>NC_138776.1:197565636-198021432 GCF_965119305.1 Pelophylax lessonae
AGAACATTCCACAACACCAGCAGTCGGCTTCTACATTCCATAGCACATTCCACAGCACGGGCAGTCGGCTTCTACATTCCACAGCACATTCCACAGCATGGGCAGTCGGCTTCTACATTCCACAGCACATTCCTCAGCATGGGCAGTCGGCTTCTACATTCCATAGCACATACCACAGCACGGGAGAGAAGCAGTCGGCCTGAGACCCCCCAGTGCACCCCCCCGCTGGTACGTCCCTTAGAGCGGGACAGTAAATGCACAATTTCTCAGTTTCAGCGGATCAATCCGCCGCAGAGTTCCCAGCCTGTCACGGTCTATTCATATTGAAGAGACCAGTGATCAGGCTTCAGCTGTGCGCTGCGGCTGATTAATCCGCCTAAACCCGAAACAGAGAAAATAGTCCACTTACTGTCCCTGCTCCCACAGAATACAGGGGGCCCAGAGACAAAAATAAATAGTTGCACAACACTTTTCCATGACTTTTCCAAAACTTAGTAAGTTTAGTCATTTTCCAGGACTTTTCCAGGCCTGGAAAGTGTCATGTCAAAATCCCATGACTTTTCCAGGATTTTCATGACCGCACGAACCCCGATTAAACCTGGGGATGGGCTCCCATACAATACACCCAGAAGAAAAAGAAGGGTCTCGATAGTGAAGTACGTAAATACAAATAGATTTATTGAAAACGGGTGCACAATTATGATGCAATATCAGGGCATAAAGATCATCTCCAGGTCAGGAACGCCTTCCGCGTTCCATCTGCGTTCCATCGGGAGCCGGAAATGACGTATCAGCGCAGTCACAGGTCCTACGTCCCGGAGGTGTATATTGCTACCAAGTGTTACTTACCATCTATACTTGGATATCCATTGGCACTTACCACATTATGGACTCATTGATTCCATGCACATATATGGACAATTTGCAGTGATTTTGCACAATATTTTGAATTAATCCTAGTTTTATTTATATGAATTCATTATACATAATATTGCTTTTGCAGGTTATATTTGTTTATATTGACCAAATTTTTGTGCACAATGGTGTTTTAGTTGAGCGCAATCTTTCATTTAGCAATAACTTAATTTTTTCACATTTCATGGACCACGTGTGGATTGCTGCTTTTAATTTAGGGTTCCCTACACTATATATAATATTTTTTTTTCTATAATTTATCAATTTTTCAATTTTTAAATTCACTATTTATTTCACTTAATTTCCTTTGCGTGGGTAGTTGGTTCATTACCACATTTTCATTTTTTTTAAATGTGGACCAAAGCTGTGGCCAATCCTTCTCGGATTTGGTACTTCTTAGATTGTTCTCCCACTTGAAGACATAACAATGGGCTATACTGTATGGGTGGACAGATGATTAAGTTGGAAATACAGCAAATAATGGTAATTTGGTTAGGTGACAGTGCTGTGCCATAATAGATATTTTCAAAGATGAAAATTTGTTGGATGTCCACTAATAGAATGTGCTCGGCGATTCCAAGCCTGGGGGAAAGCATGGATTTCCCAGAAGCGGTAGTAAGGGTAAATGTGGCAAAGTAAGTTTGCTAAAATATTTAGTAGAGTGCCAGATGGTCAAAGTATGGCGCATCAGGGGGCTCATGATTCTGGGTCTTGATTTGGGTGGGAGTCAAGGGAGCGCCTCAGGTGTCTACCTGTGAACAGCTGTAGGATTCAAGGATCACCCATGAGGGAGTAGTATCAAATGTGAAAAAGGAAATTACAGTGATTGTGTAATTTCGGCCACTTTGAGTAAACTTGGAAACTAGGGACTCCAAGTCTCCTCCAGAGCATTTGCGTATAAATATTGTGTGCATTGGCTTTTTTATTAAATAAACAGTGTTACACTATGAGAGGCTCTTCCTTTTTCTTTCCTATGGACAGGTTTTGCATCTCTACTTCATTACATGAGCAAATAAGGTCATGCTAGTGTCAATAGGGTGCCGATGGGAGACCTACCAGTGGATTATGCTCATCTTGGTGCTATTTGACTCTCTAGTACATTCAAGGAGTCAACTTTATCTGGTGAATGCAGTGTGAGGATTTTGGTATACTGGGGTGGAAGACACTTGTATTGATGCTAACACCTGATGTGGCACTTATTGTCATTTTTTTTTATTATAGTGGCACTGGACACTATCACTATTTGGACTTTTATATAAGTGGGACTTATACATTTTATGTCTTATGACAACATCTAACCTTTTTGTAAACACCATTTGAGTGGATTTTGAGTGTTTTAGTAGAGTAACAACTAAGCGCGGCTCAGTGTTTTTTGAGTATTGTGTGCTTGGTGATTCTAGAGAACCAGAGGGAATGTCAATGAAATCGAAGCACAATCGCTTCCCCATAATGACCCTCAGAAGATAAGGGTTCCAACAGAAGTGCTTAATGCTCTTCTGCCTCTAGGAAAACGTGCACTCCACCATCACAGCATTCCTTAACTATATTGGCTTACCTGTAGCTTGATTGTTGGACAGTTCTCTAACGTTTTCTAAAATAAAAAAAAAAAAACTACTAACTTGAAAAAACACTTTAAAGAAGAATGTATATTAACACATAGTATACATAATAAACACATATTGCTGTTTATCCTGAAGCAGAAAGTAGTTGCATAATACACACATATTGTACAGAATACAATATGAGTGTCAGCAAACTTCTGATTTTCACAAGAATCTCTGCAGATTTATTCAGTGTTTGCATTATATAGGTAGCAATAGATAGGCGAACTTGTTGCTCATTTTCGAAGGACCAGTCTGCCACGTTTTGTGTGATACTTATCCAACACTGTCAGTAAAACATGCTGAGTTTTCATTATTCTTCATAGGGATGTAAAGAACTAGATACACAAACAATTTTCTCTATACAATAATAAGAACCTGTGACTGCTTGGGAGAGTTGGTTACTGACTACTAGAGTCCTGAAATTGTCTCATAGAAAGCGAAGCTCTAAAATGGAAGCAGTATTTGTCTTTTTTCAAGTTCAACTTCATCTTTAGGGTCTGGTACCGATTTAAGGGGCACAAAAAAATTGTGAGCCCCCCCCCTATAAATCCATGGTAGGACCATGTACCATTGGGTGAGTACCTTCATAGCAGATTTTGTAGATATCATACTGATAGTACAAGAGGTAAATGTGGACCAAATTTGTGGCCAATCCTCCTCGGATTTGGTACTTCTAAGATGGTTCTCCCACTTGAAGACATAAGAATGGGCTATATGGGTGGACAGGTGATTAAGTTGGAAATACTGTAGATAATGGTAATTTGGTTAGGTGTGTCATAACAGATATTTTCAAAGATCAAAATGTGTTGAATGTCAACCAATGGAATGTTCTTGGTGATTCCAAGCCTGGGAGGAAGCATGGGTTTCCTAGAAGTGGTAGTAAGGGTAAATGTGGCAAAATAAGTTTGCTAAAATATTTATTAGAGTGCCAGATGGTTAATGTATGGTGCATTGCTTTAGGGTCTGGTGCAGGTTTAAGGGGGACTCTGGGCAAAAAAAAAAAAAAAAAAAAAAAAAAAAAAATTGTGAGCCCCCTCCATATAAATCCATCCAAGAGCCTGAATCTGAGCATGCAGCCTGGCTGGCCAGGAAAGGGAGGGTCAGGTTTGTGGCCTCCTTCTTTACCTGAACCATATGCCCTCAATGTGGGGGTGCCCTGCCATGTCCCCATTGATCCCGTGGCAATGAGGACAATAGGGACCTCATCCCCACAACCTTGGCTGCTGGTTGTGGGGGTATGCAGTCAGGGGGCTTATCAGAATCTGGTATCCCCCTTTAAAAATAAGGAGGCCCCCAGATACCCCCTATGTAAAGGAGTATAAGGCACATAGTACACCTAGTCCTTCATGAAAAAAAAAAAACTAGAAATAAAGACACCCTAATGTTTGACAAGTTCTTTAATAGAAAAAAATAGAAATCACCACATAATGTTCCTCATTGTAATTCCATCGTCATGCTGACTTGTCAAAAAAAGAAAACAGGCAGACAAGTGATCCTGATGGTGCCACTAGTCAAATGACAGTGTCCTGAGCTGTCATCATATTCATAAGGGAAGGGGTGGGGATAGTGGTAGCATCATTGAACAAATATGGACATGGCCATTTTGGTCAATGTCAGTGATGTCACTGCTATCCCACCCTTTTGCTTAAAAGAAGAGGGGATTATGTCAATGGCTCTTAGGGATGCTGTGGGTGCAAGCACCCTTAGAAGCTTACAGTGAAAAGTTGTCATATAAGAAGCTGTAGAAATGCCACTTCTAAATCTGTCGATGAACAGGGTGCGGAATGTGCTAAAATTCAGCCCCCTTTGTGTTTGGTTATAAGTTTGGAAAAACAATTTATATTCCTCTATTATGTCTCCTTATGCACAACCTTGATTTATATGTCTAACTGTAAAATCGCTATGTCAATATATGCAATGTGCAATATAGTGCAGACAATAATACTGTGTTTTTAACCAATATAACAATGATGCCGTTTAACAGGAGAAAAGTTGCAGTTCAAGGGAGCAATTTGTCAATTTGTTTTTTACAAAATAAAATTAGCTAGTTCTCTAGAGTCTGCATGTTTCTATAAAATGTCATATTACTTGGCCTGAAAATATCGCTAAGACCTTTCAAAAGAAACCCAAGAGCAAATCTTAATTATACACACCATGTGCAGGATGCCCCTCAGTTTCTAAAAAGAAGATGAAATACAGTTTATTAAGAAGATAGGAGACATTTCTGTATTACTAGAAAACATTATTAAAAAACAAATCCAAATGCAACCACAACATCAAACTACTGCTAAGTTGCAACATTTTACATTTTCATTCTTGGTTTTAAAGTAAGAAAGTTAAGATAGTTAAGGTCCGGTTCACACTTATGCGATGTGGGAAGGCTGTGAATCCGCAGCCTGTACCCGCATCGCACACGCACCCCCGGCAGTTCACACTGCCATATGCGATACGCTGGGGGTGTCAATGTAATCTTAACAACACCCCCAGTTTGATCGCATATCGCAGTGCGATCTTGCAGTTCGCACAGGATCGGATCGCACAAGTGTGAACCGAAGTGCGATCCGATCCTGATGTGGCTGCCAAAAAGGGTCCTGTGCGAGTTTGCTGCGGGTGCGGGTGCGAATTTAGCCATACAAAGTGTATGGCTAAACTCGCACCGCCGATCGCATGTAATGAAGGAGCAGTGCGCTCCGACATTACATGCGAACCCCGCACTCGCACAAGTGTGAACCGGGGCAGAAAGTTAAAGTAGAAGTCCACCCTAACACTAAAATCTCTGCATCTACAGACCTCCTCAATCTAACACTAACCTATCTAGACCTGTAAAGAAGAAATCAGTACACAAACCTTTTTTGAAGCCGATCCGACCCGATCCCATGCTGAGCTGTCAGCCGCTGCTTCACTGTAGAGGCGAGTGCAGAGGACACAACCGACAGCAGAAGACCCATAGTAAGTGCATGGGTGACATCACTCACCATTCCTTTCACAGCCATTGTTGGCTGTGTCCTCTGCAGAGCTCCTGCCGCTGGAGACCGGAACTGATTGGCTTCAAAATGTATATTGATTTCTTCTTTACAGGGCTAGAAAGGTTAGTGTTAGATCGTAGAGGTCTATATTGCAGGGATTTTAGTTTTAGTGTGGACTTACACTCAAAAGTAAGAATACAGGATTGTTAAAGCATTAGAAGTGGTAGTCAAAAGATTGTTCCTATTGCCTTTGGGATTGAACTGTCAATAAAGGAATTGATCTACCTTGCTTGAGAATTTCATATGGTCAAAAACATGTAAAGAAATATTTTCAAAATGCATAAGCAAGTTATGCTAGATCAAAAGATTATCGTCATTACTAATGTACATCAGGGTAACAAAAAGAGCCAATGCATAAATGAATGACAATGATAAATTGAAATAATCAGCGCAAGCCCTAATTCAATAATACAAATAATGTGCACAAAGCTGCAAGCAATCAGTGCCAAACACAAAAACACTAAAGATAACTGAATAAATAATATTGCTGCGCTAAGTGAATAAAACAATCGCTGTGTAATAAATTAATAATTAATATAAAGTGACCAAATCTTCTCCAAAATAAAAGGTATAAAATCAATAATGAATCAAAAAGTAAACCGTGATAATGAAAAGTCCCAATACATAGTAAAAATAAAGTGACACAATAATAACTGAATAAAAATAAAGTGACACAATAATAACTGAAATCTTCATCCGTGAGTGTGATCAAAAGTGCTGCATGCTTCACTCCAAGTGATCCATGTGTCAAATGTAAGGTTAGCAGCTCACCTCAGAGACAGACTCCTGAGAGTCAAATACGCTTTGGGTAAATCACAGTCACCTGGTAAGCCCTCCTATCACCGCCTCCAGATACTCTCTCAAGACATATATGGCATCCGGTGAAAAAATAAGGAGATCTAATGCTCTCTGTCTTAATAAAGGCTATTTATTAACATATAAGATGAAATCGTCATGCGCTGTTTGCGCAATGTTACCGCGATTCGGCAGGCGGAAATCGTGTCAACATCGCACAGCGCTTGGGGTGCTATTGCAAATCACGGGTAACGCACAGGCGCCCCGCGATTTGCAATGATTTCTCACATGTGAAAGTAGCCTTATGGGTGGCAATTTCTGGGCACTGATGAGGTGACTGTTGGGTGACCGGTGCAATTGGGGGGACCTTTATGACGGCGGCCCAGAACAATGGTCGCACCGTCCCGCCGTCATTTGACGGTGGGCGGGCGTAAAGTGGTTAAAGACCAAGCCAAGGCCATATTTTGCGATTCGGCACTGCGTTACTTTAACGGACAATTACGCAGTCATGCACTGTTACTGTAATAATGACACTGGCAGGGAAGGGGGGGGGGTCAACACTGTGGGTGATCAAGGGGTTAAATGTGAGCCGAGGGGAGTGATTCTAACTGTGGGGGGGGGGGGGCATTGCTTGTGAAATGATCAAAGAGACCTGTGATGCTATATAGAAGGATCACCAGCACTCTGTGATCATTCCAGGGAGAAGAACAGTCAGCTGTGTTTACAATAGCTAACCGTCCTTCTCTCGCAGCGCGGAGCAATCGCGGGTGTCAGGTGACAATCAGAGCGGCCTGCCCTGAGTCCCCGCTGCCGAGTGGGGGGGGAGCGTGACCAACATAGGTCTATGTTGTTTCGCGCAGGAGAGCCGCACAGCCGCAGTACGTCGGCGGCAGGTAGTCAGGAACAGTTTAAACTGGCATAGTGGAGCATTTAGTTGTACATTAAGGATTAGAAAGAGGCTTCAGGTGCCTGTGTGACTGTGGGGCATATCTTCCCTATTAGGGAAAAAATAATATGTACATAGCATACTGCTTTCTTTTTGGACCACTTACCGTACTCACAGCAGGCACCCAGAAACCATTAAGGGCCCTAATTAGCAGAAAAAACAGAGGTCATCCAGGTAATGGGGTGCAGATAGTTCTGACTCCTCTGAAATAATTCTCTCTTTTCTGGAAAGTAGTGAGGCAAGGATCAGAATGAGGTCTCTGGATTCTGCACCTTATAAAAGAAGTCAATACTAGCATCTCCCATATTTCAAGCCTCACGGGTTCCCATTAACCTAAACCTATTCCCAAATTAAACACTTTACTTACCCTAACTGCCAACAATTAAAATTGTACTGTTAAAAAGGTTTAGTGCACAAAATGTCACAAAGTGAGGATGCTTAAAAAAAATAATTAGAGTAAAGATTTATTACATCTATTAACAACCGTTAGGGTGCACAAAATGAAAAAAAAAAAAAAAACCTAAATCATCCTTTCACTTTAAAACAACAGTAATTCCACCAGGTAAGCTTGCACATAGTTAAAGTAGAGCTACAGGCCAAACCTTTTTTTACCCTTTTTGGATAGAGTAAGGAAGGGTTTTAAAACTAGTGATTGACCGATATAGTTTTTTCATTGCAGGTACCGATACCAATATTTTGGTCATCATGTATCGGTATCAGACGATATTTTCGAACATTTAAGAAAAAATGTTTTTTTTTTACTTTACAGGTACTCTTGTGGAGGGATCCGGGGGTCTAAAAGACCCCAAACCCCTCCTCTGCACTTAAAAGCATTCAAAACGCCACGTTTGGCTGTTTTGAATGCTGTCTTTTTTTAAATCTGGAGCCAGTACCCGGAAGTGATGTCATGACATCACTTCCGGGTTTTTGCATGGAGACCCCATCAGAGCCGAATTCGGCTTTGATGGGGTCCTCGGTGGCTGTTCAGGCTGGTTGCCCAGGTCTCACGGTGGGACGGGAGACCCGGGCGAGCCGTGGAAGGCGGCTGGAGGGGGGGGGGGGGGGGGAACATCCCCTCCCGCTCCTTGCAATAACAGCCAAGCGGCTTCTCAGCCGCATCGGTTGTCATTACAAGACAGCCGACCGTCAGCTATGGACGCCGGTACCGGGCTGATTAATATGTAAGGAATATACTAAAGTATATGCCCTGCGCCTGGTGTGTTAGAATAAATATGTGGATAAATCAATACATAGTATAAATAAATGAAATAAATAAATAGATATGCGTTTGAAGCAGCTGCTATAGAAAATATGTAAACAGGATGTAAGAAAGTAGTCTATTCTAGGCTACCTATAGCGCTTGCTAAAATTAATATCTTAATAAGTTGAGAAAATTATATAAGTTGAGAAATTTGTATAAATAGGTCAATATTACATAAATACTCCTCTATTAATATAAAATATATATAAAATGGTGATATGCATGAATAATGATTCATAAATAGAAGTCCATAACAAGTGACTGTAGTGAAGATTTCAAATAAAAAGTTCAAATAAATAGTAAGTCTCTTGTGCAAATGATGCTTATTCACAAAAATAAGTGCAGGTGCTCAACGTGAAGATTTTCTGTTCGCTCTGTGATATCAATGCAGCTTTTGTTCCTTTTCCACTGTGATAAATGGTAAGAGTGAATCACTTACCAAAATATGTGGGTCATGTATGCCTTATGGCATCAAGACCAGCCAGGCATAGATAGCCTCCAGGCTATAATAAGGGTCTCCTCGTGGCTCACTTCAGGTAGATAGGATGGCGGGCCCCCCCTCTCTCTCCTCTCATCTCAGGTCAAATAGGAAGGAAGACAAAAATGCTCCAGATAGTGTAGTATTTTTAAAATACAAATTTATTCCCAAGTCATGGGTAAAAAGCATACTGGCAATAGTACAAGGTATATAGCCAAATATAAAAAGGTTTTCCCAAATAAAAAGGCCACTAACGGCCGCTGGTGATCATGTGTGTCAGCGCAAACTGTATGCAGGGTGGCGAGCGGGAGAACTTCCAGCTTGCGCTCCACCTGCATCACACGTCACGTACGCTGTGCATTCCAAATCTTACGCGTTTCATCACATCCAGTGACGTCTTCGGAGATAGGAATGCACAGTGTCTCGTTCTCTTAAATACAGTTGGTACCGCCCTTCACTCCGCCTAGTTATCTTTACTCCGGAAGCATGTAGGAGTATCGAGAGTGTCCCCATTGATTAAATTGTGGGCTGAATAAATTTCGGAGTAAAGATAACTAGGCGGAGTGAAGGGTGGTACCAACTTTATTTAAGAGAACGAGACACTGTGCATGCTGTGGAAGCATTATACCCTACATCAGTCTCAGCTACACTGAAGGATCAAGCCCTATATACTGTAGCAGTGTGCCTATGCAACAGCCTCTTGGATCTCAGGAACCACTAAGGGACTGAGTAAGTTCTATTTCATTTACCACAAGCCTGTGTAGGGAGGACATTATGGCAGCAACACTTTAAGGGTGTCTGATATAATGCCAGGTGATAGAACGATCTGCCTTCCACCCTCAGACTTTCTGAATACAGTAGCTTGCAATGAGAAAGCTCTGCATGTAGGGCCTTCTCGCAGGGGCTGGTCTATGGAAACCACCTTGCCATAGTTTGGGGACCTTTGGCTTAAGCCTTGTTCCCACAGGCATTAGCTTGAGTAAGATCAGTATGAGCTGCAAACTTCTTCCCAACTTCTAGCAGCTTTATTGATGCATTTAAAGCACTCCAGTTTAGAGAGGTGATACACCCATCCCAGAGTGCTGACTGTCACATTAAAACATGCTTCTAGTAGAATTGGGGGAGCTTCAGCACTTATTGTTGTGTAGGAAAATGGTGGTTGCTTGCTGAAGCTTGCTAGCAGCTTGTTTAAATTAAATTTTCATTAGGATTTAGGTTTTCCCTGCCCACAGCTTGCTTAACCACTTGTCGACCGCCAGCCGCATATATACTGCGGCAGGCAGGCTCAGCTGCGCGAATCGCCGTACCTGTACAGCAGTTTGTGGGAGAACTCCTGGGGGAAGAGCGCATGTCGCCGCCTCCTTGCATCGGCCCCCACTACGCAGCAGGGATGCCGATCCACGAGGCCGGCGGCTGCGAATGCCGCTGTGCACCCGCGATCGCTCCCCGCTGAGAGAGAACACTGGTCAGCTGTTGTAAACACTGCAGACCGTTCTTCTCTCTGAAATGATCACAGAGCGCCTGTGATCCACCTATATAGGATCACTGGTCTCTGAGTTCATTTCACAAGTCCCTCCCCCATACAGTTAGAAAACACTCCCCTAGGCTCACACTTAACCCTTTGATCACCCCTGGGTTAGCCCCTTCCCTGCTAGTGTCATTAGTACAGTAACAGTGCATATTTTTAGCACTGACTACTGTAGTAATGTCACTGGTCCCCCCAAAAGGGTAAAAAATGTCAGTTAGGGGTCCGATCAGTCCGCCGCAATGTGGCAGTCCCGCTAAAAATCGCCGCCATTACTAGTAAAAAAAAAAAAAGAATGACATAAATCTTTCCCCTAGTTTGTAGACTCGATAACTTTTGCGCAAACTAATCAAAATGCACTTATTGGGATTTTTTTTTACCAAAAATATGTAGCAGAATACAAATTGGCCTAAAATGATGAAAAAAATGTATTTTTACATTTTATTTTGGGGGGGGGGGGAATGTTATATAGCAGAAAATGAAAAATATTGTTTTTTTTTCCAGAATTATCGCTCTTTTTTTGTTTATAGCGCAAAAAAAAAAAAAAAAAAAAATAAAAATTTCACAGGTGATCAAATACCACCAAAAGAAATCTCTATTTGTGGGAAAAATAGGACATTGATTTTATTAAGGTACACGACTGCGCAATTGTCCGGTAAAGTAACGCAGTGGTGAATTACAGAAAATGGCCTGGTCATTAAGGGGGAAATCCTTTCCAATCCAAAAGTGATTAAAGCCTTACCAATGCATAATAAAAGCCTGCTAAACAGTCTGCTGTGCTGTCTGGCAGAGGTTTATGAACCCCAACTGTTAAAAAACATTTAGGAGAAGTAATGAGAACATTTGATACTTGATAGTTACTTTCTATATATCTCTATATTGAAACTACCAACATCGAGGCGCTAAGAGGATGTGAAGCCAAGAAAGGTCACTAACCCAGCTGCTCAGACTATTCCACATGAAGTTGTGGAATGACAATCCAAAAGAAACACACAACTCAGAGCGCTATATGAAAAATGACCACAAGATGGTGCTATACTGTATCGCTATGACAGTTCTCTGTGGTAAGATCTCATAAATAAATCATATGTTCAAATAATTCAAAAATAAATAAAATGTTAATTTCAAATTCAAAGACAACATCATAAGCCTTGTAGGGTAAAATAATTTACAACGGTAAACTTGCGTAAGCCTGTATGATGTGTGAAGAGCATAAGATGTTGCATACCAGCCCATGGAAGTGGAGGAAACCCAGGAGGACTGTTGTCTGATTCAATCGATGATATGCCCAGGGGAACTTAAGGGGGGCTCCAGGGGGGGTTCTCACCAACGGATGGATAAGGGGAGCAGTGGCCTACAAAGCGCTGGAGATGTCACAGCGGGCTTGAAGCGACCAATTAGGAACTGCTGGAGAGTTGGGAGGATGCCACACCCACTGGACCAAAACAAGGCTTGGATGGCATGCTACCAGGTTACCCTCATAGGTGGGGTTTCCTCCACCTCCATGGGCTGGTATGCAACTTCTTATGGTCTTCCCGCATCATACAGGCTTAAAACAAGCTTACCGTTTTAAATGATTTTACCCTACAAGGCTTATGATGCCGTCTTAGAATTCTAATAAACATTTAATTTAATTTAATCTTGGATTATTTGAACATATGATTGATATGTGAGATCTTACCACAGACAACTGTCATATCGAGACATTACAGCACCATCTTGTGGTCATTTTCCATATAGCGCTCTGGTTTGTGTTTCTTTTAGATATCTCTATATTGCCCAACTATAAGAGAGAATCATGAATGACTACAATGGCATCATTTGAGAAAAAATATCCACGTGTGGCTGTCTTCCAGCTTGCTATACACATACTGACTGGGCAGAAATGTAAATACTGTGGCAGGTGAACCCATTCATGTTTTTGTATTTTACAAGTGTATTTAGCTGGTTGAGAAAAAACTTAAACTACTGCGCTCAGTAATTAAATGGAATAGAAATCAACACATCCAATAAAAAATGTTGAAAAAAAAAACAAAAAATATACAGGTGAAAAATAAATGTGCAACACCTCAAAGGTAAAGGGTGATGACATGCATTATAATAAAATATAATATAAGGGGAATAATTCCAAAAATAATTAAATGTGACACGGGAATCTTCACTGAAGTGTTCCATATATTATATATATCCTTTCTTAAAGGTCAGCAGGTTCAGACATCCCATGTAGCACAACGTGACCCAAACAATGCAGTGTGATGGCTCCTTACCGACTTCCCAGCGAAAATTAGATTATAAGTCTACATCAAATCACTGGAAAAAGGTCCACGAGCCACAGTGTCGTCCCAACACTCAATGTGACACCACGTGTTAACAAAATAAACGTGCCTCTTACCAAATAACCATAAAGGAAAGCTTGGAATAAAGGGACCACAGTGGGACCGCAGAGATGGATGAAGGTGGGTTAAGCTGTTACTATCCACACAGGCGGCCTCGCAGGGGCTCTCTCATATAAACAGAGGCTGCTCCCATACAGTAAACCTCATAGGCACTGGATAATAGACTACAGCACTGTGCCATTAACAGCTAAACCCACCTTCATCCATCTCTGCGGTCCCACTGTGGTCCCTTTATGGGAATCATTATTCCAAGCTTTTGTTTATAAATAGATATATACATATATAAAACTCCAAAGTGACACTGTGTGCAAAACTGCAAATGAACTATATCAGTCCTTCATGCATATATCATGAATAATCACAAGTGAGTCAATAATGTTCAATTGATTAAAAAGTGTTCTCATGCTTGATAGGTGACAATAGACAATATTTGGTGTAAACTTCTGTGGGATAATCCAAAAAGTGCTCTTTGTGCTTAAAGAGGTTGTAAACCCATACAACTTTCTTTTTTTTTTTTGCAACCTGAAAGAGAAACACATAATGAGCTAGTATGCACAGCATACTAGCTCATTATGAAATACTTACCTTAGAACGAGCCCCCGCCGTGCTGCCCGCTTACCTGTATGACGGGCGACATGTCCAGTCGCCCGTCTTCCGGGATCGCGGCATCCGGCCATCTGATTGGCCGGATGCCGCGGTGACGTCACTCCCACGCACGTGCGCGGGAGCCGACAGTCACGGCACGGGGCTCTGAAGAAACGGCACCAGCGGCCGTTCCTTCAGAGCGCATGCGCCAGTGATGTCACTGGATGCATGTAAGGTAAATATCTCCTAAATGGTACATGTTTAGGAGATATTTATAGTACCTATAGGTAAGCCTTAATATAGGCTTACCTATAGGTAAAAGTGTCAGAGGAGACTTTACTTCCTCTTTAATAAAGTGACCATGAACAACACTTGATATAAGCTCCAGTGGGATTAGTGCATCTATGTTGCCTCCACCGCAATCACAGCCCACTTACCAGATGACCCCTTGGTACCAGATGACCCCGTGGTACCAGATGACATACTGAAGTATGTACTGTGACATAAAACAGAGCATGATCCCCTCCTATCGGAGACTGGGCCGCAGGGCAGTATTCCAACATGATAATGACCCCAAACACACCTCCAAGATGACCACTGCCTTGCTAAAGAAGCTGAGGGTAAAAGTGATGGACTGGCCAAGCATTTCTCCAGACCTAAACCCTATTGAGCATCTGTGGTGCATCCTCAACTCGAAGGTGGAGGAGCACAAGGTCTCTAACATCCACCACCTCCGTGATGTCGTCATAGAGGAGTGGAAAAGGACTCCAGTGGCAACCTGTGAAGTTCTAGTGAACTCCTTGCCCAAAAGGCAGTGCTTGAAAATAATGGTGGTCACACAAAATATTGACACTTTGGGCCCAATTTGGATATTTTGACTTAGGGGTGTACTCCCTTTTGTTGCCAGCGGTTTAGACATTAATGGCTGTGTGTTGAGTTATTTTGAGGGGACAGCAAATTTACACTGTTATACAAGCTGTACACTCACTACTTTACATTGTAGCAAAGTGTCATTTCTTCAGTGTTGTCACATAAAAAGATATAATAAAATATAAAAACAAATGTGAGGGGTGTACTCACTTTTGTGAGATATTTAATATATACACACACACAGGGCAAAAACAAAAAAACAGAAAATTGAATTCGAATGACGTGTGATGACGAAACCAGGACATGTGTATGTGTATACCTGATACGCATTGGGAAGGACAAAGGACAAAATTGTTCACCAGATCAAGTATGCTATAGATGACGGTTATGATTGGTGATTTATCCTTAACCACTTACGGACCGCCCACTGTGTATTTACGAAGCTACTTTGATGTTAATTACCGGGGTTATGGCAATGTACATGGTAATCTCTGTACATTGCAAGAATTTTAACAAACATTGCTGCAGATTTCTAACGTTTATTGTTCTGAAGAAATCATTGTTTGTTCTTCTGTGCCTCTGTGATGAGTGGGTCAAATGGGAGTGGTTTCATAATTATCTGTCAGCTGTGGCAGCTGCAGGGCTCTAATGAGGAAATCCGCTGGACCTGCATCCCTTTAGACGTGTTCCTATTGGGAGTATCTCACCAAAAATGAAATTTTGTTGCAGGGGATGCCAGAAATCTGACTTGTATCTTATGCATACTTCTGGGAAAATTGGTGAGCCAATCACACAAGCAGGACATTTTTTTTCTAGGGTGTGGTCAGTACACAATCTGTGTACAAAACAGCTTCAGGTAGCCATATTGCATTGCATTTTCAGAAGATTGCAGATTGAAAAGGAAAGGTCATTTTTAATAACATTCAATTACAATATGAATGTGTCACAATTGTATACGCTATATTGTTTTTTCTTTATTTACTATTTTATTCCCCCCACAAAAGTGGAGTTACCCTTTAAGGGAGGGCTCCTTTCTCGACCAGCCCTGCCAAAAGGGGGCTACAAGGGCAAGAAAGGAGTTAAAAAAAAAAATACGTCAAGTTCTTCCACCTCAGATTCGCTCACCCTTGTCTTTATGGACCTTGCTTTGTGCACTGATGCGCAGTCATGTTGGAACAGGAAGGGGCCATCCCCAAACTGTTCCCACAAATTTGGAAGCATGAAATTGTCCAAAATGTCTTGGTATGCTGACGTCTTAAGAGTTCCATTCACTTGAACTAAAAGACCAAACTTAACCCTAAAAAACAACCCCACACCATAATCCCCCCCTCCACCAAATTATTTAGACCAGTGCACAATCAAGGTCCATAAAGGCATGGATGAGAGAGTTTGGGGTGGAGGAACTTGACTGGCGTACACAGAGTCCTGGTCTCAACCTGAAGGGACACCTTTGGGATGAATTAGAGACTGTGAGGCAGGTCTTCTTGTCCAACATCAGTGCCTGACCTCACAAATGCGCTTCTGGAAGAATGGTCAAACATTCCCATAGACACACTCGGACTACTAAACTTTGTGGACAGTCTTCCCAGAAGAGTTGAAACTGTTATAGCTGCAAAGGGTGGGCTAACTCCATATTGAACCCTACTTACTAAGATTGGGATGACATTAAAGTTCATGTGCGTGTAAAGGCAGGCGTCCCAATACTTTGGTGATATAGTGTATGTCAACCATGACTGTCTGACAGGACTGGACTCACCTTAGCAACACTGTTATTCATATAACCTCTACCCTGGTCTTCTATCATTTTCTTTGCAAGGTAGACATGAATACCCTAAGACAGAAGGTAGAGTGTTAGAGTTACAGTACTGTGCAAAAGTTATAGGCAAGTGTGATGAAATGCTGTAGTAAGTAAGAACGCTTTAAAAAAATATACAGTATATTTTCAAATGTTTCTTTTTATCAATTTACAAAATTAAAACGTAAGAGAACAGAAGAAAAATCTAAATCAAATCAATATTTGATGTGACTACCTTTTGGTTTCAAACCAGCATTAACCACTTTACCACCGGAGGATTTTGCTGTCTTACGTCCAGGCCACTTTTTGCGATTCGGCACTGTGCGACTTTAACAGACAATTACGCGGTCCTTCGACGCTGTACCCAAATTAAATTTACGTCTTTTTTTCCCCTACAAACAGAGCTTTCTTTTGGTGGTATTTGATCACCTGTGCGATTTTTACTTTTTGCGCTATAAACAAAAAAAAGAGCGTACATTTTGAAAAAATAGCAATATTTTTCACATTTTTTTATATGAAATTCCCCCCCAAAAAAATGTAAAAATCAAAATTGTTTTAAATTTTTGGCCAATTTGTTTTCTGCTACATATGTTTGGTAAAAAAAAAAAAAAAATCACAATAAGCGTATTTTGATTGGTTTGCGCAAAAGTTATTGCGTTTACTAACTAAGGGAAAGATTTGTCATTTTTGGTGGGTTTTTTTTAACGGAGTAATGGCGGCGATCTGCGATTTTTTTTGGGGGACTGCGACATTGCGGCGGACAGATCGGACCCTTGACTGACATTTTTGACACTTTTGGGGGTACCAGTGACATTACTACAGTAATCAGTGCTATAAATATGCACTGGTACTGTAAAAATGACTGTCAGGGAAGGGGTTCATTTTATTGGAGAGGGAGGGGTTAATGTATGCCTGGTGCTTACTAACATGTGTGGGGGGAGGTGACTGAGTGACACAAGGACAGATCGCATGTTCAGCTATGCTGAACCCTGCAATCTGTCACTGTCTGTCACTTAGGAGATCCGCCCGCTTTGTTTACACAAGCGGGCGGATATCCAAACTCGATTCCCCGACGATCGGGGAAGAGCAGCGGCGATCGCCGCCGTTCCTCCCCTGGCCCGACTCCCGCTGTGAATGAATACAGCGGGAGAGAGCCTCCGGCGGCACGCGAACGCCGCCCACAAGGGGAGGAGTCCAGCGATGTAGGTCTACGTCGCTGGGCGATAACTAACCACTTTGCCGCAGTAGAGCTCGAGTGAGCGGTCGGCAAGTGGTTAATTCAATTCATCAAGCTTTTTATAGGAAGCACAAAGAAACCAGCAATGTTAAGGACTGTGGTTGGCCAAGGAAACTCAATACAGCAGATGAAAGACACATCATGCTTACAGTACTTCCCTTCAACATCGGAAGATGTCCAGTAGTGCCATTAGCACAGAACTGGTGAAAACCACCCATCTACTGTCTGGAGGAGTCTGGCCAGAAGTGGTCTTTAACCACTTCTGGACCGGAAGGAATTGCCCCCTTAATGACCAGGACATTCTTTGCAATTCGGCATTGCGTTATTTTAACAGACTATTGCGCGGTCGTGCGACGCTGTACCCAAATAAAATTGATGTCCTTTTTTTCCCACAAATAGAGCTTTCTTTTGGTGGTATTTGATCACCTGTGCGACTTTTATTTTTTTGCGCTATAAACAAAAAAAGAGCGACAATTCTGAAAAAAAAAAAAAAAAAAAACGGAATTTTTGTAAAATCTTACCTGTAAAATTCCTTTCTCTGAGTCCTCCGACAGTCGCCGCCTCTTCATATTCGTCACATATGGGGTATTAGACTTTGCTCCGAAGGAGTAGCTAGGCAACAGAATATGTTAACATTAAAGCTTTTAACATATCCCACCCTCAAGGGGTGGTCCCCTCAGTCAATACCATCCTACTTCCTGCAACCATATCTCAGTTTTAGTGGAATAGCAGTAGAGTATACAACCAAACCCCAAAAGAGGGGCGGGGGCGGCGACTGTCGGAGGACTCAGAGAAAGGAATTTTACAGGTAGATTTTACAAAAATTCCGTTTTCTCTTACGTCCTCCGACAGTCGCCGCCTCTTCATATTCGTCACATATGGGGACGTCCCAAAGCAGTGCAAACATGAGGGGTGGGAAACGCATCCGCGCCGAAAGGCAACGCAGTCTCCGCATCAAAGAAAGGAACCTTACCAAAGGAAGGAAACCAGCTGGGCAACAGAAAAAAACAAGTGCTCAACAGGAGCAACAACCCAGGAAAAGACAAAAAACCAGGGGATACAAAACTTATCCCAACAGCCAGAGGTCCCCAACAAGGGACCCTAGGGAATTGCCGCACTAAGAACCTTGCGGCCAAAGGAAGCATCCGCCGATGCCTGAACATCTACTTTGTAGAATCTTGTGAACGTGTGTACGGTCGACCAGGTCGCCGCCTTACACACCTGGGCTACAGAAGCCCCATGACGACAGGCCCAAGACGTACTCAAAGATCTAGTAGAGTGCGCCTTCACAGGCACAGGGGGAACCTTCCCCTGCAAAGCATAGGCCTGTTCAATGGTCTGCCTGATCCATTTGGCGATGGTAGAGGCCGAAGCCGCCATGCCCTTCCGAGGACCCTCTGGAAGAACAAACAAGGAGTCCGTCTTTCGAAAAGACTCAGTCGATTTAAGGTAAACCCTTATCGCCCGAACAACATCCAGAGAATGCAATCTCACCTCCTTTGGATGTTTAGGCTTCGCGCACAGCGAAGGTAAGACAATATCCTCATTAAGATGGAATTCCGAAACTCGTTTCGGAAGAAAAGAAGGATTAGGTCGCAAGACCACCTTATCCAAATGAACAACCAGGTACGGAGACTTGCAGGACAAAGCTGCCAGCTCCGACACTCTGCGAGCCGAAGTGATCGCCACCAAAAAGGCGACCTTTTTGGACAACATAGACAACGAGATCTCCCTGATCTGTTCAAAAGGAGCACGTTGCAACACAGACAGAACGAGATTCAAGTCCCAAGGGGGCAAAGGATCCCTCCTAGGAGGAACCAGATGCCGCACACCCTGAACAAAAGTGCCAACCAAGGAGTTGGAAGCCAAGGGACGTTGAAACAGAACGGCCAGTGCAGACACCTGACCCTTTATCGTAGCCAGCGCCAAACGCTGATCAACACCCGTTAGAAGGAAAGACAGCACACGGGAAACCGAGTACGTGCGGGGTGAAATCCCCCTGGACTCACACCAGGCAAAATAGGCCTTCCAAGTACGGTAATAAACCTTCCCCGAGGAAGACTTCCTCGCGTTGATCAAAGTATGAACGACCTCTGGAGAGAGACCCTTCTCCTTCAGGACCTCGGTCTCAACAGCCAGGCCGTCAAAGCCAGCGACTGTAAAGCAGGATGGTATATCGGTCCTTGAGACAGTAGATCGTCTCGAAGAGGCAGACGCCACGGGGCGTCGACCGCCAGATTCACGAGGTCTGCGTACCAGGACCGGCGAGGCCAGTCCGGTGCCACAAGAATCACCGTGCTGCGTTCCGAGTGTAACCTGCGAAGGAACTGGACAGCAACTGAATCGGTGGAAACGCGTACATCAGCCTGTACTGATGCCACGGGGCCACTAACGCGTCCGACGCGTCTGCCCGAGGGTCGCGCGTCCTTGCCACGAACCTCTTCACCTTGTTGTTGAGACGAGACGCGAACAGGTCCACATCTGGAAGACCCCACTTCGCGCACAACATCTGGAAGACAGCCGGGTGGAGAGACCATTCCCCCTGATCCAGGGTCTGGCGACTCAGATAGTCCGCCTGCCAGTTCTCCACCCCCGGAATGTGAACCGCCGTTATTGCCGGGACATGAGTCTCGGCCCAAGACAGAATGTCGGCCACTTCTCGAGCCGCTCGGGCACTCCTGGTGCCCCCTTGGTGGTTGATGTAGGCCACCGCCGTGGCATTGTCCGTCTGCACCCGAACCGGGCAGCCCTGCAGCCGGTCCGTCCAGCGATGAAGACAGAGACTTATCGCACGCAATTCCAGAATGTTGATCGGAAGGGAAGACTCCCCCTCCGACCAAGTTCCCTGGGCGGATAGAACGCCCAGAACACCACCCCAGCCCGACAGGCTGGCATCCGTGGTGATCACCGTCCACGAGACAGGACGAAACGACTTGCCCCCGGACACCAACGGGGACTGGAGCCACCACAGAAGGTTTCTTCTGGTGCGATGACTCAAAGAGATTTGAAGATCCAGAGATTGAGGTCGCCCGTCCCACCTGGACAGGATCTCCGCTTGGAGACCCCGCGTGTGAAACTGGGCGAAGGGAATCGCCTCGAAGGCCGAGACCATCAATCCCAGACATCTCATGCACGTCCGCAGAGACGAGTGCGGAACGTCCCTGAGGGACCTGACTTCCTCCTGAAGAGTTCTGAGTTTGTCTTCCGGCAGGAAGACCTTCGCCTGCACCGAGTCCAGAATCATTCCCAGGTAGGGAAGACGAACCGACGGACTCAGTGTCGACTTTGGAAAATTTATCGTCCAACCAAACTCCTGCAGAGTTTGCATCGTGACAGACAGGTCCTTCTCCAGACCCTGGCTGGTCGCAGACCGAACCAGAATGTCGTCCAGATACCCCAGGACAGAAATGCCCTGGGCCCTCAATAATGCCAGAACCGGTGCAAGCACCTTGGTGAAGACCCGCGGAGCCGAGGCGAGACCAAAAGGCAACGCCACGAACTGGTAGTGATCCTCCGCAATGGCAAATCGAAGGAACCTCTGGTGACCCTCGAAAATGGGGATGTGAAGATACGCATCCTTCAAATCGATGGAGGCCATGAATTCCCCCGGAACCAGGGCAGCCACCACCGACCGCAGGGATTCCATGCGGAACTTGCGAACCCGCACAGAGCAGTTCAGAGCCTTCAAGTCCAGAATTGGACGAACCTTGCCCTCCTTTCTGGGCACGGTGAACAGATTGGAATAAAACCCCCGAAATCTGTCCCGATGAGGCACCGGAACCACCACTCCCTGAGCCCTCAGGTCCCGCACCGCCAGGTGCAGGTCCCGCAAACGCTCTGGAGACAGTTGAAGATTTGAGGGAAAAAATCTGCTCTCCGGCCGAGAGAGAAACTCGATCTTGTAACCAGATCGAACGATCTCCTGAACCCATCTGTCCCGCACACGGTCCAACCAGGGCTGAAGAAAACCTAACAAGCGTCCCCCCACCCCAAAACTGGGTGAGGGCGCCCCTTCAGGCCGAACTGTTATGGGCTGCAGATCCGGATTGGCCGAACTTCTGTTTCCCAGACCAGGGCTTCTTCTGAGAGCCTTGACCTTTGAACGGCTTGCCCTTGTAGTGCGGCCGAAAGGCACGAAAGGACCCCTGAGGGGGCCGAAAAGTAGCATGCTTCTTCCCAGAAGCCCCCTTAGCCTTGGGGAAATGGGGCAAGAGAGTGCTCTTACCCCCGGTGATCCCCTTAATCAACACATCCAAGGACTCCCCAAAAAGGCGAGACCCATCATAAGGCAGATTGGCTAAGGTCTTACGTGAAGATTGGTCCACCGACCAACATTTTAACCAAACCAGGCGGCGAGACAACACCGCCACGCTGTGCACACGTGCAGCCAATGGAACCAGGTCCAGGTCCGCATCACACAGATACATGACACCCTGGTGGATTTGATCCACCATATCCAGGGTCGCCGGCGAGGCCGAGTCGGCCACTAGGACGCGCCTAAGCATCTGCGTCCAACTTGCGATCGCCTGGGCCGCCATGAGGGAAGCAAACAGAGCTTTAAGCATAGAACCCGTAACAGAATAAGTATGACGGGCAAGAGACTCCAATCTCCTATCCGTGGCATCACGGAACACAGGGGAATCCTCCGCAGGAATCGCAGTGGCCTTGTTTAAAACCGCAATTGCGTGATCCACTGGGGGAGGCACACACCACCTTTCATCAGTGGAAGGCGAGAAAGGATAACGCAGCTTGAACCTACTTGGTACAGCAATAGGTTTGCGCAGATTGCGCCATTGTTCCTTAACAGCGTGCTGAAAATCATCATTGCAGGGAAAAACCTGCGGCGTCCTGCGTTTTCTCTGCGTCCCATAGGCCGCCAAGGCAGCGGGGGGACACACTTCATCCTGCAAATGCAGTGTTTGCTTTATGGAAGCAATCAATTCATCCATGATTGCAAGCTCTTCAGGCGAGCCAGGGGGAGAATTATCAACCCCCTCAACTTCAGCCTCCACCTCGGACCCCACCAGATCTAGGGAGGAGCGGGACCCCGATAAGGAGGCCCCCGCCATAACAACCCCATCACCTTCACCCTCAGAATCAGAGGAAAGAGCAATTCTGGGTCTATTAGTAGATTGAGCAGCCACCAGCACCTGCACCTGAGCAGCAAGGCCAGCCACAATAGTGGCTAAATCCCCCCCTGGGGGGGAAACAGCGGTCCCCTGGCTTTCCACCAAGGCAGTAGGAAATTTGCCCTCCTGAGAATCCATTGCCCCTGTAATGCCAGACAATAAAGGGTTAACTGCCCCTTTAAGCAAGCGCGGCAAGCGCAGCCCACCGCACCACACTCAAGCACAATGAGACCCCCACAGGGAATATGCAAACTGAACACAGGCAATGGAAAGCAAGAACAGAAGGATAAAACCTGAGGAGACCCTTGCCGCTGCTGCTGCCTCGATCGGTGTTCCTGGAAAGAGGAAGTGATGCTGCCAGGGCGCTCTATGAAAGCCTATGGAGGCTACAAGAAAATGGCCGCCGTGCATGTAAAACATGCGGCCGGAGCGAGTGTAGGCAAAATGGCGCCGTTTGGCGCCGAAACCGCCGCTCCACAGTGCAGTAATGCACACGTGACATCCCTGTATAGGAATACATGTCAGATCGCCGCAGCGATCGCTGTATATGCCCAAACATGCCAAAAAAACATGCCCCACAGCACACAGCTTCTCACACTGACCAGGCTGACACACACAGTGTCACACAGCTCCCCCCCCCCCCCCCTGCAGCCCACAGCATGCAGCCGAGACAGCATGCAGCCGAGAGATAGGGAGACAAGCAGTGTGAATAGAGGCAGGTTACACAGTCCCAGACTGACACCCCCCCAGACAGACAGGTCCCCACAGATACACTTACCTCTCAATGGCGTGGGGGACCCGCACAGGCGAACAAGCCGCTGCACATGAGGCAGGGAGAGTCGCAATTCAAGACGCACAAAAAGGGGGTTAAGAAACCGCACAGCGTCCAGTGAGGTAGCCACCTCACCAATCATCCCTGCACCGAACAGGGATGGGTCGTTCACTGTGCCAGGAGCGTTACCTGACTGAACGCTCGATGGCAGGCTGGGAAGCCACTGACCCACGACCTGCGACCAGGGGGATCAGCCCGAGACCCAGCCCGCATGATCCTCTTCATCAGAAGAACTAACTAACGCTGACAAAAATAACAGCTAAGTAAAGGTAGAGAGAAAACTCAAACAAAATTTCAAAAAGAAGAAAGAGTCTGGGGCAGAAAGCCCCAGCACAGGAAAAGCCAGCCACTCCTGACAAGCTAGACATTAAAACTGAGATATGGTTGCAGGAAGTAGGAGGGTATTGACTGAGGGGACCACCCCTTGAGGGTGGGATATGTTAAAAGCTTTAATGTTAACATATTCTGTTGCCTAGCTACTCCTTCGGAGCAAAGTCTAATACCCCATATGTGACGAATATGAAGAGGCGGCGACTGTCGGAGGACGTAAGAGAAACAATATTTGTTGGTCTGAATTTTATCAGCCAAAAGAGGTTGCTCCCCAAAATAAGATTTTTTTTTTTCTCAGCGAATAAACATGTTTGGTGCTAACAAGTGTGTGCATTTATAACAACATTCTCCAGAGGACCTTCATTTTGCAGTTTGAACATGCTATAGGATATGCATGGTCTGTTTAAGCCCAAAGAAGTCAAGTAATACAGTTATCTCACAAAAAAAAAGAAAAAAAAGTGGGGGTGTATAATATATGTTTATGTAAAACAGCCCAAAAGAAGGTATTTCGTGACTTAACCACTTGTCGACTGCCTAACGCCGATCTACGTCGGCAGTCAGCCCCTCACAGGCAAAGTGACGTAGGGCTACGTCACTAGCTTGTGAGGGTCTAGGGAGCGAGCGCGCGCCCCCGGAGGCGCGCTCCCGCGTGGTCACGGACCCCCCCGCGCGTGTGACCGGCGGACCCGATGTCCGCCGGTCACTCGGCGATCGGCGGGGGAGAGGGAGAATGTCAGGCAGCTTGTGTAAACAAGCCACCTGTCATTCTCCTTGCTGTTAGGATACTGATCACTCGGATCTAGTATGTAGATCCGTTGATCAGTGTCCATACAGCTCAAGCCCCAGCCAATCACAGTAGAAAGCACGCCCCTAGGGATACACACAGCCCCTCCCTCCCAAATAAAGTTAACCCCTTCACTACCAGTGTATTTTTACAGTAACAGTGCATATATATAGCACTGATTACTGTAGAAATGTCACTGGTAACCCCAAAAGTGTCAAAAATTTCAGTCAAGGGTCCGATCTGTCCGCCCCAATGTCGCAGTACCGCAAAAAAAATTGCAGATCGCCGCCATTACACGTTAAAAAAAAAAAAACAACAAAAATGACAGAAATCTTTCCCTTTGTTAGTAAACGCGATAACTTTTGCGCAAACCAATCAAAATACGCTTTTTGCGATTTTTTTTTTACCAAACATAGGTAGCATAAAACAAATTGGCCGAAAAAGTAAAAAAATTTTGATTTTTAAATTTTTTTTTGGGGGAATTTCATATAAAAAAATGTGAAAAATATTGCTATTTTTGCAAAATTGACGCTCTTTTTTTGTTTATAGCGCGTGATCAAAAAATCGCACAGGTGATCAAATACCACCAAAAGAAAGCTCTGTTTGTGGGAAAAAAAGGACGCCAAATTCGTTTAGGTACAGTGTCGCACGACCGCGCAATTGTCCGTTAAAATCACGCAGTGCCGAATCGCAAAATACCCCCTGGTCGGAATGGGGGTAAAATCTTCCGGGGCTTAAGTGGTTAAGGGGGAAGTCCACTCTAATACTAAAACTGCTACATCTACAGATATCCATGATCTAAAACATACCTCTTCTGAAGCCGATCTAGTCCGGTCTCCAGCAGCGGAAGCTCTGCAGAGGACACAATCAACAACGGCTGTGAAATTAAGAGGAAGTGACGTCACCCACAGAGTTACTATGGGGCTTCTTTTGTCAGCTGCCTCCTCTGTACCTGCCCCTAAAGCGAAGCCGCCGCTGACATCTTAGCGTGGTACCTAATCGGATCGGCTTCAAAAAAGGTATGTATAGTGATTTCTTCTTTACATGGTTAGATAGGTTGGTCTAAAATCGTGGATGTCTGTAGATGTAGGGATTTTAGTGTTAGGGTGGACTTATTCTTTAAGGTAACCAATTTCTCTGTAGCCAAGTAAATGGAAAGGAGCTGGCTCACTGATCATTACCAGCATCCTGGATATAAATGTGGCTACCCTATAATAAAGATGCAGGGCCTCTGATAAGGCAGTACAATTGGTCCTGTTGGACCAGGCTGGGCCCTATCAGCTCATCAGAGGGCCAAGGCAGCTTTATAGTGCATTACTTTCAAACAAATGTAGCACTACTCTGGGAGCTGCCGAGTGTGGGTTCCCCTGGGTTACCATTTGCTACAGTAGAGCATTCAGACATATTTCCAAGTGTTTTTACCTCAGACAAGAACCAGTCCAGTTTCTTTGGTTTTTAGGGCCTATTTATAACTTGGATAAGAGAAGGGATGAGTGGGATACTCCAACAACTGCACAAGAAAAGGCAGGGACTGTATAGAAAATACTGCTTGACGCTGGTTAACGCTGACTGACGCTGGTTAACGCTGACTGACGCTGGTCACAGCTAGGCTGCTAACTTTAATTTTACCTTTGAATGTGAAAAGTCCTTTAAGCTTCCTAAGGTACTCCCTCCTGAGGTAGCTGACTTGTGATGCAGATTGTACTGCTGAGAAACTTCAGGGCCCTTCCTGGCGCCTTCTTTACCCCCTAATCTTCAGGGCTTTACTACTTGGCACCCCCTTTACTGTACACTCCGGATTAGCTGGCTCCTTGATCCCCTTGACCTCTCTGGAGTGGTCCCCTCTCTTAGGCAGACCCCTGGGCAGGTACTTAAGTACTCACAATACTGTTTTTCCAGAAGTCCTTTACCCAGCAGCTCCACTTGGTCAGCACACACTGGATCCTCTGCAGCCCACCCCTGGTCCCTAGGCCGACTGCCTGGACCACCTTCCTCACTTCAGCAGAAGGAGAGACAGCCGTCACCTCCCGCCAAAAGACACCCTGTCACATGCTCCCCCAGGATTTATTCCCAATCCCAGGATGCACTGCAGCAATGCCCACCCACTGGGGCAGTCATAAACCCTGGTGTGCTATTGGCTAGGTTTCCTCCACTGTCCACCAAGATCCCTCATTGGATACAATGGGGAGACTCCCCAGACTCAACAGGACACACCTGGATGGATGTGACCGGCTCACTAACAGATCAGGCCCTAATGATAAGCAGAACAGGGCCACATATACATATACACTTTACCTAGCACCTACCTAGGAGGGTGCTACACAAAAAATAGGGCTCGCTAAATTACACCCCCGCTCCTACTTGCTTAGAGGGGGTGTATAAATATATTTTCATAGGCCAACAGAGGGGCTCAGGAGGTGGGATGTAAAAGGTGGACTTTTCTTTCATTTTCAGGGCAGAGGTACTTAACCACTTTACGACTGCCCGTGGCAGGCAGCCGATCCTGGACAAATCGACGTAGCTCTACGTCGCTCGCTCCCGCGCGCCCCCGGCCCCGCTGATGGTCTGATTCGATACAGAACCGATCAGTCATCAGGTCCAGGCCAATGATTTTTGGCCTGGACCTGCTGATTGGCCCTGACTAATCCCAGACCTAGCTGTGCCTGTGTAATGTAAACACAGGCACAGAAAATGATCCTCTCTTCCCTCCCCAAATCCTTTTTGGATTCCAGCGTGAGAGAAGAGAGGATCAAAACGTGAGTACAGCACAAAGCACACACACACACACACACACACACACACACACACACACACACACACACACCTAGATTGGCACATTTAACCCCTGATCACCCCCGCCCAGTTAAATCCTACACCCCCTGTCACATTGCACACTATATAAAGCATTTTTCTGTATTTCTGCAATAGTGTGATTGTGACTTGATTTAGCGCTAGCGAGTTAGTTTCTGTCCCAAGTAGATTTAGGGTACCCATCCCCCCCCAATAAAGATTTAACCCCCTGATCACCCCATCACATTGCACACTATATACAGGTATATAGCGGTTTTCTGTATTTCTGCAATAGTGTGATTGTGACTTGATTTAGCGCTAGCGAGTTAGTTTCTGTCCCAAGTAGATTTAGGGTACTCTCCCCCCCCATAAAGATTTACCCCCTAATCGCCCACAGTTAACCCCTTTTTTGCCCTGTCGAAGTGTCACTTTTATAGTGTACAGTTTTTATTCTGATCACTATTGTTAGTGTCACAGGTGACATTAGTTAGCGTTAACCCTAGTTAGCGTCAGTCTAGGACAGCGCAGATGCCCGCCGCATAGTTAGAAATGTTGGTTAACCGTTTGATTGCCAGTAACACACACATACACACAACAAACACCTCCATTACTAGTATAGTATCTGAACGGATCAATATCTTTGATCTGATCAGATCTATACTAGCGTCCCCAATGCTGGTGCGGTGGCTAGCACAAGTAGTGGCCCGCAGCCACCGAGAATTCGAACACAGGCCCGTAGAGTCCATAGTGCCCTCCCTGAAGTGCTGGCATATCCTAATTGGCAGCCCACAGATTCTACAGCAACCGTACTTCCCCCCCCATTCACTGCCCAACCCGGAATTCAGGTGGAAACAGACAATTTTAATCCCCTTAATTTTTTTGAGCTGTTTTTCACGAAAGATCTTTACAGATCTATTGTGGACCAAAGCAATTTATATGCTGGTCAATTCATCGCCGCCAATCCTAATTCGTCCCTTGCCAGACCATTCGGCTTGAAACCTATAACGGTTTCTGAGTTTAAGACTTTTCTGGACCTTTCCCTCAACATGGGTATAACTAAAAGGAGTGAGTTGCGGTTATATTGGTCCACTAACCCAATTCACCATAAACCTGTGTTCTCTTTTTCCATGGCCAGGGCGAGATACGAGCAAATTCTGCGGTTCATGCACTTCAGTGACAATGAACAATGTCGTCCTCGGGGAGACCCTGGATATGACCGACTCCACAAAAGTCAGCCCCCCGTAAACCAATTCAATCAGTGGTTTGCAGCCTTGTTTACCCCCCCCCCCCCAACAAGTTGTCTGCGTTGCTGAGTCCCTGATTAAGTTTACTGGCCGCATTGCTATCAAGCAGTATCTTCCCAGTAAGCGTGCCAGATATGGGGTCAAGCTGTATAAGCTGTGTGACAGGGCCACAGGCTATACAGTTAGTTTTCGTGTTTACGAGGGTAAAGATAGCACTGTGGAGCCCCCCCATCTGCCCAGACTATATAGGGAGCAGCGGCAAGATAGTTTGGGACTTGGTGTCACCCTTATTCGGAAAGGGGTACTATTTGTAGGTGGAAAATTTTTATTCAAGCGTGCCACTTTTTAGTCACCTGCTCAAATTACAAATTGGCGCATGTGGCACCGTGCGACCTAATCGACGGGGCTTCCCCCAATGGCTTGTAAATTCCCGTCTTAATCAGGGGGAGAAAGCCTGGTTGAAAACTGACAAATTGCTTGCAGTGAAGTGGAGGGATACACAGAATGTTTTCATTCTGTCCTCCATTCACGCAGACACGACGGTCCAAGTTCCTACTGCAACTGGTGTTTTGGAGAAGCCCCTCTGTGTCCACGAATATAACCTTAATATGGGAGGAGTGGACCTGTACAACCAGCTTTTGTCGCCGTACTTAGTTGCCCGTAAGGCCAGTCGCTGGTACAAAAAAGTGTCTGTTTATTTATTCCAATTGGCTTTTCTGAATGCTTTTGTGCTATACAAAGCGTCAGGATGAACTGGATCCTTCCTAGAATTCCAGGAAGAGATCATCAGTGCCTACCTGTATCCAGGAGGTGCTCCTGCCCAAGTTCCCCTACCAGATGCAGTGAGCCGGCTGCATGAGAGGCATTTTCCACATGTCCTCCAGAGTACCCCTACCCAAAGACACCCCCAAAGAAGATGTCGTGTCTGTCGTAAGTGCGGATTTAGGCGTGACACCCGCACTTATTGTCCCTTCTGTCCTGGCCAACCTGGTCTCTGCATCGGGCAATGTTTCCAACACTACCATACACTAGTGGAGTATTAGCGTAGGGTACAGCACGACACAGTCTAGGGCACACTTACATAGGGTCTCGAAAGATGTTCGATGGCTATCATCATTTTGAGAGACCCTAAGCTGAAATGTTACAGTTGAAGAAAAAAAAAAAGTGCAAAAAAAAAAAAAAAAAAAAAAAAAGTTACAAAAAAAATGACAAAAAAAAAAACAAACAAAAAAAGCCAAAAATAGTTGTCGTTTGAGTTATTTTTCTGTTCTTACTCCGCTCTTCTACTCTTTCTACTTTTACTGTACTTTATTACTGTTTTTCATTGGTAACCCATTTTTTACTTTTCAGGTACCAATGTAATGTTTTATTTCTATTGTTAACCAGTTTGCCTTGCAGGTACACCCATCAGCTGCCACACTGATTGCTCAGCATTTATGGAAATCTATGATGGCAGTGCTGTAGGAGGTGATTTCACTACCACAGTTAAAAAAAGAAATAGGTATACACGGCGTTTGTCATGTATACCCATCATTAGAAAGTGGGTTGGATATTTAGGGCGGCTAATGATGGGTATACTACACATTTTCTGGTGGAGATTTCTTCATCCACATCGATCGATGTGGATGAAGGAATCCGTTAGGTTCTCTTTTTTCGTTCAGCCCACAGGCTGCATGAAAAAAAAAAAGCCTACAATATATGCCAAACAAGGACCAGCAATGCACTGGTTATACCAGGATGATGCCTGCAGATTTAGGCATCATCTTGGTATCTTTTTTTACAGCCAGCAGTCGGTTTACATGTAAAAGCGATCCTAGTGGATAATTAGAAGCTAAACTGCTTTTAAGAGCAGTGGGAGGGGTCTGCCCCCCCCTCCTGCCACCTTTTGTGGTTTTTCTCTGGCTCTCCTGTCCCACCCAATAACCAGAGAGTGCAGCCGGTGGTTCAATTATCTAACCATAGAGCTGATTGGAGACGAGAATGGCTCCAATCATCTCTATGGCCTAAGATACCGGAAGCTACGAGCTTTTCATGACTTCCGTTTAGCCAGAAATAAACAGCGCCATTGGGAAATTGGGAAAGCATCTTATCACACCAATCTTGGTGTTGACAGATGCTTTAAGGTCAGAGGAGAGATCTAGTGTCTAAAAGACACAGATTGCTATCATAGGGGATATTTAAATTCACTGTGATAACAATAAAAATGATTAAAAAACATAAAAATGCAAAATAAATAAAAAAAAAATTCAAGCACCCCTGTCCCCCCGTGCTTGCGCACAATGGTGCACGCAAGTGTCGGCCTAGTGTCATATGTAAACAGCAATTGCAGCATGCATGTGAAGTATCGCCGCGAACACCTGGTCGAGGACAGTAATTCTTGCAGTAGACCTCCTCTGTAAGTCTAAAGTGGTAACCTGTAAAGAATTTTAAAGGGTTTTAAAATGTACGTAGTTTGTTGCCACTGCACGGGTGTGCGCAGTTTTAAAGCATGTCATGTTTGGTATCCATGTACTCGGCATAAGATAATCTTTTACATTTTACCAAGCAATTAAGAATTATATAGTGTATTTGTGCATTTAATTTAAAAAAAAAGTGTTTTTTTCTTCGTAAAAATTGTGTTTGGAAAATCTGTGCGCAAATACTGTGAAACGAAAAAAATTGCAACATCCACCATTTTCTTCTGTAGGGCCTCTGCTTTAAAAAAATATATAATGTTTGGGGGTTCAAAGTCATTTTCTAGTAAAAAAAATATACATTTTTTCATGTAAACAAAAAGTCACAGAAAAGGCTTGGTCTTCAAGTGGTTAGAAGAGTGGGTGATGTGTGGTTAAGATTGAGCATAAAATGCCAGGATAGTTCAAACACCCCCCAAATAACCCCTTTTTGGAAAGTAGACACCCAAAGCTATTTGCTGAGGGCATATTGAGTCCATTGAGTATTTTATATTTTGCCCTAAGTTTCAGGAAAATTACATTTTTTTTTTTACACAAAGTTGTCACTAATAGATATATTGCTCACGCATGCCATGGGTCTATGTGAAATGACACCCCAAAATATATTATGTTGCTTCTCCTGAGTACAGGGATACCACATGTGTGAGACTTTTTGGGAGCCTAGCTGTGTACGGGACCCCGAAAACCAATCACCACCTTCAGGTTTTCTAATGGCGTAAATTGCTTATTTTACTTCCTTACTATTTTGCAAAGTAGACACTCCAAGCTATTTGCTGAGAGACATGGTGAGTCCATGGAATATTTTGCCACAAGTTTTGGGAAAATTATTATTTTTTTTTTTGCTTTTTTTACACAAAGTTGTCACTAAATGAGATATTGCTCACACATGCCATGGGTATATGTAAAATGACACCCCAATATACATTCTGCTGCTTCTCCTGAGTATGGGGATACCCCATGTGTGAGACTTTTTGGCAGCCTAGCCGCGTACAGGACCCCAAAAACAAATCACCGCTTTCAGGCTTTCTAAGGGCATAAATTGTTGATTTCACTCCTCACTACCCATCACAGTTTTGAAGGCCATGAAATGCCAAGATAGCAAAAAAAAAAAAAAAAAAACCCCAAATGACACCATTTTGAAAAGTAGACACCCCAGGGTATTTGTTAAGATAATCCAAAAAAGTGCAGCGCTAAAATATCAGTGACATAAATAAATAAACTTAAAAGTTCATACAAAGGAAACAACAAAGCGGGAGTGACTGAATAACCAAGAAAAAAAGTCCCATGTTGCAGGTGAATCCAGAAATATAAATATAAAACAGTTCTTCCTCCTTATGACACCCAGGAATTCTGTGGAAAGGAGACACCTCAGTGCACAAGTGTGAGAAGCAGCTTACCAAACAGCCATGGCTACTCAAATGAATGAGACAGCCTCGCCAGATACAGCATGAATCTCAGGAACTCCAAGGGGTCATGGATAGCACCAGAAGATGATGTATTCCTCAAGGTAGCTCCATGGAAGTCAGGTGGGGGTGTAGGAAAGAATGGTACAAAAAGACCATAGCGTAATCCCGTAAGGTACAAATTGTACATTTATTAAAAAACTACTCACATATAGGTAGAAAGGAACAGGCACATAGGATTTGGTAGCTGGGGATCCAAACAGCGGCGTCCCGCATGTATCCGGTCAGCATAAAAACAGTGGTAGCCGGCTCATAGAAGGGGCGTGTGGACAATTGCGTCTGGAGTCGCCAACGTTTCGTCATAAGAAAGACTTCATCTGGGCGTGACTACCAGACACAACACACACGCTCTATATAGACCCCCTGAGCTGTTTGAATGGCCAATAGCGGGCAGGCGAACCCGGAAGTAGAAGGTCACAAAGACCTAAGGGTGAATGGTGAGTAATCCTGCCAATCGCACGCAAGCAGAGGCGGAGACCCATACGTCATGACATTACAGAGCAACAAGTAACATGAATGACATAGGTCTCGGCCAATAGCGGGAGGGCGGAAGCGGAAGTGACAAAACTCACACAGATCATCAGATGAGTGATGGAAGATCTGGCCAATTGCATACCGGAAAAGGCAGAGACCTAAACGTCAAATCATTAAAATAGCGAAAAAGACGTATATTAACACCTATCACTCAACACAAGGGCAGCACTTGATACACCTTATATAAACATAAATCATTTAGGCTAAAAAAAAAACGTCATAACAATCCGGATCTAGTACATAAAATATGCTACATATAAAATAGCAGTGCATGGATAGATTATGGCACATCTCAAAATATATTATATATATATATATATATATACACAGCGCCATCTTGTGGACAAATACTAAAAAAAACAGGTGAATGGTGATATTGCATCTAAAAACATGATACTACAAAAAACGAAAATAAAGAGGACAAGGATGAGTTGTCACTCAGTGTTATTATAGAAAAAATTGTGTAGTAACATATAAAAAGGTGAATGTCTAGTATGACAAGATAGCTCATGTAATACAGACAAAAGATGTGTGAACATGTGTATAAACTTAAAACATTTTTAGTGTCATGATGAACGTAATAAAAATTTATAAATATTTATGAAAATATTATAATCAAAAATAAAACATAGGAGTTCCACAAGTAAAAATTGTGGTTCCTAAAAAATAAATTAATAATAAAAAGTGTTTTTATTTGTTAAGATGCATGGTGCATATTTTGCAGCTCTCATTTATTTTGGAAAATTAAGAAAATAAAAAGGAAAAAGCATTTATTTTTCTCTTTTTTCCAATTTTAAAACTTTGTGACAAAAAGTGAGATCTTCAAAACACTCAACATGCCTCTCTGCAAATAGCTTAGGGTGTCTACTTTCCGATAAGGGATACTTGGGGGGTTTGTGCTTTCTTGGCATTTCATGGCCTCTGAAACTGTGATAGGTAGTGAGGAGTGAAATCAACTATTTACGCCCTTGGAAAGCCTGAAGGCGGGGATTCGTTTTCGGGGTCCTGTACGTGGCTAGACTGCCAAAAAGTCTCACACATGGGGTACCCCCATACTCAGGAGAAGCAGCAGAATGTATTTTGGGGTGTCATTTCACATATAACCATGGCATGTGCGAGAAAAATATCATTTAGTGACAACTTTGTGTAAACAAAAAAAAAAAAAAATTTCCAGAAACCTGTGGCAAAATATAAAATATTCCATGGACTCACCATGCCTCTTAGCAAATAGCTTGGAGTGTCTACTTTGCCATATGGGGTCATTTTGGGGAGTGGGGGGGGTTGTGCTATTTTAAAATTTCAGGGCCTCCGAAACTGTGACAGGTAGTGAGCAATTTACGCCCTTTGAAAATCTGAAAGTGGTGATTGGTTTTCGGGGTCCCGTACACACCTAGGCTCCCAAAAAGTCTCACACATGTGGTATCCCTGTACTCAGGAGAAGCAGCAGAATATATTTTGGGGTGTAATTAAACATATACCCATGGCATGTGTGAGCAATATATAATTTCATTGACAACTTTGTGTAAAAAAAAAAAAAAAAAATGTTTTTTTTTTGTAATTTTTCAAACACCTGTGAAAAAAAAAAAAAAAAATTAAACATTCAATGGGCTCAACATACCTCTCAGGACATTCCTTAGGATGTCTACTTTCCAAAAAGTGGTAATTTGGGAGGGGGGGGGGGGGGTTGTACTGCCCTGCCATTTTAGCACTTTAAGAAATGAGATAGGCAGTCAGAAAGTAAAAGCTGCATACATTCCAGTATTTACATCATAGTTTGTAGATGCTATAACTTTTGCGCAAACCAATAAAAATACGCTTATTGAGAATTTTTTTGTCAAAGACATGTAGTTGCTTCATACATTTTGGCCAAAATATATGACAAAAATTGAGTATATTGGATATTTTTTATAAGACAAAGTAGAAAATGTAATTTTTTTCTCAAATTTTTTGCTCTTTTTTTATTAATATCGCAAAAAAATAAAAAGCACAGAGGTGATCAAATACCACCAAAAGAAAGCTCTGCTAAATTTAGTTTGGGTACAGCATTGCATGACCACGCAATTGTCAGTTAAATTCACGCAGTGCCAAGTTGAAAAAAGTGGCCTGGTCATTAAGGGGGAAAATCCTCCAGTCTGAAAGTAGTTAAAGAGAAACTCCAGGCACCCTTAAAAAAATAAAAGTCAGCAGCTACAAAAAGTGTAACTAATGACTTTAAAAAACAGCTACTCACCTGTCCCACGGTCCAGCGATGAGCTCACTGCTGCCGTCCTAGTTCTCTATCCTCCCTTGGCAGCGCCAGCATCTTCACTATGGGCACCCGGCTATGACAGCTTGCGGCTTCGCAGCCGAGCACCCACTGTGCATGCTCGAGTCACGGGGCGCATCCTGTATTGGTGAATGCAGTCTTCTGGAACCTGTCAGTGTCCCAGAAGACTGCAGGGGGAGGGAGGAAGCGGCGCCGGGAACGGAAGTGGGAGCAGGTACTTGTCAAAATTGGGTACCTGCTCCCCCATCCCCCTCCCCCTCAGTGCCAATTGTGCAATGTGCAAGAGGAGCGGGGAACGAGTCCTTAAAGCGGAACTTCCCCTTTTGGGTGGAGATTTGCTTTAATCCTGCGCCCTGCCGCATGCTCTAGAGTTCCGTCTCTTCCTTCCCTGGTGCTTGGCGGAGTGATCTGTAAAGTACTTTACCTGCTCTGCTCTCTCAGGTGTCAGGACTTATGTGAGAAAGCGGAGAGGGAAGGAGCGGTTAGACCAATCATGGCGGCGGGTAGCGCGGCAAGCACTGGGCAGCACACAGTGAGTGAGGCGCTACACATAATGTTTTAAATGAATCAATGGTGCTGGGGTCATGCTGCAAACATGTTTTTACTTTCAGTAGGTCTTTATCAACCACTTGAAGACCAGACATTTTTCTGACATTTGTTGCTTACAAGTTAAAATCAGTATTTGTTGCTAGAAAGCTACTTGGAACCCTCAAACATTAGAGAGTTATTTTTTAGCAGAGACAATAGAGAATAAAATGGCGGTCATTGTAATATTTTATGTCACACTGTATTTGCGCAGCAGTCTTTCAAACCTAAATTTGGAAAAAATACACTTTAACCACTTCACGCAAAATCACGTACCCGTATGTAATTTTGTTGAAGTGGTTGTGTGTTTCCGATGTAGTAACCCAGAAGCGATGTAATCTGGAAGTGACGTCACTTCCGGTTTACTCGGCAGCCAATAGAGGCAGATTGAAAAAATCCAAGGTATTCAAAAATGCAGATATATTTTAGCAGAGACCCTAATTAATAAAATGACCGTTGTTGCAACATTTTATGTCACACTGTATTTGCGCAGCGGTCTTTTAAAATGCAATTTGTTTTAAAAAAAAAAATATGGTTCAATGAATTTTTTAAAAAAAACTAAACCGTAAAATTTGCTTATTTTTTTTTTTTTTGTATAATTTTTGAAAGATGATGTTATGCCGAGTAAATAGATAGCTAACGTGTCATGCTTTAAAATTGCGAACGCTTGTGGAATGGCGACCAACTACGGCACTTAAAAATCTCCATAGCGCATGATTTAAAAATGTTAAACATTTACCTGTTTAGAGATAAAGAGGAGGTATTGTGGTATAATTATTGCGCTCGCTCTAAAGATCGCGGCGATACCTCACATGTGTGATTTGAACGCGGTTTACATTTGTGGGCACGACTTACGTATGCGTTTTCTTTGGGGTGCAAGCACAAAGGGATGGGGCGATTTTAAAAAATGTCTTTTTTTTTCTTTTTTCTCTTTTTTACACTGTCCCTCTAAAATAGTTTTCCTGATCGCTTTTACAAGGAATGTAAACATCCCTTTTGACAGTAATAGGCAGCAACAGGTACTCTTTATGGAGGGATTTGGGGTCTAAAAGACTCCAAACTCCCTCTGCGCTTCAAAGTATTCAAAACGACAATATATATATATATATATATATATATATATATATATATATATAATGTTTGGGTGTGCTAAGTCATTTTCTTTTTTTTAATTCAATTCATCTTTATTTTCATTTCTTGTTTACCCATATACAAGCTTTCTATACAATACATAAAAAGAAAACTGTAGCAAATTTATCAATATGACAAAAATCACAAAAAGAGTATTTTAATTGGTTTGTGCAGAAGTTATAGTGTTTACAAACTACGGAATCGATTTTTTTAATTTTTATAAATTTTTTTGTTTTTATTAGAAATAGCGGCGATCAGCATTTTTTAGCAGGACTGCGACATTTTGGCAGACAGATCGGCCCCCTAACTGACATTTTTGACACTTTTTGGGGACCAGTGACAAAATACAGTATTCAGTGCTAAATAATATGCACGGTTACTGTATAAATGACACTGGCAGGGAAGGGGTTAACACTGGGGGAGATCAAAGGAGTTAATGTATGCCTAAAAGTGATTGACTGGGGGGGGCTCTGTGATAGGCACAGAGAGATCCGGGTTTCAGCTTAGCTGAAACTCCTGATCTCTCCCTGCCTGTCTGACAGAAGACTCGCCTGCTTTGTTTACATAAGCAGGCGGGTCTTCTATCTGTTTCTCAGACGACTGCAATTGCCGCCGCTCCTCCCATGGCCCACCTTCCGCTGTGTCTAAACACCTCATGCCTCGGCCTTGTGTACAAAATCACATAGACCTATGTGATTTTGCGCAGCCGACCTGCCCTGCCCCAGTAATACTGCCGCAATAATACCGCAATTGCTGGTCGGCAAGAGGTTAAAGACCCCCCAGCATTGGTGTCAGTGGATGAAATAAAGACCCCCAGCATTGGTGTCAGTGGACTCATTAAAACCCGCAGCATAAATGACAGTGAACGCATTAAAACTCCCAGCACTGATGTCAGTGGACGCATTAAAACCCCCAGCATTGATGTCAGTGGATGCATTAAAACCCCCATTATGATGTCAGTGGACGCAATAAAACCCCCCATCATTGATGTCAATGGACGAAAACCCCCCATCATTGATGTCAGTGGACGCAATAAAACCCCCCAGCATTGATATCAGTGGATGCATTAAAGACCCCCAGCATTAATGTCAGTGGATGCATTTATAGACCCCCAGCATTGATGTTAGTGGACGCATTAAAGAGCCCCAGCATTGATGTCAGTGAACGCATTACATCCCCCCCCCCATCATTGATGTCAGTGGAAGCATTAAAGACCCCCAGCATTAATGTCAGTGGACGCATTTATAGACCCCCCAGCATTGGTGTCAGTGGACGCAAAAAAGATCCCCACCATTGATCATCAGTGCACACATTAAAACTCCCCAGTATCAGTGCCGGCGGACGCATTAAAATCCTGGTCAAGAAGCCATATAAGGTCATATGTATAGCTTATACCTTTCTGATGTAAGGCTTGAGGAATGCAGGATGACCAAGCCCACCCTTCCCCTTAATAGGTGAAATTACTGTCCAAACAATGGATAAGCGAGCCCTTTCTCCTCAGGAATGTGAATGTCATATTGTTGCTTACAAGGGTGTTGGCCAGGGGTGGTCTTTTCCATTTACAAGTCTAAATACCACTGCCCAAACTGGTAAGACTTTAGTCTCACCCAGAACAGCCATGAGGCAAGTGTCTGGTCCTGATTTCCTGTGCCATGTTGCATAATAGCAAATGGGACTCCATGGCAGGAAACGTCTTTAGTTAAGTATTCTTGTTAGATTTTCTTTATCTGTATCTGTCATTACTTTTAATAAATGTTATACTTTTAAGTATGTGTGTGATCTCTCTTTGCACATATTGAACACAACCCCAAAAACATGACAAAACAAACCCCCAGCATTGATGTCAGTGGACGCATTAAAGACCCCCAGGATTGATGTCAGTGGACATAATGACCCCCCAGCATTAATGTCAGTGGACGCAGTAAAGACCCCCAGCATTAATGTCAGTGGACGCATTAAAGAACCCCAGCATTGATGTCAGTGGATGCATTAAAACCCCCCAGCATTGATGCATTAACCACTTCTAGACCGTAAGGATTTGCCCCCTTAATAACCAGGCCATATTTTGTGATTCGGCACTGCGTTAATTTAACGAAGAATTGCGCAGTCCTTCGACGCTGTACATAAAAACTGATGTCCTTTATTTCCCACAAATAGAGCTTTCTTTTGGTGGTATTTGTGCTATTTTTATGTTTTGCACTACAAAACAAAAAAAAGAGCGACAATTCTGAAAAAAACAATATTTTTTACATTCTGCTATAGAACATTCCCCAAATTTTTTTTTTTTTAAAAATCAAATTTTTTTAACATTTTAGGCCAATTTGTTTTATGCTACATATTTCTGGTAAACAAACATCACAATAAGCGTATTTTGATTGGTTTGCGCAAAAGTTATCGCGTCTACTAACTATAGGAAAGATTTATGTCATTTTAATTTTTTTACTAGTAATGGTCGCGATCTGCGATTTTTAGCGGGACTACGACATTGTGGTGGACAGATCGGACCCCTGACTGACATTTTTGACACTTTTGGGGGGACCAATGACATTACTACAGTAATCAGTGCTAAAAATATGCACTGTTACTGTACTAATGATACTGGCAGGGAAGGGGTTAACACTATGAGTGATCAGGGGTTAAATGTGTACCTAGAGGCGTGGCTTGTGAAATGATCACAGAGACCTGTGTTCCTATATAGCAGGATCACAGGGGCTCTATGATCATTCCAGGGAGAAGGAAGGCCGGCTGTATTTTCAACAGCTGACCGTTCTCTCTCAGCGGGGAACAATCGTGGGTGTCAGGCGGCAATTGGAGACCCTTGCCCTGTGCATCGGCTTTCCCGCTGACGAGTGCTCGCCCCCTAGCTGCCTGCTCGTGAGGCGGGCGGTCATAAAGTGGTTAAAGACCTCCAGCATTGAGTTCAGTGAACGCAATATAGACCCCCCCCCCCCCCAGCATTGATGTCAGTGGATGCAATAAAGACCCCCAGCATTGATGTCAGTGGACGCAATAAAGACCCCCAGCATTGATGTCAGTGGACACATTAAAACCTGCAGCATGGATGACAGTGGATGCATTAAAACCCCCCATTATTGATTAAGTGGACGCATTAAAAAAAAACCCAGCATTAATGTCAGTGGACGCAATAAAGACCCCCTAGTATTAGTGTCAGTCTACGCAAAAAAGACTCCCAGCATTGATGTCAGTGAATGCAAAAAAGACCCCCCCCCCCCCCAGCATTGATGTCTGCGGATGCATTAAAGACCTCCAGCATTGATGTCAGTGCATGTATTAAAGATCCCCCAGTATTGGTGGCAGAGGCTGCATTATTAACCCCTAGCACAGGTGCCAGTATTATTAAACCCCTCCCCCACATTATTAACCCCCAGCATTGGTGCAGGTGGACGCATTAAAACCCCCAGCAATGATGTCAGTGGATGCATTAAAACCCCCAGCAATGATGTCAGTGGATGCATTAAACCCCCCCCCCCCCCTCCAGCTTTGATGTCAGTGGACGCATTAAAGACCCCCAGCATTGATGTGAGTGAACGCATGAAACCCCCCAGTATTGGTGTCAGTGGACGCATTAAACCCCCCAGCATTGATGTCAGTGGACGCATTAAACCCCCCAGCATTGATGTCAGTGGACGCATTAAACCCCCCAGTATTGATGTCAGTGAACGCATTAAACCCCCCAGCATTGGTGTCAGTGGACACATTAAACCCCCCAGTATTGATGTCAGTGGACGCATTAAACCCCCCAGTATTGATGTCAGAGGACGCATTAAACCCCCCAGTATTGATGTCAGAGGACGCATTAAACCCCCCAGTATTGATGTCAGAGGAGGCATTAAACCCCCCAGTATTGATGTCAGAGGACGCATTAACCCCCCAGTATTGATGTCAGAGGACGCATTAAACCCCCCAGTATTGATGTCATTGGACGCATTAAACCCCCCAGTATTGATGTCAGTGAACGCATTAAACCCCCCAGTATTGGTGTCAGTGGACACATTAAACCCCCCAGTATTGATGTCACAGTCTGCATTATTAACCCCTAGCACAGGTATCAGTATAATTAACCCCCTTTCCCACATTGGTGGTCAATGGCATTGAAATGTAACCCATTCCATGACCACCAATGTGGGGGGAGGGGTTATTAATACTGACAGTACCACAAATGCAGAAGAGGGGAGGTGGGTTAAAATTAGTGGCGATCGACGGATATCGTTTTTTTTAATGCCGATACTGATATTTTGGTGATCGGATATTGGAATTTTTTTTATTCTTTTTTTTCTGCAGGTACTCCTTGTGGAGGGATCTGGGTGTCCAAAAGACCCCAACCCCCCCCCCCCCTCAGCACCGAAAAGCATTCAAAACACCAAGTTTGGCTGTTTTGAATGCAGTCAGTTTTTTTTAATTTGGCGTTGAGTACCCAGGGGGATGGAGAGCACAGGGGAGAGGGGGGGGGGGGGGGACTGGAGAGCACTGTCTGGGGGGAACTGGAAATCACTGAGGGGGGAGCCAGGGAGCTGGAGAGCACCGGGGGAGCCAGAAAGCATGGGGGGGGGGGGGAGATGAAAAGCACCGGGCTAAGAGCACTGGTAGCTTAAGGGCACTGGGGGGACTAAAGAAGAATGGGGGGGGGCTAAAGAACACTGGGGGGATAAAGAGCACTTGGGGGGGCTAAAGAGCACTGGGGTGGGGGGCATTTTTACATTCAGAGTATAGCACTGGTACAGGTAGGTGTCCTTCCGGGTCCGCAGTTTGCCCTTACTGTCAGTCAGTGGCCAGCAGCAGCCGAGGAGATGACCCAATCAGGCAGCGGGGAGGGCCGGCCGCAGTTTGCCTGGAGACACTGTGACTGGCTAGCAGCAGCAGTAACAGCCGGGAGATTATCAACCAATGAGGCAGTGGAAGCGTCACTGGAGGGCGGGCCGGCCGCATGTACATGATGACGCGGGGGTGCGGTAACCGAAACGGTTACCGCCCCCTTCCGCGCCATCATCACTATGTTATGTGTGCTATGGGGTATAGGAGAGTGTTGGGAGACGCATGGAGTGTGCTATGGGGTATGAGGAGAGGGGTGGGTCTGAGGAAGAGGGAGGTTCTAAGGAAAGGGGGGGTCAAAAGAAGAGAGGGGGTGAGGAAGAGAGGGGGTTCTCTACTAAGACAGATAAATTATTTTTACTGCACAGTCTGCAAAGGGGGATTAGTGACAAAGGACAATAATGATCCTGAAGACCCCTATATATCTAACATCAGCTCTTTTTATTGGAAATGTCACAATGGGGGTACAGGGTCAGAGCCAACAGCCCCCCTTATGGGCGCCCCCCCCTCCCCCACCCAGGCACCATAGCAGCTGCATGGACTGCGGTGGCAATTGTTTCTTCACTGCATACAAAATCCATGAGACCCCCTCTTTTCAATCAACGGGTGTCCTCATTTCTGAGCATACATCCCCTCCCCCACCACTATTATTGATGCATAAAATATATTTTTAAAGTCATTTTATTGTTGGCTATTTTTAATTACAATGTATTTTTACTCATGGATTTTCATAAATATACATTAAAAATTATTGTATAAGTGTCGGTTCACATTTCTGCGATGCGGGAACGCTGCGAATATACAGCGTGTTCCCGCATCGCATCCGCACCCCTGGCAGTTCACACTGCCATATGCGATACACTGGGGGTGTCAATTAAAAGTTAACGACACCCCCAGATCAGATGGCATATCGCAGTGCAATCTATAAGTTGGCACAGAATCGGATCACACTAGTGTGATCCACCATGCCATCCGATTCTGCTGCTGACCAAAAAAAGAGTCCTGTGCGAGATGGGTGCGATTGCGGTGGGAATTCAGTCATACAATCTGTATGGGTGAATCTGCAGCGCACAGAGATGGCATGTTATTTTAGGAGCGCTCAGAATTACATGCCATCTCTGTGATGGCAGAAATGTGAAGCGGCACTAAGCCAACATTTATGGTTTTGCTGTTGTTTTGGCTAAAGTGGTGAAGGGTTCGTCCAGAGGGGGGCTTTAGCAGAGAAATGCTTTATAAATGCAAGAAAGTCATGGAAATAAAAAAAATAAGATGAAAATGTAGAAAATAAATGTCTGCTTTCATGGTAAAATAAATCAATAAATAAAAAGAGAATAGACTGACAGGCTGATGGGAAAAGCACTGATAGATTTACTGGGAGACTTTACCAAGGATTACCAATGACATTTTCTGGGCTCCATATAATATAAGCCCGGGGGGGGGGGTAGGTGAGGAGATGGGGGGGGGGTAGGTGAGGAGATGGGGGGGGGGGGTGAAGAGATGGGGGGGGGGGGTGAGGAGATGGGGGTAGGTGAGGAGATGGGGGGGTGAGGAGATGGGGTTCTAGGGAAGAAAGCAGAGGGGTAGGTGAGAGGGCTCTAAGGATGAGGAGGAGAGGAGAGGTGTGAGGAGGAGAGAGGGAAGGTCTTGGGCTGAGTTCTCCCCCCTTGTACTTACCACACCAGGAAGAATCGATTTCCTCCCTCCAGCCATGTGACCACAGGGTGATAGAGAGAGGACGGGCAGCCTTCACTCACTGTACAGCGGCGCTCTCTATTGCCACCTGCAGGTTGGAGGGAGGAGAAAGTCTAATCCTCTCCCCAGCTCTGTCACTCCTATCAGTAAGCATCGGCAAAGAGCGGCCTCACTGGCAGCGCGCGGAGGTGGGCTCGCGCTTCCTCTGATTGGTGCAGGGGGCAGGCGGATCATGTGACGTATTTAGTACGCGGAGGCAGAGCGGCGCCATTTTTACTTTTGGTTGCCAGGGAGCGGGAGTGTCTCCTGTCACTGCCGTCACAGCGCCCAAAAGCGGATTTTTCTGACACTACAGCCACAGCTTCTACAGTATATCTGATCATCTGTATCCAGGAGAGACGGTAAGTGTCATTAGCTGTCATGTCACCTTACCAGTGAGGTCGGGTCCAGTGTCTGGATATGTGTGTGTGTGTGGGGGGGTGGGGGACAATAGAGACCTGGACCCGATTTGTACTGTAAATGATCTGTCAGGGTTTTCTCTCCTCCTTTCTAGTTGGGGGGAAGAGAAATCACTTTTTCACACTCAGGATCAGAGCTGCCATTAGAAATCACAGGGGCCCAGAACAGCTGACCTGACAGGACCCCCCCCCTCCCCCCTCCCCCTCACAGTTCAAATCTGTTTCCCAACTCACTTCCCACCCCAATTCCCCTCCTAGCAGAAATCTTGGCAGTGAAAGGTTTAATGGTTTTTCTTTAACTTTTTAGGTTTATTAACCACTTAAGCCCCGGAAGATTTTACCCCCTTCCTGACCAGGGGGTATTTTGCGATTCGGCACTGCGTGACTTTAACGGACAATTGCGCGGTCGTGCGACGCCGTACCTAAACGAATTTGACGTCCTTTTTTTCCCACAAACAGAGCTTTCTTTTGGTGGTATTTGATCACCTGTGCAATTTTTTGATCATGCGCTATAAACAAAAAAAGAACGTCAATTTTGCAAAAATAACAATATTTTTCACATTTTTTATATGAAATTCCCCCCCCAAAAAAAATGTAAAAATCAAAATTTTTTAACATTTTCAGCCAATTTGTTTTATGCTACATATGTTTGGTAAAAAAAAAAAACATATGTAGCATAAAACTACATATTTTGATTGGTTTGCGCAAAAGTTATCGCGTTTACTAACAAAGGGAAAGATTTTTGTCATTTTTGGTGTTTTTTTTTAACGAGTAATGGCGGCGATCTGCGATTTTTTTTTGCGGGACTGCGACATTGCGGCGGACAGATCGGACCCTTGACTGACATTTTTGACACTTTTGGGGGTACCAGTGACATTACTGCAGTAATTAGTGCTATACATATGCACTGTTACTGTAAAAATGACACTGGCAGGGAAGGGGTTAACTGTATTGGAGAGAGAGGGGTTAAGTGTGTCCTAGGGGCGTGCTTCTAACTGTGCAGGGACATGGCTACTACTGTAAAAACAGAGATCAACGGTCCTACATAGTAGAACCGTCTGATCTCCATTTTTACACAGGGGAGAATGACAGGTGGCTTGTTTACATAAGCTGCCTGCCTTTCTCCCTCTCTACCGACAATCACAGTGTGACCGGTGGACATCGGGTTCGCCGGTCACACGCACGGACTCCTCAGTGAACGAGCCGGGGGCGCGCGCCTTAGCGGGCGCATGCTCGCCCGCTATTGGCTCACAAGCCGATCACAGGCTAATGACGTATATATACGTCACTTTGCCTGTGAGGGGCTGACTGCCGCAGTATATGTACTTTCGGCGGTCGGCAAGCGGTTAAGCACAAACAGTTACTGTGATTTTTAATCTTGCACAGTATTATTTCTGAGGGGAGCGCAGCCCCTGGTGGAGTCTTTTTTCTTTAGTACATAACTGTTAGAGCCATAATTTGGGGAAACAATTGTGCTAGTAGCAGCTTCCAAGGTCAGCTATAGCAGTAATAAGAGCCTAAACACAGGATTGTCATTGTATGGAAAAAGAAGAGCACAGGTAATACTGGTAAATGCTCCTTTCACCTCTGCCTGGCCGATTTTGGGAAGACCTTTCAGAGTTCAGTTCCTCCTTAAATGATGGCGTTACTGTTTCACTGTTCAGGGTTTGTATATAAAGTACGTTTCTGCTCTAGTATGACGGGGAATCGCTCACATATATAAATAGGGAAAGGGGAGTTGTAGGTTTCAGGACAAGGTGTCACATGCTTGTGATGAATACAACCTACTCAGGAAAAGCCATTTCTCTTTTTGGTAACTGAGGACCAACTATGTAATTCATGACATAACTATCATATACTTAAAGGGATCAATCCACTAAAAAGTCACATTTACCTTCTAGGTGTATCCTGGTGGGTTGGGTCATTTTTGCCTTCTTATATGGCTACTCCAAGATCTTCTTATAATAAATTTAAAATGACATTCCACTAGAAAGGGGAGAATCAATGGGTCACATGAGGAGCACTGATTTTCTAAGCCAAGCCTTACACAGAGCGAACTTCTTTCCTTCAACCATGGGTTGCAATAAAGAAAATCGATCGATTTCCCCATCAACACCGACTCCCACAGAGCCATTGTGTTCTCCTGGCGGGGGAAGCTGTCCACACTGAGAGAACACAGTGATTTTTGCTAGCAGCTATAACAGCCACTAGCAATAATCGCCTATAAACTCGAACAGGCTGGTTGTACCCAGGTTGATCGATCAACTAGGATACATTCAGCCTGCCCATACATGGTTCCAAACTCGGCCGGTTCTTGCTAGTTACTTAGCTGTCCAGTTGGTTCTCTGACTTCTATACAATGGGAGTCACAGCCTCAGAGCAACAAGTGACATCAGAAAATCTTTGCATGTGTTTCTGGGTCAGTGGCTCAGAAAGTGCTAAAGCCCAAAAAATGAATTTCTGTAAACAGGCTCCAAACAACTCTGAACTGAGCGATAGCGATTTGTGGGAAAATTCGTCATCGGTTACGGAAAGTGACGACAGCGACGATTCTGATGTCTCTTCCTAGCACATAGCTTGTGGAATTTGGGAAGTATATCAAATGATTCTTCAGAATTTCAACAGAGTTTTGTGCCAGAAAGAGACATCGGAATCATCGCCGTCGTCACTTTCCGTACCCGATGACGAATTTTCCCATGAATCGCTATCGCTCAGTTCTTCAAGTAACTCAGTTTCGCTGTCGCTGTTTTCCAGTTCGTCTAACAGTGCTTTTGCGCAAAAAGAAAACTTTTTGGATGCCATAGTCGTTCTCTATTTTCCAGGCACAAAGAACTGGAAAAGCACAGGCAGGGCACTGGAAAAGTCACCAGGTGAAATCCTGTGGTGAAATGGCATGATACAGTGTAATCCGTTAGGATCACAGCTTTGTATCATTTCATTTGGTGTATTTACATTTTTGAATTTGCCGCCGGTTCCACCCCCCTGCGTCGCAACGCTCGTAGGGAAGGGAACCGAAAGACAGGTGTCAGCATCGGCCGAGCACACAGCGGGAGGACAGTGGGAGGACAGCGGGGGGAGGACGGCAGGGGAGGACAGCAGGGGATGGCAGGGGAAGGTGAGTTTTAAAATATAAAAGAACAGATTTGCATGCAAAACAATGTAGCGCTTTTAGCACAGTAATCTGTACATAATTAGACCGCCAGAGAGGTTAAACATGCTTCTAGTAGAATTGGGGGAGCTTCAGCACTTCTTGTTGTGTAGGAAAATGGTGGTTGCTTGCTGAAGCTTGCTAGCAACTTGTTTAAATGACATTTTCATTAGGATTTAGGTTTGCCCTGCCCAAAGCTTGCTTAACCACTTGCCGACCGCCCATCGCATATATACTGCGGCAGGCTGGCTCAGCTGCGCCAATCGCCGTACCTGTACAGCGGTTTGCGGGAGCACTCCTGGGGGGAGAGCCCATGCCGCCGCCGGCACGCACCCACCCCCACTAGGCAGCAGGGATGCCGATCAACAGGGCCGGCGGCCGCGATTGCCGCTGTGCACCCGCGATGGCTCCCCGCTGATAGAGAACACCAGTCAGCTGTTGTAAAGACAGTAGACCGTTCTTCTCTCTGAAATTTTCACAGAGTGCCTGTGATTCTCCCATATAGGATCAAAGGTTTCTGAGTTTATTTCACAAGCCCATCCCCCATACAGTTAGAAAACACTCCCCTAGGCTCACACTTAACCCTTTGATCGCCCCTGGGTTAACCCCTTCCCTGCCCTTGTCATTATTACAGTAACAGTGCATATTTTTAGCACTGATTACTGTAGTAATGTCACTGGTCCCCCCAAAAGTGTCAAAAATGACAGTTAGGGGTCCAATCTGTCTGCCGCAATGTCGCAGTCCCGCTAAAAATCGCAGATCACCGCCTTTACTAGTAGAAAAAAAAATGACATAAATCTTTCCCCTGGTTTGTAGACGCAATAACTTTTGCGCAAAGCAATCAAAATGCACTTATTGGGATTTTTTTTTTTACCAAGAATATGTAACAGAATACAAATTGGCCTAAAATGATGAAAAAAATTGATGTTTTATTCTTTTTTTGGAAATGTTATATAGAAGAAAATGAAAAATATTGTTTTTTTTTTTTGTAAGTGCCGGTTCACATTTGTGCGATCACCGAGATCGCATGTAATTCGGAGCGCACTGCTCCTAAAATTACATGCCATCTCTGTGCGGTACAGTTTGTATGACTGAATTTGCACCGCAATCGCACCTAACTCGCACAGGACCCTTTTTTGGTCCGCAGCAGAATCCGATTCTGTGCGAACTTTCAGATTGCACTGCGATATGTGATCTGATCTGGGGGTGTTGTTAACTGTTAATTGACACCCCCAGCGTGTCGCATATGGCAGTGTGAACTGCCAGGGGTGCGGATGCGATGCGGGAACACGCTGTATATTCCCAGCGTTCCCACATCGCAGAAATGTGAACCGGCACTTAAAGGCTTTTAAAGCATTGCCTATGGACAATTTTAGGTAGAGCAGTTTGTCACCATTTAATAAGCATGCACATGACAAGTTTGGTATCTATTTACCTGATGCAACATTATCTATTATATTTTAGCAAAAAAAAAAAAATCAGACCTCTGTCTGATCAGCTGTCTTGTAGGGCAGATGAGTTATCGACTATCTAACAGACCCTTGATTTCTCCACGAGGAGTGCCTGTCACCGGCCAAAGCTATCACAGGGGGTCTTGTCCACCCCTTGTAATAGCAATAAAGTTGGATGAAAAAATATATTTTAACCACTTCCATACCAGGCCATTTCTGGCACTCCGCTCCTACATGTAAAATTCATAATTTTTTTGCTAGAAAATTACTATTAACCCGCAAACATTATATATTTTTTTTTTAGCAGAGACCCTAGGGAATAAAATGGTGGTCATTGCAACTTTTTATGTCACACGGCATTTGCGCAGAAATTTTCCAGATGCGCTTTTATGGGAAAAAAAAACTTTCATAAATAAAAAAAAAAAACACTACAGTTAGCCCGATTTTGTTGTATAATGTGAAAGATTATGTTATGTCCAGTAAATAGATACCTAACATATCAGGCTTTAAAATTGCGCACACTCGTGGAATGACGCCAAACCTTGGTACCTAAAAATCTCTATGGGCAATGCTTTAAAAAAGTTTACAGGTTACCAGTTTAGAGTTACAGGGGAGGTCTTGTGCTAGAATTGTTGCTCTCACTCTAACGTTTGCTACGATACCTCACATGTATGGATTGAACGCCATTTAAATATTACATATGTGGCCATGACGAACGCATACGTTCTCTTCTGCATGTAACAGATAAGGGCACTTTAATTTTTTTATTTTTTTTTTTATATTTTATTTTTTTTATCACTTTTATTCCTATTACAAGGACTGTAAACATCCCTTGTAATAGGAATAGTGCATGACAGGTTCTCTTTATGGAGAGATCTGGGGTCAATAAGACCTCAAATCTCTCCTACAGGCTGGAAAGCCTGAAATAAAAAAAAAAAAACGATCTCGGCTATCCAACCGAGGTCACAGCAGTATTAACAACTGCCAGGCCAGGCGTGACGTCATCACCTCATGCCCTGGCCTTCAAGAGTCAAAGAGACTGCAGGGGACCATCTGGTCCTCAGCAGTCTCTATGGTGTACTTCCGCCAGCGGCCGATTCCTTCCCTGGCACGCCGATTGCACGGGAGAGTCAGTAGAAGCACCGGAGGGGGCGGGAGGGGGAGATGTCCTCTCCCGTCACCTATAAGAACAATCAAATGGCTGAACAGCCACTATGATTGTTCTTATGGTGAAGGGAATCGCAGGCTGAAAAACCCTATTATCTGAATGATGCCTGCATCTGCACCCATCATTCAGATATCCCCACCTAAACCCCTGGATGTCATATGACGCCCAGCGGTAAGGAAGTGGTTAAAAGAGTGTAACAAAAAAAAAATGTGAATAAAAAAAATAATATTAAAAATGAACAATTTAAATGACTCCCGCCTGCCCCCATGATCATGCCTAATGCAATTGTGTGCTTAGGTCTGTCATGCATATGTAAAGAATGATTGCATCACACATGTAAGGTATCGCTATGAACCTCATAGTGAGAGAAAACATTCTAGTGCCAGAGCCCACGGATAACCTATAAAGGCTTTTAAAGTGTTGCCAATGGACAATCTCAGGTACCGTAGTTGTTGCCATTTCACAGGAGTGCGCAATTTTCAGTCTTGGTGTTGGTGACGTATTACCGGACACAGCGCCATCTTTTATATTTTACCAGAAAAACTGGGTCTAATTTTGTGCACTAAAATTAGTTTGAGTGTAGTTTTCAAGAAAATATACAGTATGATGTATTATAGCATAACCCAATGGTGAAGAATTATATGGAGCTGCGTCTGTCAATGGATGATAGAGAAATATATATATAAAATGTTTGGGGGTTCTAGGTAATTTTCTAGCAAAAGATACTGGCTTTAACTTGTAAGCAACAAGTGTCAAAAAAAGGCTTAGGAATGAAAGGGTTAAGATGCCCAGAGGTGGGGCATAGCTTAAGATCACATGACCACCGTAGTTGGCTGTCATGTCATCCAAACATCCGTTGTCTCAAACGATATTGACTGCAATTCACGCAAATATGCGGCCTCTCTGCGCTAAGGCCCAGGGGCCGAGAGGCCGCTAAATTTTACACAAGAAAAAAAAAAACCAATAGAGAAACTGTATATCACAAAGAATGCACTTTTCACCACAGGTACATTACAGGAGATACAAAGAGAATGCTGGTGCATTTAGTAAAAAAAGAAAAAGGACATAAGCACTCTTTAGACCGTAGCAACTTGGTTTCCAGGCCTGTGGCCTGATGTGGGTCTGCCATTAGTAGCGGAATCCTCCCGCAGAGTGCCCACAGCATTGTACCCCAATGATTGCAGAGACCAGTGTGCGTGCTCCCTTCAACCCAATGTACTTACCTGGCGGCGGCTCGGCTATCGGCGGCGGCTTCTCCCCTCCTCGATCCTTCGTCCTCTTCTGCGGCGGCGGGAAGGTGAGCGGCGGCGGGAAGGTGAGTGGCTTCTCCCTCATCCTCTTCTGCGGCGGGAACCGGCGGGAAGTTAGCGGCGGTGACGGTGAGTGACTGACGCACGCACCGGCATCTTCCCCATTGCGACGTCAGTGATCGATGTCCTGGATGATGATTGGTCCAGGCTGTAGACTGGACCAATCACAGCCAGGATATCACGAAGGTGGGGGTGGCCAAGCGCTCTTTCCTGCGCCTAGGTTACGCCCCCAGAAGGCAGCCAATCGGCGCCTTTCTGGGTCGTAAACCCCACCCCCCCCTATGCACGGGCCGCCACTGATGTGAACGTAGCCTTATGGGTGGCAATTTCTGGGCACTGATGAGGAGACTGTTGGGTGACAGGTGTAATTGGGGGGGGGGGGCTGGGGACTGTGTGGGGACCTTTATTAGTGTGCTTTTACTTTTACAGGTGTACAGAGCAGTAACTCACTGTTTCTGGCTCTGCTCTCCTCACACTGGAAACTGTGAGTTACTGCTCTGTGTTTACATTTTGTGATCGGCTGTGAATGGATTCACAGCCGATCACATAGTAAACAGTCACTGTCAGTGGCTGTTTACTACCGCCGGTGACTAGCTGTGTTCCTAGGGAACACAGAGCCACCAACATGACCGCGCTGCGCGCTCCCGATCGCGCATACGCGGTCATCTTCTGGGCTTTACTATTGTGATCGGCTGTGTGATTAGATCACAGCCGATCACGTGGGAAACAGCCATGCCCATTGGCTGTTTCCCCCATGACGGTGACGCGCTGTGTCCCGGGGACACGTAGCCACCGACAGTGCAGGGCGGCGTGCACACGATCGCACGCCTGCCCTGCCTGAATGGGCCGCCGTCATATGAAGGCAGCCCAGAACATTTGTCACACCGCTCCGCCGTCATTTGACGGTGGGCGGGCGGCAAGTGGTTAAAGACAGCCCTGATTCTAACAGTCTATTCAGTAGGACTATCAGCTGTGTATCCACCTGACTTCTGCACAACACAACTGATGGTCCCAACCCCATTTATAAGGCAAGAAATCACACTTATTAAACCTGACAGGGCACACCTGTGAAGTGAAAACCATTTCAGGTGATTACCTCTTGAAGTGTGACTCTACAATTTCCATAGTCATGAAAATAAAGAAAACTCTTTGAATGAGAAGGTGGGTCCAAACTTTTGGTCTGTACTGTATATATATATATATATGTATGTGTATATATTTTTATATATATATATAACGTATATATGTACAGTATATATACTTTAACTTATTTATAGTCATTTATTATATTATTTTTTGATTTTGTGTTTCAAACTTTATCATACCCGAGATGTTATAAAGAAGAACGCACAGTAAAAAAAAAAAAATCATATGTAAATAGTTGGTTTGTGCTGCTCGTCATTAAGAATTACTAGCAAAATAATTCTACCGCTATCAGCACCTAAAATCGGAAAGAATCATACCGCCAGGGAGATTAAAGAAGAACTACACTCACCGGCCACTTTATTAGGTACACCTTGCTAGTACCGGGTTGGACCCCCTTTTGCCTTCAGAACTGCCTTAATTCTGGAATATATTCAACAAGGTGTTGGAAGGATTCCTCAAAGATTATGCTCTATAGTGACATGATAGCATCACACAGTTGCTGCAGATTTGTCGGCTGCTCATCCATGATGCCAATCTCCCGTTCTACCACATCCCAAAGGTGCTCTATTGGATTGAGATCTGGTGAGTGTGGAGAACATTGGAGTACAGTGACCTCATTGTCATGTTCAAGAAACCAGTAATGAGATGATTTGAGATTTGTGACATGGTACTTTACCCTGCTGGAAGGAGCCATCAGAAGATGGGTACACTGAGCCATCAGAAGATGGGTACAATGTAGTCATAAAGGGATGGACATGGTCAGCAACAATACTCAGGTAGACCGTGGTGTTTAAACAAAGTTTTTTGGTACTAAGGGGCCCAAAGTGTGCCAGGAAAATATCCCCCACACCATTACACCACCACCAGTTTGTATAGCTGAAATTGCATTGCATTGGAACTGAAATGGTGGAGGACCCTTTATTTGGTCCGCACTGCAATTGGATTGCATGGAGTTCAGACCCATGCAATCCGATCCCTGGCCAATTTCACAGTTCGCACTGCATTCTACAAACTGATTTGGGGTGTCATTAAGATTACATTGACATCCGCAGTGGTTAGCAGAGAGCAGTGTGAAGTGCCTGTGAGTCAGATGCAATGCAGGAACCCACACAGAAATTGTGGTGGTTCCTGCATCACATCAGTGTGAACCCAGCCTGAATGTACTCACAAGGATTACATATAGAGGTGTCAAACACAAGGCCCGTGGGCTGAATCCACCCCTCCAGGCTATTTTATGTGGCCCTCGCACCTCTCCTGCAGCTACAGGAGAGTTCTAACCCTCCTTTGGTCCTCCTCTAGACCCTGCACTTTCTTCTTCCCAGCAACTCCCCAGCTTCTTCCCAGCAGCAGCACAAGGTAAGGGAGGGTGGGAAACTCTTAAATTCTGATGGTGGGGGGGGCTCTTGACATTTGATGTAAGAGGGGGTGGGGTGCTCTGGACATCTAATCTTACAGATTCAACCAGCCCTTTGGGGGCAATCATAATGCTGATGCGGCCCGAGAAGAAACTGAGTTTGACACCCCTGCACAAGAAGATTTCTTGTATTAGTATGTGATCTGAACAATACTACATTTACCACAGTTAATCTCTATGCGCCTAATATGGGTCAACAGAAATTCCTTAACACTCTATTCAAAAAGGTCCGGCGGTTGCAACGTGGGCGTCTATTTGTGTAGCGGAGACTTCAAAGAAGATCTCAACATGTCTCCTTCTATTCTTTGGCGCAATAGCACATACTTCTTATCCTTGAAACAAACTCGAGATCAACTGGAACCGTTCTTGCAAGAATTTTCTAACCAGTGTGGACACTATTGTTTTCAATGTCTGGTGTGCTCATAAAGTGTACAGTAGAGGCGTGTTGCTACAGTTAGCGGCAGGAGAGAGGAGGAGGATGCAAGGTGTCGACTCATTGCTGTCACAAATTAAATCCTTAGAGGTACAGTACAATCTAAAACTTCACCCACTTCTACCCTTACTGAAAATCTTTTGTGGTGTAGGCAACAACTCCTGCTACTTCTGTTGAATGAACAGGAGAAAGCATTAAAGACTGCAAAAGCGATATGTTATGCCCAAGGTAACAGAGCAAGCAAACTCTTGGCCAGCATGCTGAGGACCAGGCATCCAAAGTCCTGGCTTCCCTTTGTAGTGGATTTGGTAAGGAATTCACAGGTCTCCCATCCAACTGATATTGCTAATGCTTTCCAGAAGTACTACTCCACATTATACAAATTAAAGGATTATCCTACCACTGCCCAGCCTACGGATGCTGCTATCTCTGCATTCCTAGATGCATACAACTTCCCATAGTAGACCCCACCGTGTAAGCCAAACTGAATGCACCTATTACCTCTTCTGAAATCCTTTAATTTTTTTATGGTCTACTTGAGTTGAGCCCAAATCTATGTTTGATTTAACCACTTTCCCACTGCTCACATTGCTGCTACTGCAGCAATGTGGCTCGTTATCGTCCAGTGACGTAGACCTACGTCGCTGGACTCCTCCCCCTGTAGGCGGCGCTCGTGCGCTCAGTCACAGCGGGAGTCGGGCCAGGGGAGGAGCGGTCGCCGCCGCCGCTCTTCCCTGATCGTCGGGGAATCGAGTGAGGATATCCGCCCGCTTGTGTAAACAGAGCGGGCGGATCTCCTAAGTGACAGGCAGTGACAGATCGCAGTGTTCAGCATAGCTGAACATCCGATCTGTCCTTGTGTCACTCAGTCACCCCCCCCCCCCCACACGTTAGTAAGCACCAGGCATACATTAACCCCTCCCTCTCCAATAAAATTAACCCCTTCCCTGCCAGTGTCATTTTTTACAGTAACAGTGCATATATATAGCACTGATTACTGCAGTAATGTCACTGGTACCCCCAAAAATGTCAGTCAAGGGTCCGATCTGTCCGCCGCAATGTCGCAGTCACGCAAAAAAAAAATCGCAGATTGCCGCCATTACGTGTTAAAAAAAAAAAAACACCAAAAATTACAGAAATCTTTCCCTTAGTTAGTAAACGCAATAACTTTTGCGCAAACCAATCAAAATACGCTTTTTGCTAATTTTTTTTTACCAAAAATAGGTAGCAGAAAACAAATTGGCCAAAATTTTTAAAAAAATTTGATTTTTACATTTTTTTTTTTGGGGGGAGGGGGGGGAATTTCATATAAAAAAATGTTAAAAATATTGTTATTTTTTCAAAATAAACGCTCTTTTTTTTTTATAGCGCAAAAAGTAAAAATCGCACTGGTGATCAAATACCACCAAAAAAAAGCTCTGTTTGTGGGAAAAAAAGGACGTAAATTTTGTTTGGGTACGGCGTCGCACGACCGCGCAATTGTCAGTTAAAGTCGCACAGTGCCGAATCGCAAAAAGTGGCCTGGACGTAAGACAGCAAAATCCTCCGGTGGTAAAGTGGTTAAACAGACAGTTCATGAATACTGTATGGTGTTGTGGTGTACATGGCATGCTTTCCTTGTTGTTTCTCCTTTCTTTTCTTCTTTTCCTTCTCTTCTGTTTCAGTCTTTGTTTTCCCTAGTAATGGGGAATGTCTGGGGAATGTCTGTTCTTGGATGTTTTTCTCTTTTGAAAGCCCCTCTGTCCAGTTGAGAGAGATTATGAGTGGGCTTGGTTCTTAATACACTATATTGTCAAAAGTATTGTGACACCTGCCTATACACGCACATGAACTTTCATGGCACCCCAGCCTTAGTCCGTAGGAGTCAGTATTGGCCCATCCTTTGCAGCTATAACAGATTCAACCCTTTTGGGAAGGCTGCCCATAAGGTTTAGGAGTGTCTATGGGAATGTTTGACCATTCTTTCAGAAGCACATTTGTGAGGTCAGGCACTGATGGTGGAAAGAAGGCCTGGCTCGCTGTCTGCGCTCTTATTCATCCGAAAGGTCTTCTATCGAGTTGAGGTGCACAAAGCAAGGTCCATAAAGACATGGATGAGCGAGTTTGGGGTGGAGGAACTTGACTGGCCTTCACAGAGTCCTAACCTCAACCTGATAGCACACCTTTGGGATGAATTAGTCCAGAGACTGCGAGCCAGGCCTTCTCGTCCATCATAAGTGCCTGACCACACAAATGCGCTTCTGGAAGAATGGTCAAACGTTCCCATAGACACACTCCTAAACCTTGTGGACAGCCTTCCCAGAAGAGTTGAAGCTGTTACAGCTGCAAAGGGTGGGCCAACTCAAAATCGAACCCTATGGACTAAGACTGGGATGCTAATAAAGTTCATCTGCATGTAAATACTTTTTTACAATATAGTATATATTGTATTATGTATGCCTTATTTTCCTTACCTGAGAGCGGTGTGCTCATTATGTAATCCAATGGTGTGACACATTGTCAAATGCGATGTCCAGTTGTGTCTGGTGTATTTTATTTTCTTTCTTTGTAAAAATTCAATAACAATTATTGGATCATAAAGATATGAGTGCCTATGAATCCCTGGCCATAGAGATGAAGCACCCATTTTCTTTTTGAAGTCTTTGCAATACGATGGACTTTATTTGCCTTCATGTTGCTGCACTTTGTTCTTAAAAATGGACAATACAGTTGACTGTTGTTACTGCACTTGTATTCATTCTCAGGCCTTTGGGCCCATGTACTGTATCCGCACTTTTTTTTTTATTCAAATAAAGTACTTGTGGAATATATAAAGAAATGAGTGACCAGCAACTGTTCAGTATGAAGAAGTGAGTCAAAGGTTTTATGAAGAAAAGCTTTGCAATGGTTTTTCCTGAATGTTAGAGTAAAGTAATGTACGGTATGTAGGAGATTGTTGACCCAGATCCATAATCCGTTTACCTTTGGACACCAGATATGTGGCATAGTGCCCTCCTGGAGGCATGCTCGGTAACACGTATAAAGTAGGCCAGATAGGCTGGTATAAAATAAGGCATAAGATTTTGTGTTTGGATTCCAAGCAGAAACAAGGTGCAGTCATTGAGTTCTTGATGAAGGAGGGATGCAGGCTGTCTGACATCCACAGAAGGCTACAGACAGGGCCGGACTGGGAATAAAATTCAGCCCTGGAAATATTTTCATACCAGCCCCATAGCATTATTATACCAGCTCAACAGCATGTCATATTCTTGTTCATAAAAAGGAAAACCATGCATTTTTAAGCACATCTGAAGAGTGTATTATAGATAAGACAGATATGAAAGCATATAGGGCTTTATATATATTAACTCCGGTCTCCGGTTCAAAGTGGAAAAAGTGCCATACATGGTACAGGAGGTGGTCATAGGCTGTGTGGACATGGCACAGGAGATGTCAGAGGCTGCGAGCATTGTACAGGAGGATATGTCAGAGGCTGCGAGCATTGTACAGGATATGTCAGAGGCTGGGGGCATAGTACAGGAGATGCAGGGGCTGCGGGCATGGTACAGAGATGTCAGGTTGCGAGCATGGTACAGGAGATGCAGGGGCTGTGGGCATGGTACAGGAGATGCAGGGGCTCTGGACATGGTACAGGAGATGCAGGCATGGTACAGGAGATGCAGGGGCTGTGGACATGGTACAGAAGATGCAGAGGCTGCGGCACAGTACAGAAGATGCCGAGGATGCAGACATGGTACAGGAGATGCAGGGGCTGTGGGCATGGTACAGATGGTACAGATGATGCAGGGGCTGCGGACATGGGGCAGGAGATGCAGAGGCTGAGGCAGGAGATGCAGAGGCTGCGGGCATGGTACAGGACATGCAGAGGCTGCGGGCATGGTACAGGACATGCAGAGGCTGCGGCATGGTACAGGACATGCAGAGGCTGCGGACAAGGTACAGGAGATTCAGAGGCTGCGGGCATGGTACAGGAGATGTGGGGCTGCGGGCATAGTGCAGGAGATGTTGGGCTGCGGGCATAGTGCAGGAGATGCGGGGCTGCGGGCATAGTGCAGGAGATGTGGGGCTGCGGACATGGTACAGGAGATGCAGAGGCTGCGGGCATGGTACAGGAGATGCAGAGGCTGCGGGCATGGTACAGGAGATGCAGAGGCTGCGGGCATGGTGCAGGAGATGCGGGGCTGTGGGCATGGTGCAGGAGATGCAGGGGCTGCGGGCATGGTGCAGTAGATGCAGGGGCTGCGGGCATGGTGCAGTAGATGCAGGGGCTGCGGGCATGGTACAAGCGAATCTCCTAAGGAGATGCAGGGCTGCGGAGTGGTCTTACCCATCGGTGAGGTGCCGTACATTTAAAAATGGCACCGCCCGGCGCCTTTACGTCACTGCGCATGTGCCCTCTGCCCGAGAATGGCCGCAGCGCTGGATGCACAGTGTACATGTTGGGCCGGCCGCAGCCATTTTTTTTTTTACAGGTGCCAGTGATGTTCAGGCAGCCCCAGGGAAATTTCCCGGTATCTCGGTAGGCCAGTCTGAATGTTAACAGAGATGACACCATTGACAACAGTCCCCAATGACAAGACATTGCTTATGTCAATGATGTCATCTCCATAAACATTCTGTAGCCTTCTGTGGATGTTGGACAGTCTGCACCTCTCCTTCGTCAAGAACTCAGTGACAGCATGTCATTGCCTCTGCTTGGAATCCATTATTTATCTGCAATGAAAAAGAAAAAAGTTACTATGGAGAAAGGGTTACTCTACCAACGTGTGAAATTTGAATGACCTGCTGTATGTACAGTATGTTAATAAAAAACATGTCCCCTTTTTAATTCCGGTACAGCCCTTGTATCTTATACATCACTGTCTAATTAACGTATCCTGGAAATCCTCTTTGACTCTTTAACCACATGCAATATTCAAACTCTGAATAGGTACAAGTGTCTTAAGCCCCCAAAACGCAATGGAAGTTTTATGTAAACATATGAATTACAGTATTTAGGCTATTTGGATCCTTTCAATATTTGGTCTGGTGCTCCTAATATGTTGTCTGTTTAGCCAATGGGGGATTTATTTCCTGTTTTCCTAATGACCACTGTCAAAAGGGCAGAAAATAATGAGAAATCTAACATTGCCCAGCTGCCACCATAATGCCTGGTACACAATAAGATTATCGCCCGCATGATCTTTTTTTTTTTTTTTTTTTTGCATACTAGTCTCATATCAAAAATTAAAGAGGTTACTAAAGTTACGAAAAATCTTGTACGACAGAATAAAAATTTGAAAGTGATGTATTTTCGGACGACAACTGTACTGATTAAACAAAAATCGTATGATCTGGTATTGTACAAGAAAAATTTCCGTGCATGTCCCTTCGGATAATTCCGGATGAACTGTTGTGATCGACTCTCGAAAGCTGTGTACCAACGATCAGATTATTGTACGATGAATAGAAAGCGGTATTTTTCGTACAATTTTCTGATCGTGCATACGGGCCATGACAGAAGGTGAGGGTAAATCTTCAAATTGGGACACCTGATTGTTCAATGTGAAGTTTTTCCTTTATTTTGAAGAAATTTCCTCTGACTTCTTGTTGTGTCTCCAGGCCAGAAAGTGAATTGATGTCTTTCCCAAAAAAAAAAAAATAATTTTTAATCAAGAATTAACTTTATTTAAAAAATCACATTTTTTTGCAGTACAAGAATATAGTGCATCTGATATTTACAGCATGTCCAAAATCAGCCATTGACTCACCATTGCTCTAAACATTTCAAACTGATACAGGTCACACGTCATGTCATAGGCATAAAACAGATATCTCAGTAACAATTCAACTCAAACACTTTTTATTTGTGGAGGAATCACTTTTTATTTGTGGAGTAAGCATGGGCCTGATAAAACTCTATGCCATTAATTTACCAAAACAGGAGAATGCTAAAACTGGTGCACCTCTGCTGGAGAATGCTAAATCTGGTGCATCTCTGCACAGAAACCAATCAGCTTCCAGTTTTTTTTATTTTTTATCAAAGCTTAATTGAACAAGCTGAAGTTAGAAGCTGATTGGCTACCATGCTGCACCAGATTTTGCACCCCCCAGTTTTAGTAAATAAACCCCATTGCATATTATTTTTAGCACCTTTTTGAACCTTAGCAATAATTTTGTACAAGGAAATACAATATGAAAAGCAGCTGTAAATAAATATATTGTTAAGGGTTTATAAAAATTGTTGATTTGTTGGATAGTGTGGTTGTAGAGGTTATATTATTTTCACCCAAGATTCACCCATTTTTCACATCAGGTTTAATTAGAAAAACCATATCTCTCTTGGGTGAAAGTCCTGTGAAGTTTTGCGAAACTCTAATAAATAAACCACTAAGAGAATTTCATTGTTAGGGTTTACAAACAATTTAAAGTGTCTGTAATGGAACCGCGACCCCACAATGTGCTTGTGTGCTTCCGTCAGAATACCGCGTCCTTCAGTTTTGAACAGAGATATCAGATATTCTAGCCGCCCCCCATACAAAACTAGCCAATAATAGCTTGTATAATATCTGGAACTTTAATTGAACAAACTCACACCGAATATATACACCACCAGGTCAGGTGCCTGATTACATTATCCTATGCATATGAAATTGCGTACAGAAAAACATTAGTCGACAACACTATATGGAATATACGGTACTTACAGAACGTCCTTTTAAAAAAAAAAGAACATTTCTAGATTTTTGCCCATATACATGGTGGGAAAGACTTTATTAAATCCTCCTCAATGCTAGCTTGGGAGTTGGATCTAAACAAAACTTTTGATGGTGAGGAATGGCGTAAGGCTATTGCCTTCACATTTAAATCCAAGTGTGTCAACCACTGGGACAATTATCTGAAAACCTTACATAGGAGTTACCTAACCCCTTTTAAATTATCTTGAATATTCCCGGCCACACAACCAGAATGTTGGAGACAGTGCGGTGCAGTTGGCAACTTGCTCCTTATACTATGGGGATGCAAAAGTGTGGAAGACAGGTGGTTGAGCTGATGACATTAGCATCTGCCATGAGTCTGACTCAGCAGTCCCCTATTGGCAATTGACAGATAGGCCTTTAACATGGATCCTAAGACTAGAGTCGCAGAGTCTGTGTGTCCTGAGGAGATGTGGACTTGAATCAAAAGTAACTTTACTCCAAGGGTCCCCCCAGCATACACCCCACAAAGAGCAATGTTCCCTCACAAGCCAGGGCCCATAGTCAGTAGGCAAGAGGCTAGCCTGCAGTCCCCTCCAAAAGCCCCTGTCCTGAGTGAGTTTGATACAGTGTCAATTCACGTTTGTACAAAAAATAAAAAGGTGAATTAACACCCTAAACTTTCCAAACTCACTGGTCTCCGGTGCACTCAACTCCGTGGGTGATTGGCTGTACCTGCCAAAACAGCTGGTACAGTGGTCCAGGGATTTGAAAGCCCCGCTCTTCTTCCCTTTTTTATTTTAGGGCTTCCTGTTGTCACCAGGGACGTGATCATTTTCCCGTTGTCACCAGGGACGTGACCATTTTCCTGTTGTCACCAGGGACGTGATCATTTTGACTTAAGCTGGGTTCACATGTATGCAAACTGAATGTGGGTTTCCCTGCATCCAATTTGCATGGCAGGCGAGCGTGACCGGCTCTCAAAGAAGCGGGTTTACACAGGTCCGGGACGGCTGCGGTCTGCATTCAAAAATGGTCCTGTGCGTCTTTAGCTCCGATTCAGGTGTGAATTCAGGCAAAAATTCAGACCCAATTCGCACCTGGACCGGTGAACAGGGACGCACTGTACCCCAGGCACGAACTCACAGCTGCATATGTGTGAACCCGGTCTAATCAAAATTGCTTTGATCCATCCTGGAAGCAATAAGGAAAGGAGAAGAAATGGGCATTCAAATCCCCAGACGGCTCACACGTCAATGATGTCATGAGTGTTCCCTCCCCTTTGTTACGTGCAACTATGGGGCATCTCCATCACGCAACTCATTGGGCAAGCTGACAGGCAATCATGTGGCAGCTTCCCACATATTGGAGAAAATTGGGTTTGAACCACGTTTGGATCCATACCTAGTTGTCACCCAAGGACAGAAAATGTGTTTCTGGCAGAAACACCAGGTAAAAATAAAGGACAGAGAGAAAACAAATGCAGTCACTACAGCTAAGAACTGGTTAGCTGCAATATATTACATTTTTGCACTTGGGTTCAGGCTAAATTCACACCAAGTTTTGTAGGACTGCATTGAGTGGTTATTCTATTGCAGTGTCATCAAAAGATTCGGTGTTCCCTACCTGGCTGGTTCATACCACCACATTGCAGTGGTGTGCACTTAAGAAAAGTATAGCAAGCCATACTTTTTTCCAGATCATCAAGACAAACCACCTCCTCGCACTGCATGGCGGCCAATAGAACTTTGTGAAATGGCACCTTGTGAGTGACATTTCCATGGATTTTATATACAAAGAAAAAGTGAACAGTGCGCTGTACTGTGATTGGCACTTTGGCGTATTTCCACCAAACACCAGCCGGTGCTTTGTAACACAATGGCCAGTGTGAATGTACCCCTAAATAAACTGTAACCCTATTCTAAAATGCTGGACATTATCATAGTTTGCACTGAAAGCAATGACATTGACCCCTTTCCCCCAGCCAATACCAACTAATTCACTGGTATGAAGGTGATATTGTGTCATTATTAACATTGTGACTCATAAGCATTTATTAAGCATTGTGTTAAAACAGGCTTGATTACTTTTTCCTGTGTTATCTTTCATTGTATTCAATTCTATTGTATTCTGTCTTTGTGGCTTCTTCTTCTTCCCTTATTGGGCAGTATAAGGGGGAGGCTGATTAGTGGGGACTTCAGAAGTTGGGTATGATAGCAGTGCTGAGGCCATGGCATTTTTCTGAATTAGGAACACCTGGAAGAATGACACAAATACAGAAGCTATAATACAGACATCAAACTGTTTTAAACATCATTATACCTTAGCTATAGCGTATTTGAAAATTGACACATTAAAAAGACCAATAGGCTTATGATAATGACAACATACAGTATCTGTGTCTCATTTACTTAACGTCTCACTAAACCCACATCATAAACTATAATTATAATAAATGGTGTATCACATGCTCTTCATACTCACTCAGTCACTATGAGATTCATTTTCAGTATTCTGCAAAAAACCTGGTTGATCCCGCTGCTCACTATCTCCCCCTTCTGTCCAAGTCCCCAGTTCAGCTAGGGATTTTGCCAGAGGCGTAACTAGAACCTTCAGGGCCCCAGTGCAAAAAACCATGAAGGCCCCCCCCCCCCCGGGCCCCTGACCATCAAGCCTGGGGCTCTTCCCACTGATCCTGGGGCCCTTTACTCTTGTTGTGGGGCCCTTTCACAAGAGTGGGCCCCCTTACTGCCATCTAGGGGCCTCCCCACAGTGGAGAAATGCCAGGGCCGGGCCGCAAGTGTGACCTTTGCGATCCTGGAAGTTCACCCAATGGTGTCAGTAGTTTTTATTTTTTGGTATTTTAATTGTATTATTTGTTATCATTTTATTTATTTATTTTTTTACAGTGTCACTGACTATGACTCTGTCCATTTAGAAAAAGAAGGAGCTGGTAAATTACATATTTACCGACCCCTTCCTGGTTCTCTATTGTGTCACATCCCCTGCAGCAGCCAGCAGGAGAGGGAGCACAGTGTGTGTGTGGGGGGGGGGGGGGCAGGGGAGCACACAGGGGCCCAGAGACAGAAGAACACAAGTGAACTGGATAGGAGGAGTGGCAGGGGCAGCATACAGAGGAACCAATCTCCTCCATTTTCCTCTTGCAGCTACAGGAGGTAAAAGGACAGTGATTTCTCTACATGCTGCCCCCGCCACCCCTCCTATCCAGGTTACAGGGGTGCCGCATAGGCCCCCTGGAGCATGGGGCCCGGTTGCAATTCCAACCCCTGTAGTTACGCCCCTGAGCATTTTGCACCTGTATATAAAGAGGAGGTATAGGTGGCGTTTTCTGTATAATATGTGCAATCCTTAAAAAAAAAAAATCAGACACTAGTGAAAAAAAGTTATACAAGGGATAAACTAAATGTAAAAATGTGTATGTGTGGTCCTATTGCACAAACCCCATATGAAAACAATGATAAAGTACAAACATGAAAAATACTTATATGCTATAATAGTGATCCACACTTATAAATTACTAGACACACTCTGTAATAATAAATACAGTGCTACAGAAGAGTGCTCTCCATGCAGAAATGTGCCAAAAAAAAAGTGCAATGTTCAAATGAGTCCATAAAACAATCTAATAAGTAAAAAAATTCAAAAAAATTGGTAACGTGCTATGGTGCAAAAAAAATGGATTTTTGTAAGAACTTACCGTAAAATCCTTTTCTCTTAAGCTCATTGACAGACGTAGTCTTCTTGATTCTCAAGAGCTGGGTTATGTTGTCTCCGCAGGAGTAGGACTAGGCAGAATGACAAAACGTTCTGGCTCCACCCTAGGGGCAGTCCCTGAGGGTATATCCTCCCTCTCTCTGCTACAGGGAATCAGTTCTGTTTAAAGCAGTACAGAGAATTTAACCCAACCCAACTCAATGATAGAGGGGCGGGTACTACGTCTGTCAATGAGCTTAAGAGAAAAGGATTTTACGGTAAGTTCTTACAAAAATCCATTTTTCTCTATCGCTCATTGACAGACGTAGTCTTCTTGATTCTCAAGACCTGGGACATCCAGAAGCAGTGCCACAAATGAGGGGTGGGATTGACAAAATCAAATCCAATCTAGAAGGCCCAACCGGTGCCAAACTAGAAGTTTTAAAGGCTCATTATAAACAAAGAATGAGGCTAAAGAAAAAATTTTCCAACGGAAAAAAACCCTCGAGGTAGACCACTGGTCTCCTCAAATTGCGGCCTGCAAAACCTTGCGGCCAAATGAGGCATCAGACGATGCCATTACATCAACTTTATAATGTTTAGAGAAGGTATGCACCGACGACCAGGTAGCCGCCTTGCACACCTGGACCACTGACGCCTGATGGCGAAAGGCCCATGACGCACTAAGTGCCCGAGTGGAGTGCGCCTTAACAGGGAACGGGGGCTCCCGACCCTTAATAGAATAAGCCTGCACTACCGTCTGTCTGATCCATCTGGAAATGGTCGCGGCAGATGCAGGCAACCCCTTTTTGGGTCCATCTGGGATCACAAAAGTGAATCCGTCTTGCGAAACGAGTCTGTCGTTTTCAAGTATACCCTGATCGCCCGGACCACATCCAAGGAGTGCAAAGCAAATTCCCGAGGATGACTGGGCTTAGGACACAGGGAAGGTAATACAATTTCTTCATTCAGATGAAATTCTGAAACCACTTTTGGTAGGAAGGATGGATTCGGACGAAGAACCACCTTATCTCTATGAACCACCAGATATGGTGAACGACAAGATAATGCGGCCAGCTCTGACACCCTGCGTGCAGAAGTAATAGCCACCAAGAAGGCCACCTTCTGGGACAACGTGGGTAGAGGAATCTCCCTAATATCTTCAAAGGGAGGTTTCTGAAGAACCGACAACACTAAATTAAGATCCCAGGGGGGTAACGGCGCGTGCACTGGCGGAGCCAGATGTCGCACCCCCTGGATGAAATTCCGCACCAAGGAATGAGTAGCCAAAGGCTTCTGAAAGAAGATGGCTAATGCTGAGACCTGACCCTTGATAGTACTCAAGGCCAGTTTCTGCTCAACCCCTTGTTGCAGAAAAGCCAATATTCAACTAATCGAATAAGACCGAGGACGGAACCCCAAAGGTTCACACCATGCAATGTAGGACTTCCATGTGCGATGATAAATCTTTCTGGAAGTCGCTTTCCTTGCTTCAACTAGAGTAGGAATAACTGAAGCTGACAAACCTTTGTCCTTCAGCACCTGGGTCTCAATAGCCAGGCCGTTAAAGCCAGCGATCGTAAAGCAGGATGGAAGATCGGTCCCTGAGACAGTAGATCCTCCCTGAGAGGAAGTCTCCATGGGACGTCCGCCACCAGTCTGACCATGTCGGCGTACCAAGCTCGACGAGGCCAGTCCGGAGCTACCAGGATTACTGGGATTCCTTCCTCCTCTACCCTGCGAAGAAGTCTTGGCAGTAACGCGAGAGGAGGGAAGGCATATATTAGCTGGTATTGCCCCCACGGGGCGATCAGTGCGTCTGCGGTTTCTGCTAGAGGATCGCGGGAGCGAGCCACGAATCTCTGAACTTTCCTGTTGAATCGTGATGCCAACAGATCCACATCCGGGGTGCCCCACCGTAGGCACAACTGGTGGAAAACGTCTGGATGGAGGGACCATTCCCCCTGATCCAGGGTCTGACGGCTGAGATAATCTGCCTGCCAATTCTCCACCCCCGGAATGAACACCGCAGAGATTGCTGGAACAAACCGTTCCGCCCAGCGAAGAATGCAAGCCACTTCTTTGGCCGCTCGGACACTCTTGGTGCCCCCCTGATGATTGACATAAGCCACGGCCGTGGCATTGTCCGACTGGATCCGAACCGGGCTGCCCTGGAGCTGCTCGGTCCAGTGAATCAGACAAAGTCTGATCGCTCTCAGTTCCAATACATTTATCGGTAATCTGGATTCTTCCGGGGACCAAAGTCCCTGGACAGATAACTGACCAAGAATTCCTCCCCATCCGGATAGACTGGCATCCGTGGTCACTATCGTCCAATATATTGGCAGAAATGACTTTCCCTGGCTGAGCATTGGAGACTGAAGCCACCAAACCAGAGACTCTCTGGTCTGTTTGCTCAATCGTATCTGATTGTCCAGGGATTCCGGATTCCGATTCCATCTGAGAAGGATCTCTTGCTGAAGAATTCGGGTATGGGACTGGGCAAATGGGACTGCTTCGAATGAAGCCACCATCAACCCCAGAACCCTCATGCAAGTCCGAAGGGAAGACCAGCTGTTGGACAGTAACAACTGGACTGCTGATTGAATCTTTCGGAGTTTCCCTACCGGAAGGAAAACTCTTGTCCTGACTGTGTCTAGAATTAGACCCAGATATTCGAGCCTCTGGGTGGGAACCAGAAATGACTTTTGCTGGTTCACCAGCCACCCGAATTCCTGTAAAGAAATCATAGTAATTTCTATGTTTTGTAGCAAGGTCTGAGGAGATTCTGCATGAAGCAGAAGATCGTCTAGGTAACCTAGAATCGATATACCTCTTTGGCGCAGAAGTGCCAACATTGGGGCCAACACCTTTGTGAAGACCCGCGGAGCCGTGGCGAGACCGAAAGGTAACGCCACAAACTGATAGTGGTTCTCCTCTACGGAAAAGCGTAGAAAACGCTGATGTCCTGCAAAAATGGGAATGTGAAGATAGGCGTCCTTGATGTCTATGGACGCTAGGACATCCCCTGGATGCAGGAAGGCTGCTACCGTGCGAATGGACTCCATTCTGAATCTTCTTATGTTGACGAAAGAATTGAGTGCTCTTAAGTCCAGAATTGGACGCACTTTGCCCTCTTTCCTGGGTATTGTAAACAGGTTTGAATAAAACCCTTGAAACCGTTCGGTCCAAGGAACGTGGACTACCACTCCTTGTTGTAGTAGATCTGTGACTGCTCTCCGCAGATCTTCTAGACGATCCGGAGATAGTCGGATATTGGAAGGGAAGAATCGCGCCGGTGGGAGAGATCGAAACTCGATCTTGTACCCTGACCCGGGAACCGGCGAAGACGTCCCCCCACCCCAGTTATGGGTGGGGGCGCACCTTCAGGCTTTGGATGGTTTATCTTCAGGTCTGGAGGGGGCGGGCTTTTGCTTGCCCGACCAACGACCCCTGACGCCTCCTGCAGGAGCTTTGGAGGACTTAGTTTTTTCACCCGCGGGACGAAAAAACCTCTTGTGAGCAGAAAAAGAAGGCCCTCGTCTTTGACGAGTTCCTCTACCTTTAAAATTTTGCGGTAAAAAGGTGCTTTTTCCACCGGTGAGATCCTTAATGATCTCATCTAAGTTGGCTCCAAATAGACGCTCTCCTGAAAAGGGGATATTAGCCAATGCTTTTTTGGAACCTTGGTCGGCTAACCAACCTTTTAGCCACAGTGTACGCCTGAGAACCACTGCTGAGACTGATGCTCGCGCCATTAATGGAGTGGCGTCTAACGCCGCATCACATACAAACTGTAACCCCTGTATCATTTGTTCCAACAAATCTGATACCGCCTGAGGGACTTCTTCTAAGTCCTGGCGTAACCACTTGGTCCATTCAGTTACGGCCTGCGAAACCAGACCAATAGCAATTATTGGCCTGAAAGCTGATCCAATCAAGGAAAACATGGTGCGAGACATAGCTTCTATCTTGCGATCCACTGGATCTTTAAAAGACGGAGCGTCTTCTAAAGGAATAACCGTGGCTTTATTCAATCTAGCAATAGGTGAATCCACCACAGGTGGTTCTGTCCATTTCTTAATAAGGGTTTCCTCAAACGGATAACGCCTGTCAATGCGTTTAGAAATATTAAAAGTGCGTTTTGGCAGACGCCATTCTTCATCGATTGGATTGCCAAAACATTTGGGCAATGGAAAAACCTTTGCCACTTTGATGCGCTTTTTAGTCCCAAAAGGGATCTCAGTTTCAGCTATTTCTGATGGAATACCCTGTAACCTTAAAGTCTCTAGAACAGATACAATGAGTGCGTTTACCAACGCTTCCTCTCGGGCTATGGCGGATGCCGAAACATCCTCCTCACTGTCTGAAGAGACAGGACCCGAGACACCAATACCAGATGAAGTACCTGCAACTGCAGAAATAGGCTCAGAGTCTGAATCCGAGGTTTCAGATAATAAGGGGTTAGGCGGGGGTCGCTTTCTTGCGCCCTGTCCCTGACAAGCCACTTCCACCCGGGACACAAAAGTTTCCATAATAGCTGACAAAGATTTAATTGTCAATGGGGTGCTGGAGGATCCCGCAGACCCCTCGAGGGGATCCGGAGGAGATACATGAGTGGCAGGGTCCATGTTAATACAGGACACCTTTGCCAGCAAAAACAAAAAAAAAACTTTTTCTTTTTTTTTTTGTGTGTCTCCCCCTAGCGCAATAGCGCCCCTCAGAGTACCTGCTTCTCGATCCCAGAGAGAGAGAGAGGGACCCCCAAGGCTCACCAACCGATGCAGTGCAGTTTCCAACAAACTGCAGCCAGCGTCTGTCTTACACAGACTGGAAGGAGCTGTTTGCTTTTTCCCGGGCAGAAGGCGTGGCTCCGCCCCCTGTGTACGCCTTCCGGCGTTCCCAGCCCTCCACGAGGAAGCTGGGCTCACAAAACATGGCCGCCCCCATAGAAGAGACATAAGACTCCAAAAACATGGCGGCCGGCGTGACCTGAGGACATACATGCATTCGGTCTATGGCAAAATGGCGGCGGACCGCCGATATCGTCTTCCCAGCACATCCACCTGTACTCTGCTAGAGGTGACATATGGATCTACAGAGATACACTGCACATAAGGTAGGATTATACCTCCTATGTCTGCTGTAATGTTACAGTCTGCTGGGTAGAGTGTTAGCTCTTGAACCAAGTCCACTTCCCACAAACACATGCTGTATTACAAGGGGGACTTGTAAGTATCAGATATATACTGACCATATATGGAGGGGCCCATAATATATACTGCCTCATAATGAGGAAAAAAGGGAACGTTTACTCACCATACCGAACCGACAGGCACCCTCTCTTCATAATACCCTCTCCACCGGGGTGGGGGTTTGTGGACGCCTCGACTCTCTGGTACCTGGCGTCCAAGCGAGCTTTTAACTCGCAAAGTCAGTCCCTTTACTGGGACTCCGTCGCGGCCGACTCAGCGCACTGGTCTGCACGCGCTTTTAGGCAGAAACCGGGATGACCACTGGATCTCAACATCCAGCCCGTCGCCCGGCCCCGCATACTTACTTGAATATGTCGCGGCCGACCAAGCGCAATGCCATGGTCTGCGCGCGCTCGTAGGCCGGCTGGGGTGACCACAAGTGTCGCCCAGTCCGGCATTTTTGCTTGAAGATCTCACAGGAAAAACACTGGAGAAAAACTACCTAAAAAAAATGTCTTTTTCTTAAAGAAAAAAAGTCTTGCCAGGACCAAAAGATCCCAGCAAGGAACTTAGGTCCTTACTCCTGACTAGACAGAAAAAAACTGATTCCCTGTAGCAGAGAGAGGGAGGATATACCCTCAGGGACTGCCCCTAGGGTGGAGCCAGAACGTTTTGTCATTCTGCCTAGTCCTACTCCTGCGGAGACAACATAACCCAGCTCTTGAGAATCAAGAAGACTACGTCTGTCAATGAGCGATAGAGAAATATGTTCTCCAAGGTGCAGCATCAGTCTCTTGGTGATAAAAACAGGAGGTGAATCCCCTCGTGCTCCCCCCTCAGCTCCACACTCACCAGAGGACTGAACCCCTGCCCAACAAATGGTATAATACACGATCCTGTATCTCCTCCTCCGTCTCACCGGGTCTGTTCAATGGGAATTCCCCTCACAGTGTATATGGACAAGAGAGGCAACTCATCATGTGAGTCCGTAACAAATGCATTTATTTTAAAACCAGAAAACACATTTACAGCAGTTCAAGGAATATAAGCGGTCTGCAAAGTACACTTGGTCACTTACGTTTCTGAGTTTCTGATCCATGGAACGCACAGCGTTCAGGACATAGTGTACTTTGCAGACCGCTTGTATTCCTTGTACCACTGTAGGTGTGTTAGTGCATCTGACCCCTGCAGGGGTTCAGTCCTCTGGTGAGTGTGGAGCTGAGGGGGGAGCACGAGGGGATTCACCTCCTGTTTTTATCACCAAGAGACTGATGCTGCACCTTGGAGAATATATTTTTCGCACCATGGAGAATATATTTTTCGCACCATATAATTTTATCATTTTTTATTTTCTATTGGATTGTTTTTGGACTCATTTGAACATTGCACTTTTTTTTGCACATTTCTGCGTGGAGAACACTTTCCTGTAGCACTGTATTTATTATTACAGAGTGTGTCTAGTAATTTATAAGTGTGGATCACTATTCTAGTATATAAGCATTTTTCATGTTTGCACTTTATCAGTGTTTTCATGTGGGTGTTGTACAATAGGACCACACATACACATTTTTACATTTAGTTTATCCCTTATATAACTTTTTTCACTTGTTTCTGTTTTATTTTCATAGGGATTGCACAAATTATACAGGTAGAGCCACCTATACCTCTTCTTTATTTTCATTTCCATACCCCACTAGGTGGGATATGTGAGGTTTGCTGCAGCCATTTTGTTCACACTGTAGTGCGGAACATTACCAATTTCAGATTTTGCACCTGCGGTGGCAACTCTGCACATGCTCAGTTTTCAGTGAGCTTCTATGCTGAGAATTTCCTCCCTATGACATCAGAGCAGCCAATGTGACTATAGAGTCACACATATGGGCGTATTATACACAGTGGTAAATGACAGCCCACTCCCTCCCTTTACCTTCACGCCCACTAACCAGCTAAACACAATGGGGGCAGGATACTATATGTAGATTGATGGAGGCTTCACCTTGCTTTTTATTCTAAGACACAGGCTGGAGGGGCGTGACACAGATTGTGACTGGTGGAAATCCGACTACACCATTATATTGCCAAAAAATAATAAAGATTTGTATGACAATCTTTAACCACTTACTGCAAATCGATATAGCTCTATGTCGGCTGCAATGAGAGGGTGATGCCTACAGCTAGAGGCATCATCCTGGTACCATTATTTAGAGTCGGCTTTCAGGTGGTAACAACTGATGCGGCTCAGGAGCTGCTCGGTTGTTACCCCAGTGAGTGGGAGGAGACGCCCCCCTCCTGCCGCTTTCCGAGGCTCTGCCCGGGTCTAGACAGGCTAGGAGAGAGTTGGGTCATGTGACTGCTGTATTAGGAAAAGGGTACTTAGATGTTTTTCTTATTAAAATAATTACAGTGCCATCATCCACATACAGAAAGAGATGGGAAAATGTCAATTAAATAGTGTGTGTTTAACATCACTTAACCACTTAAGCCCCGTAGGATTTGGCTGCTCAATGACCAGGCCCTATTTTGCGATTTGGCACTGTGTGAATTTAACGGACAATTGCGCGGTCGTGCAATGCTGTACCCAAATGAAATTGATGTCCTTTTTTCCCACAAACAGAGCTTTCTTTTGGTGGTATTTGATCACCTGTGCGATTTTTTATTTTTTGCGCTATAAACAAAAAAAGGCCGACAATTTTGAAAAAATAACAATATTTTTCACATTTTTTTTATATGAAATTCTCAAAAAAAAAAAAAAAAAAAAAAAGAAAAGTAAAAATCAAAATTTTCTAACATTTTAGGCCAATTTGTTTATTGCGACATATTTTTGGTAAAAAAATTGCAATAAGCGTATTTTGATTGGTTTGCTCAAAAGTTATTGCGTTTACCAACTACAGGAAAGATTTATGTCATTTTTATTGGTTTTTTTTTAAACTAGTAATGGCGGCGATGCAATTTTTTTTGCGGGACTGCGACATTGCGTCGGACAGATCAGACCCCTAACTGACATTTTTTACATTTTTAGGGGGACCAGTGACATTACTACAGTAATCTGTGCTAAAAATATGCACTGTTACTATAATAATGACACTGGCAGGGAAGGGGTTAACAGTGTGGGTGATCAAGGGGTTAAATGTGTACCTAGGGGCGTGGCTTGTGGAATGACCATAGAGACCTGTGATCCTATCTAAAAGGTTCTGTGATCATTCCAGGGAGAAGAACGGTTGGCTGTGTTTACATACAACAGCTGACCGTTCTTCTCTCTCTCAGCGGGGAACAACTGCGGGGGGGGCGTGGCTTGTGGAATGACCATAGAGACCTGTGATCCTATATAGAAGGATCACAGGCACTCTATGATCATTCAACAACGGGCTATAGCCAGCAGCAGTGATCGCACTAAAATAAAACTGACAGGCTGGTTGTGCTGAAGTCGATCGATAGATAGATAGATCAACCTCAGTATAACCAGCTTGCCCATGGATGAATCGAAATTCGACTGGTGCCTGCTGAACTGGCTGAATTTCATAGTTACATAGATAATCTGGTTGAAAAAGACACTTGTCCATCCAGTTCAACCAACATAAATAAAAAAATAATAATAATAGAAATTATTTTGATTCGTCTATGGCCGGCTTAAGGAACACACACCTTTTAATGTTTTTTTTTTTTTTAATTGTCCCTCAATGTAGAACTATTATCAATCATGTCGTCTAAGAATGTAGGTCCACGTCAATCACTGTATGACGGCTGCCAACCCGTATAAACTCACACCTGACTGATCCAGACGCTTTCTGCGTGTCGCGTGACGTCTCTGGTAATCCCCACTGATAAAGTAAACAAAGGGGTGTGGTCACCCTGTGATGTCAGTGACCAAATATGGAAATGGCCATATAAATGTAGTCAGGTGCCGGCTATCATAGTATGAATACAGTGGACATGACCTCATTGCTGCAGTCTGCTCCTGTTTCCCTCTAGTTCTGCACTTAGATTGTTTGCATCACATTTCTGAGCCAAGAAGCAAAGGACTGTGGGATTTGTAGTCCTGTGTTCAGCCATAACTGGACTCCTGAGTCTCTCACAAGCTGCTAAGGGCGATTATGGGAGAGGCTATTTAATCACTTGCGGCAGGTTGGCCCTGTCCCGCGAAATGACATAGCTGTACGTCGTTTTGCGGGACCGCTAGTGGGGGCGCGCACACGCCAGTGGACTACAGAGGGAGCCAAGCAGTGGGTCCGGTGGCTGCGATGTCCACTAGGCACCCGCGATCGTTTCCCATGGAGACAGAGCGGCGGTCTGCCGTTGTAAACACAGCAGACCGCTGTTCTGTCAATAATGAACACAGGGATCCTGTGTTCCTCTTATTTAGGAACACAGGTCTCTGTGGTTATTCAGCAAGCCCATCCCACACACAGTTAGAAAGCACCCCCTAGGGACACATTTAACCCTCTGATCGCCCCTGGTGTTAACCCCTTCCCTGCCAGTGTCATTAGTACAGTAACAGTACAAATTTTTAGCATTGATTACTGTAGTAATGTCACAGGTCCCCCCAAAAGTGTAAAAAATGTCAGTTAGGGGTCCGATCTGTCTGCCGCAATGTCGCAGTTCTGCTACAAATCGCTGAACGCAGCCATTACTAGCAAAAAAAAAAAAAAAATAATAAAAATGACATAAATCTTTGCCCTGGTTTGTAGACACAATAACTTTTGTGCAAGCCAATCAATATACTCGTATTGGGATTTTTTTTTTTTTTACCAAAAATATGAAGCAGATGACATATTGGCATAAAATGATAAAAGAAAAAGGGGATTTTTACATTTTTTTTGTATTGGGAATGTTTTATAGCAGAATGTAAAAAATAGTTTTCTTTTTTTTTTTTCAGAATTGCTCTTTTTTTGTTTATAGCGCAAAAAATTTAAATTACAGAGGTGATCAAATACCACCAAAAGAAAACTATTTGTGGGGGAAAAAAAGCACATCAATGTTATTTGGGTACATCGTCACACAAAAGTATAACAGCCCGGAGTTTGAATTTTTATAATCTTTATGACTGCAGAAGTATAAGGGGTAAAGCCAGAACTGAACATTCAGTTTAACCACTTGCCGACTGCCTAACGACTATTTACCTCGGCATTCAGCCCCTCACAGGCAAAGTGACGTAGGGGTATGTCACTAGCCTGTGAGGCTCTAGGGAGCAAGCGTGCGCCGCCGGAGGCGCGTTCCCGCTTGCTCACGGACCCCCCCGCGCGTGTGAGCGGCGGACTCGATGTCCGCCGGTCACTCGCGATCGTCGGTTACACCGGGAGAAAGGCAGGTGGCTAATGTAAACAAAGCCGCCTGTCATTCTCCCCTGTGTAACAGCAGAGATCATACAGTCCTGCTATGTAGGACCGTAGATCTCTGCTGTTACATGAAAAGCCACATCCAATCACAGTTAGAATCACGCCCCTAGGGACACACTTAACCCCCCCTTCTCCAATAAAGTTAACCCCTTCCCTGCCAGTGTCATTTTTACAGTAACAGTGCATATGTATAGCACTGATTACTGTAGTAATGTCACGGGTACCCCCAAAAGTGTCAAACATGTCAGTCAAGGGTCCGATCTGTCCGCCGCAATGTCGCAGTCGTGAAAAAAAAAAAAAAAAAAAAAGACAAAAATCTTTCCCTTAGTTAGTAAACGCAATAACTTTTGCGCAAACCAATCAAAATACGCTTTTTGCGAATTTTTTTTTACCAAACATATGTAGCAGAAAACAAATTGGCCAAAAATGTTAAAAATTTTTGATTTTTACATTTTTTTTTGGGGGGGGGGGGGGGAATTTCATATAAAAAAATGTGAAAAATATTGTTATTTTTGCAAAATTGTCGCTCTTTTTTTGTTTATAGCGCATGATCAAAAAAAAAAAAAAAAAAAAAAATCGCACAGGTGATCAAAAACCACAGAAAGAAAGCTCTGTTTGTGGGGAAAAAAAGGATGTAAATTTCATTTCGGTACAGCGTCGTACGACCGCGCAATTGTCCGTTAAAATCACGCAGTGCCGAATCGCAAAATAGGCCCTGGTCAGGAAGGGGGTAAAATCTTCCGGGGCTTAAGTGGTTAAGGCCCCTTTCACACCATCAAGTCTGCCTGTCAGTTTTTCAGGCAGACCCAATCAGACCACCCATTGTTCTCTATGGGGCAGCGGATGTCAGTGGACATGTGTCTGGTGACACCCGCCAGGCATCTGATCCGATAAAGCTCCCTAAAAATAGACATATGGCGATACATTAGCCATCCGTCCAGCGGATTGGATGACAATCAGATGGAAATGGACATGCAGTCCATTTCCATCTGACAGCCCCATAGAGGAGAGCGAGCTTTGTCCGTTTACGCCAAAAACAAAAAAAGGATGGCGCAAACGCCTAGTGTATTACCTTTAACACCATAAAAGATTTATTGGAAATGCCAAAAACATACCTATAAACATGAGAAGATAAAAATCATATCAGTCACAACTCCAGCATTGGGGAAATGAGATCACTGCAGTTGGAAAGCTGACGCGTTTCGGGAGACATGCTCCCTTTCTTAGAGCCCATGTGTCTGTGTACACTCTGCATAGTGGAGTGGACATGGACCTGTCATCCGCCCGCTCAGAAGGGATCAGTGGAGAGATCTCCCGCTGGGCAGGTGGATTCCGCTTGGACAGATCCGCTCCATCTGAAAGGGGCCTTAACCAGCTAAATATGTTTGAGGTGCATTAAAACAAAAGATGTGGAAGGGCTTACCCTTTGTTTTCTTTACAAAGCAGCCACAGCCTGAGTAGAAAGGCTGGTCCTCTGCCAGCATGCTGGGAAGAAGAAGGAGCCTTGCTCTCTGTGTGGAAGCGGTGCTCTCTCTGAAAAGGTCTAGCTTACCTCCTACTTAACTAAAGCTCTCCCTATGGATTGGAGAGCTCCAACTCTGGCTCAGCAGGGAGTGTGTGGGACCTCTGCAGAAAGTCCACTGCTTTCACACAGACAGCAAGGGTCCTTCTCTACAGCATGCTGGTATGGGGCAGGATTGCCATATAGACTGTGACGGCTTTATAAATAAAATTAACTGTAAGCAGCCCCTCCCCTTCCATTGCAAGCTTAAAATGCTTGTCATGTCTAGGGGGTAGAGGAGTTTAATTAGCCTTTACACACTGGGATGTAAAAAATAAATGTAGCTTCTACAAAATGCCATGCAAAATGAAGGCCTTTTTTATTTTCAATCTTTATTTATTTATTAATTACATCCAGAAATAAAACAAAAAAAAAAAAAATGAACATTCATAGGGAAAAAAAAAAAAAATGGTGCAACATTTGTCGTGAACCACAAATATTCAAACAGCTTCACAGTTAAACTATTATCCAGTATGCTGAAGAAAATAAAGCTCCAAGTTGCTTTAATGAAAAGGTCATGACCAGGTGGGGACAGCCCAACCCCGACACCGCCGCTTAACTGTAAATGTGGCAGCGGGGCCTGTGGCCCCCGACCAAGATGACTGGCCAATAAATGTGCCCACAAAGTCGCCATGAAGGGGCTGCCCCATTGAGGTGCGGGTCAAACCGCGTCAGGTATTGGAAGCATACGTATTGATAAACCACCCTCAAATGAAGGCCTTTTTTAAGCTTCTTGATAGTGATAACCAGGTTCACTCCCCTGACCATTATATATATATATTTGTTATAATGGAATATTTTCTGCTATTCTCAGAGGTCAGTAAGTCACCTTGCCACCACTGGAGTTCTTAGATCCTGCTATTGTGAAAGATCCAGCAATGATGTGCTGTTAAAAAACAAAGAATAATTAAGTGTTATAATGATGTAGCACCTTCCTAAATAGGTGCTAGGAAAACACATTTGTGGCTCTGTTCTGCTTCTCAGGAGAGACAGATCTGTTAGTTTAGGTGCGCTAATCAATCAAATTGTGTAAAAGTTCAAATGAAATCACATGAATGATATCAAACATGAAAGAAGGGTCTGGAATAAAACCGACCAAATGTGCTTAAGGGTCATACATAACAGTGAATAAAATAAAAAACTGCTGGTACAAATAACATTGATACACAAATATTGCCGTGAATTCACCAGTGAATATCAAAAAATTTGGGTGACAACACAAATGAAATCGTGACAGAAACAGTCCCAAATAATATACAAAATGAAATCCAATTGACAATGTCCGTGATGAGACCGCTGAGTTAAGATGAGGAAGCCAAGTGAATAGTGTTCAGTATCCCACCACCAGCATAGCTTCTTACCAGAAAGATGAATAATAAGGGCATGTAAATGAGAAGATCCACTCCAGAGAACACACACCAAAAGCAAGCAAAAGGGATATCCACTAATGCCTCCCGGGTGAGGTGGGAGGAGGTAAGCCTCTTACCAGATTTAAATATGTGTAGGGCTGTAATCAAACGAACACTCCTCTCCTTACTAGAATGTGACAATGGATGGATCCCTGATGGGTAATCGCTGCTCTTGTCCTCAATAAAAATGGGGAAAGAAGAGGGACCGCCAATAGTGCATTATCATAGATACCATTTATTGAAGAGTAAAATTGCACTTACATGCATGAAGACAATACACGCTTTCGGTCACCCTTGCGGGATTACAGATGACAGCAGTCGCCTGCAGTGCGGACCACTGTATTACGCTGTGAGTGATGACGCGGAGCCTCCTCTCTCTAGAGGCACATGGAGATGAGTGACGCTTGCAAGAACCCTGTGACAGGTATCCAGCCATATAAATAGTTAAGTAAGGAAGGGCACTCTCATTTAAACACTAAGTACTAAGACACAAAATTCATATAAATCCCAAAAATGTGTCCTATTTCTCTCAAAGTGGCCCTCTTACAATACCAAAGCTTTAAAAACTAAAAACAAACACAAGGGCGCACTGGCCTAGTGCATTATCCTCTACAAAGATTTGTTCAAATAAAAGGTATAAAAATACTCACAAATGAGTTCTTGGTAAAAGCACATCAAATAGATACGTTGTCATCCGCATCAAGATCAAAGGCCAAACCCCTGAAGCTGGAAAGGCTTACGCGTTTCGAGGCTTAGCCTCTTCCTCAGAGCCTTCACGTTCCAGTAGTTTTAAAAATTGCTTTTATTTTGTTTTCATTTATTTTATTCTGCAACTTTCATTAACATAACTCCCATTGATCCTGCCATGAAGGCGCTTATTTGGACCTGTTATAGGGTGATAACATCCCTGTATACTGCAATATCAGTGTCACATGCTCCCCTGGTAGAGACTACAAGTGGTGGTGCCCACACACTTTGTGCAGGTATGGTCCACTGTTGCCAGTAGGGATGATCGAACGGTTTGAGTCGACCATCAGTTCAACCCGAACATCGGCCGAATTTCAAACTTTTTGCCGGAAAAGTTCGGAATTCGGCGACCAGAATGGCCCAAAATGCCTGGGTCAGGAAATGGGCTTAAAAAGCCTGTGATTGGCCCAGAAACATTAGGAAAAGCTGATTGGAGTGACTAGGGGGTCCAGAGGCCAATCATTAGTGAATACGCCCCCCAGTATATAACCTAGCCCCGCCAAATCTCTAGCACAGTAATACAGGGGCTGTGGAATAGAGTGCAAGCATTAGTGTTACTCCTGCTGTTCTTTTAGTGCGAGGAAAGGGATATGCAGTGTAGTTAGTGTTCTGTATAACATTATAGTTAGATTTAATAATTTCGTTTCTGTAGGGACAGTAAAAGTGTTAGGGTGACCGTAGTGACCAGACCCTGCCATACCAAGGTGACCCTAATGAAGTTTAGCTGACTTAGCCTGCTGCCATACCAGGGTGACCGAACTCAGGGTGACCATAATGTAGTTTAGGGTGAACTGACTCTGCTATGCCAGGGTGACCGAACTCAGGGTGATCGTAATGTATTTTAGAGTGAACTGACTCTACTATGCCAGGGTGACCAAACTCTTCCATGCCAAGGTGACCGTAATGTAGTTTAGGGTAAATTGACTCTGCTATGCCAAGGTGACCGTAATGTAGATATATATATGGAATCAAAAGACACCATTTTGAAGCCCTAAAACCCAATAAATGCCCCTAAAAAGTGCCTAGGGTTCTGGGTCATGCAGCTTGTTTAAATTACACTTTCATTAGGATTTAGGTTTTCCCTGCCCACAGCTTGCTTAACCACTTGCCGACCGCCCGCCGCATATATACTGGGGCAGGCAGGCTCAGCTGCGCGAATCGCCGTACCTGTACAGCAGTTTGTGGGAGAACTCCTGGGGGAAGAGCGCGTGTCCCCGCCTCCTTGCATCGGCCCCCACTACGCAGCAGGGATGCCAATCCACGAGGCCGGCGGCTGCGATTACTGCTGTGCACCCGTGATCGCTCCCCGCTGAGAGAGAACACTGGTCAGCTGTTGTAAACACAGCAGACCGTTCTTCTCTCTGAAATGATCACAGAGCGCCTGTGATCCTCCTATATAGGATCACAGGTCTCTGAGTTTATTTCACAAGTCCCTCCCCCATACAGTTAGAAAACACTCACCTAGGCTCACACTTAACCCTTTGATCGCCCCTGGGTTAGCCCCTTCCCTGCTAGTGTCATTAGTACAGTAACAGTGCATATTTTTAGCACTGATTACTGTAGTAATGTCACTGGTCCCCCCAAAAGTGTCAAAAATGTCAGTTAGGGGTCCGATCTGTCCGCCGCAATGTGGCAGTCCCGCTAAAAATCGCCGCCATTACTAGTAAAAAAAAAAGAATGACATAAATCTTTCCCCTAGTTTGTAGACTCGATAACTTTTGCGCAAACTAATCAAAATGCACTTATTGGGATTTTTTTTACCAAAAATATGTAACAGAGTACAAATTGGCCTAAAATGATGAAAAAAATTGATTTTTACATTGGGGGGGGGGGGGGGGGGGGGGAATGTTATATAGCAGAAAATGAAAAACTGAATTTTTGTAAAATCTTACCTGTAAAATTCCTTTCTCTGAGTCCTCCGACAGTCGCCGCCTCTTCATATTCGTCACTATTGGGGTTATTGACCTTTGCTCCGTAGGAGTAGCTAGGCAACAGTATATGTTAATATCAAAGCTCTTAGCATATCCCCCCCCTAGGGGGTGGTCCCCTCAGTCAATACCCTCCTGCTTCCTGCATTCCTACCTCAGTTTCAGTAGCATAGCAGTAGAGTACATAAACAAACCCCAAAAGAGGGGCGGGGGCGGCGACTGTCGGAGGACTCAGAGAAAGGAATTTTACAGGTAAGATTTTACAAAAATTCCGTTTTCTCTTACGTCCTCCGACAGTCGCCGCCTCTTCATATTCGTCACTATTGGGGACGTCCCAAAGCAGTGTAGACCTGAGGGGTGGGAAAAAAACGCAGCCGCGCCTAAGGCAACGCAGTACCCACATCAGAAAAAAAGGAACCTTACCAAAGGAAGGAAACCAACAGGGCAACAGGAAAAAAACTTGCTCAACAGGAGCAACAACCCAGGAAGAACAAGTAACCTAGGGATAAAAACATCCCAACAGCCAAGGACCCAAAAATAAGGGACCCTAAGGCACTGCCGCACTAAGAACCTTGCGGCCAAAGGAAGCATCTGCCGATGCCTGAACATCCACTTTGTAGAATTTTGAGAAGGTGTGAACGGACGACCAAGTCGCCGCCTTACACACCTGGGCCACAGAAGCTCGATGATGACAGGCCCAAGACCTACTCAGAGATCTGGTAGAGTCCGCCTTCACAGGCATGGGGGGAACTTTTCCCTTCAAAGCATAGGCCTGTTCAATGGTCTGTCTGATCCATTTGGCGATGGTAGAAGCCGACGCCGCCATGCCCTTCCGAGGTCCCTCTGGAAGGACAAATAGAAAATACGTTTTGCGAAAAGACTCAGTCGACGACAGATAAACCCTGATCGCCCGAACAACATCCAAGGAGTGCAAAGCCACCTCCTTTGGATGTTTAGGCTTCGCGCAAAGCGAAGGCAAGACAATGTCCTCATTAAGGTGAAATTCCGAAATCCTTTTCGGAAGAAAAGACGGGTTAGGTCGCAAGACCACCTTATCCAAATGAACCACCAAATACGGAGATCTGCAAGACAAAGCTGCCAGCTCCGACACTCTGCGAGCCGAAGTGATCGCCACCAAAAAAGCGACCTTCTTGGACAACATAGACAACGAGATCTCCCTGATCCTTTCAAAAGGAGCATGTTGCAACACGGACAGAACAAGGTTCAAGTCCCATGGAGGCAAAGGCTCCCTCCTAGGAGGGACCAGATGTCGCACCCCTTGAACAAAAGTGCTAACCAAGGAATTAGACGCCACAGGGCGTTGAAAGAGAACGGCCAGCGCAGAAATCTGACCCTTAATCGTGGCCAACGCCAAACGCTGGTCCACACCCGTTTGAAGGAAAGCCAACACTCTTGATACCGAATACGAGCGAGGGTAATACCCCCTGGACTCACACCAGGCAAAATAGGCCTTCCAAGTACGGTAGTAAACCTTCCCCGAAAGAGGTCTTTCTAGCCTTGATCAAAGTGTGAATGACCTCAGGGGAGAGACCCCTATCCTTCAGGACCTCGCTTTCAACAGCCAGGCCGTCAAAGCCAGCGACTGTAAAGCAGGATGGAATATCGGCCCTTGAGACAGGAGATCTTCTCGAAGAGGCAGACGCCACAGAGCGTCGATCGCCAGATTCACGAGATCTGCGTACCAAGACCGGCGAGGCCAGTCTGGCGCCACCAGAATCACCGTGTGCGGTTCCGAGGCTAACCTGTGAAGGAACCTGGACAGCAGCTGAATCGGCGGAAAGGCATACTTCAGACGATACTGATGCCAGGGAGCCACTAACGCGTCTGCTCGAGGATCGCGCGTCCTTGCCACGAACCTTTCCAACTTGTAGTTTAGACGAGACGCGAACAGGTCCACATCTGGTGAACCCCACTTCGCGCACAACATCTGGAAGACATCCGGGTGAAGGGACCATTCCCCCTGGTCCAGGGTCTGGCGACTCAGATAATCCGCCTGCCAGTTCTCCACCCCCGGAATGTGAACTGCCGTTATCGCCGGGACGTGTGTCTCGGCCCAAGACAGAATGTCGGCCACTTCCCGAGCCGCGCGGGCACTCCTGGTGCCCCCTTGGTGGTTGATGTAGGCCACCGCAGTGGCATTGTCTGTCTGCACCCAAACCGGACAGCCCTGCAGTCTGTCCGTCCAATGCCGAAGGCAGAGATTTATCGCTCGCAATTCCAGAATGTTGATCGGAAGGGAGGATTCCTCCTCCGACCAAGTTCCCTGGGCGGACAGAACGCCCAGAACACCACCCCAGCCCAGCCCGACAGGCTGGCATCCGTGGTGATCACCGTCCACGAGAAAGGGCGAAAAGACTTGCCCCCCGACACCGCCGGGGACTGCAGCCACCACAGAAGATCCCTTCTGGTGCGATGGCTCAATGAAACCTGGAGATCCAGAGATTGCGGTCGCCCGTCCCAGCTGGACAGAATCTCCGCTTGGAGACCCCGCGTGTGAAACTGGGCGAAGGGAATCGCCTCGAAAGCCGAGACCATCAACCCCAGACACCTCATACACGTCCGGAGGGACGAGCACTGACGGTCCCTGAGGGACCTGACTTCTTCCTGAAGCGTCCTGAGCTTGTCTTCCGGCAGGAAGACCTTCACCTGAACAGAGTCCAGGATCATTCCCAGGTAGGGAAGACGAACCGACGGACACAGCATCGACTTCGGAAAATTTATCGTCCAACCAAACTCCTGTAGAGTCTGCATCGTGACGGACAGGTCGTTCACCAGACCCTGACTGGTCGCAGACCGAACCAGAATGTCGTCCAGATACCCCAGGACAGAGATGCCCTGAGCTCTCAACAAAGCCAGAACCGGCACAAGCACCTTGGTAAACACCCGCGGAGCCGAAGCGAGACCAAAGGGTAACGCCACGAACTGGTAGTGATCCTCCGCAATGGCGAATCGAAGGTACCTCTGGTGACCCTCGAAAATGAGGATATGAAGATACACATCCTTCAGATCGATGGACGCCATGAATTCCCCCGGAACCAGGGCAGCCACCACCGAGCGCAGGGATTCCATGCGGAACTTGCGAACCCGCACAAAGCGGTTCAGAGCTTTCAAGTCCAGAATTGGACGTACCTTGCCCTCCTTTCTGGGCACAGTGAACAGATTTGAATAAAACCCCCGGAACCTGTCCCGAAGAGGCACCGGAACCACCACTCCCTGGGCCCGCAAGTCCCGCACCGCCAGGTGCAGATCCTGCAAGCGCTCCGGAGATAGCTGAAGATTCGAGGGAAAAAATCTGCTCGCCGGCCGAGAGAGAAACTCGATCTTGTATCCAGATCGAACGATTTCCTGAACCCACCTGTCCCGAACACGGGCCAGCCAGGGTTGAAGAAAACCGAGCAAACGTCCCCCCACCCCAGAACTGGGTGAGGGCGCCCCTTCAGGCCGCATTGTTATGGGCAGTGGACCCGGACTGGCCCGACTTCTGCTTACCTGCCCACGGCATCTTCTGGGAGCCTTGGCCTTTGAAGGGCTTGCCCTTATAGTACGACCGAAAGGCACGAAAGGACCCCTGAGAGGGTCTAAATGAGGTAGTCTTCTTACCACGAACAACTTTAGACTTGCGAGTCTGGGGTAAGAGCGTGCTCTTACCCCCGGTAATTCCCTTTATCAGAGTATCCAAAGAATCGCCAAAAAGGCGAGATCCCGCATAGGGCAAATTAGCTAAAGTCTTGCGAGAAGCTTGGTCAACAGACCAACACTTTAGCCATATCAGACGGCGTGTCAACACCACCACACTTTAGACGCATGCAGCCAAAGCGACTAAATCCAAGTCCGCATCACACAAATACATGACACCCTGATGAATTTGATCCACCATAGCCAAAGTTGTCGGCGGGGCAGAGTCAGCCACCAGGATGCGCCTGAGCACCTGCATCCAATCCGCGACAGCCTGGGCTGCCATAAGGGAAGCAAAAATAGGTTTCAGCATGGAACCAGTAACCGTACAAGTATGACGGGCAAGAGATTCTAATCTCCTGTCCGTGGGGTCCCGGAACACCGGGGTATCCTCCGCCGGAATAGCAGTAGACTTATTCAAAATAGCCACCGCGTGATCCACCTGAGGTGGTACACACCAACGCTCATCAGTAGCGGGCGTAAAGGGGTAACGCAGCTTGAACCTACTCGGCACAGCAAAAGGCTTCTTTAAATTGCGCCATTGCTCATCAACAGCGCGCTGAAATTCCGCAGAGCAAGGAAAAAACCTGCAATGTTTTACGTTTCCTCTGCGTCCCATAAGAGGACAGCAAAGCAGGAGGACATGGTTCCTCCTCCAAATGCAGCGTGTGCTTGATAGAAGCAACCAACTCATCCATGAGTGCAAGCTCTTCAGACGAGCCAGGGGGGGAATTATCAACCCTTTCTACCTCAGCCTCCCCCTCAGACCCCACAAGGTCTAGAGATGAACGGGACCCTGAGAAGGGTCCACCAGCCATAGCAGCCCCATCGCCCTCTGAATCAGAGGAAATTGACACTCTGGGCCGTTTTGTGGATCGATCAGCCACAAGCATCTGCACCTGAGCAGCTAGGTTTGCCACAATAGCAGCCAAATCAGCCCCCTCGGGGGAAGCAGCAGCCCCTTGGCCCCCCACCAGGGTGGGAGGAAACTTGCTTTCCTGAGAATCCATGCCCCAGTGTTTTAGGAAAAAAAGGAGTACTGCCCCTTTAAGATCGCGGCGAGCGTAGCCCACCGCACCCACCGAACACACCGACCCCCACAGGGAGAAGAATACTAGGCAAGGAATACAGGAATATGGAAAGGTAAAACCTGGAGAGATCACACAGGCTGCAGCACCGATCGCTGTCCCAGAGCAAAAGGAAGTGATGCAAGACTGACCGCCCCTATAAAGCCTATGTAAGGCTACACAAACATGGCCGCCGGCAGGGGACTTCACAGGTAGATAGAGAACAGCGCTGACATGTGGCCTGAGCGATCGCCGCGCTTACCACACAGGACCGGCCACCTAAGCTTGCTGCAAAAAAATGGCGGACCGCAGCAGCGGTCGCCGCACAGTATGCCCAAAACATGTCTCACAAGCATGTCCCACACAGCATACCGCATGTCTCACAGATAACACAGCCTGTCACACAGAGCAGAGCAGGAGAGCCCCCCCCCCCCCCCCTGCAGCCCACAGAAAGGCAGCTATACCTGACAGGGAGCTCAACATATTACACAGACATGCAGGGTCCCACAGTCCCAGACTGACACCCAAAATAGACAGGTCCCCACACAGAATACACTTACCATCCGGATGACGTGGGGAGCACTAAGGACAGGGAGAGTAGCAGCCAGGACGCAGTGGAACTGCGGTGCGAAACCGCAAATGGCGTCCGGTGAGGTAGCCACCTCACCGCAGCATCCCTGCAGCAAACAGGGATGGGTCGTTCAATATGCCAGGGAAACCTGAGCTGAACGCTCGATGGCAGGCTGGGAAGCCACTGGCCCTGAGAACCCTGAGGATCCTGGAAAGCCAGCCCGAGACCCAGCACCGCACGATCATCTTCATCCGAAGAACTAACTAATGCTGAAAAATAACAGCTAAGTAAAAGAAAGAGAGAAATACTTGAAATAAAATAAAAAAAAAGGATAGAAGGCTGAGACTGAAAAGCCCCAGCACAGGAACCCAGCTAACTCCTAAGCTAGGCAAATTGAAACTGAGGTAGGAATGCAGGAAGCAGGAGGGTATTGACTGAGGGGACCACCCCCTAGGGGTGGGATATGCTAAAAGCTTTGATATTAACATATTCTGTTGCCTAGCTACTCCTACGGAGCAAAGGTCAATAACCCCAATAGTGACGAATATGAAGATGCAGTGACTGTCGGAGGACGTAAGAGAAAATAGTTTTTTTTCCCCCAGAATTATCGCTCTTTTTTTGTTTATAGCGCAAAAAAAAAAAAAAAAAAAAAAAATCGCACAGGTGATCAAATACCACCAAAAGAAATCTCTATTTGTGGGAAAAATAGGACATTGATTTTATTAAGGTACGCGCAATTGTCCGGTAAAATAACGCAGTGGTGAATTACAGAAAATGGCCTGGTCATTAAGGGGGAAATCCTTTCCGATCCAAAAGTGGTTAAAGCCTTACCAATGCATAATAAAAGCCTGCTATACAGTCTGCTGTGCTGTCTGGCAGAGGTGTATGAACCCCAACTGTTAAAAAACATTTAGGAGAAGTAATGAGAACATTTGATACTTGATAGTTACTTTCTTTTTTTTTTCAAATTTCTTTTATTGATCAAATGTAATATAACCATCATACAAAGTATGCATTAGAACACAAGTCCAATATGTAGGTTACATGAAGGATCAGAGGTTAACATCAACAACCACATCATCAAAACACACATACATAAGTAGAGCTCCATAACAATGACTTGGTGTAAACTGGTATAACTATAAGTCCCATGATGGCCAACCACAAGGTAAGTGACACATAAAAAGAAAAAAGGAGTAATGCACACTTATGCAATAGGGCTAACCACTTCATAAGTACCAGACAGAGACGCTTAAGTAAAACCCAGGTCAGATAGGGGAGGCGGGTGGGACAAGGGGGGGGGGGGGGGAGACAGGAGGGAGGGGGCTCACGAAGGGGTGGGAGGAGACAGAGGAGCAGAGGAGAGAATGGAGTAGTAAACAGATGTAGTAGAGGGTGGTGGTAAAGGAGGAGGAGGAAGCGCGGCCTGTAGGAAACGGGTAGAGTCGTCCCGCGCAGGTGACCACCGCACCGGTCAGTCCGCGGGCGGACCTGCATCCCCGCCCAGGGCCATGCCCTCCGCAGACATGATAAAAGAATTCCAGCAAGCCCAGGTTTTGGAGTATTGCTCCTTCCTGCCCTGAGCCGTAAGGACCAGATCCTCTAATTCATTAAGCCATTTGACTCTACGCAGCCAGAGAGGGATCGTAGGAGGGGACGTGCTCTTCCAGCAGAGGGCTACACAGGATTTAGCCGCATCCGCCAGGTGTCTAAGTACTGAGCGCTTATAGCGCTTAGGGGCAATGCCAGTGCAGTGCAGCAGGAAAAAGGCCGGATCATCTGGGATGGTGCGTTCCGTCATCAGCTGGGAGATCCTACGGACCTCCGACCAGAAACCCCGTATCAGGGGGCAGTTCCAGAAAACGTGGTATAGGGTGCCCCTGTCCTGTAGACAACGCCAACACCTATCCGTCGCCTCCGGGAAGATGCGGTACAGTTTGTCTGGAGTATAGTACCAGTGCATGAGAACTTTGTAGTTGCATTCCTGGATGCGGGTGCAGATTGATGACTTGAGAGAAAACCTGATAATGTTGCGCCTCTCCGATTCAGTAAATGTCTTCTGAAGCTCTCTTTCCCATTTGGAAATGCCCGGGAGGACAAAGCCCTCCGGCGGCACGGAGAGAAGTTCATACATCTGGGAGAGGGCATGGGGCAGAGCTCCCGCAGTTACCAGTAGATGTTCCAACGAGGTAAGGTCCCCCCGAACCGCGTCGGGGGCCCCAGTTCCCGCAGAAAGTGCAGAAGTTGTAACGCCTGCCACCGAGTCAAGCGATAGCGTCCCGTCATCGACGTCAGCTGGGAGAGAGACATCCACTCGCCCTCCCTGAAGTGGGAGACCTGGAAGACTCCCTCCGCCAGTAGTGCAGCAAATCTATCCCCTGCGCAGCCCGGGGGGAACCGCGGGTTTCCCAACACCGGGAACAGCTGGGAGTGACTGTTCACCAGACCCCTGGAGGCCACCACCACGGCACACGACCGAAGAGTCGGGCCCAAGGTGGGATGTCGTCTAACTTCGGCCGGGAGGTCCTTCAGAATCAGGGGAGCCCTGGACAGACATAATGGAAACAAGGAGGCCTCCAGACTCACCCACTGTTTCAGGTCGGCGTGTCTTGCCCAGTCCACCCACCGTGCCAGATGTGCCGCCTGATAATAGCGGCGGACATCGGGGAGGGCAACACCGCCGTGCCTCTTGGGAAGGACCAGGAGTCTGCGGGCCAATCGGGGCCTCTTACCGGCCCAGACAAAAACGCGTGAAGGCGGAGTCGACCTTGCCGAAGAAGGACGCCGGGATGTGAACCGGGAGTGTCTGAAATAAGTAGAGGAGTTTCGGTAGGACTGACATTTTCAAGACGTTGCACCGGCCAAACCACGAATGGAGACCCTTAGACCATGTGTCGAGCAGAGAGCGAATCATCGAAAGGAGAGGCGGGAAGTTCAATCTGAACAAATCCGCCGGATCCGGGGAGAGCCAGGTGCCCAAGTACCGGAGTCCCTCCGAGGCCCAGCGGAATGGAAAGTCTTTGGCTAACAAATCCCGTAGATCCGGTGGCAGGGCCACCCCCATGATCTCTGACTTGGAAAAATTGATTTTCAAGTTGGACAAGGCCCCGTACGTCTCAAATTCCTTCAGGAGACAGGGCAACGAAATCAAGGGTTGGGTGAGAGAGAAGAGGAGGTCATCCGCGTAGGCGGATACCTTGCAAGTGGAGGTTCCAACCCGTATCCCGGAGATGTTCGGGTTTGCGCGCACCCGAGCCAGGAAGGGCTCAAGGGAGAGGGCAAATAGCAAGGGTGAAAGGGGACAACCCTGACGGGTACCGTTGAAGATGCGGATCGGATCCGAAAGGATCCCGTTCGCCTTTACCCTCGCCCCCGGATTGGTATAGACCCCCCGAATCCAGGCCATCATCTGCTGACCAATGCCGAAACGGCGCAGGACCTCGAACATGTAGGGCCAACTAACCCTATCGAACGCCTTCTCGGCGTCGGTACTTAGAAAAATAGAAGGCGTGTGGCTAACACGGGCTCGATGGATCAGGTCAATGACCTTGGTCGTGTTGTCCCTCGCCTCACGGGTGGGAACAAAGCCCACTTGGTCCCAGTGAATCAGGCTCGGCAAAAAGGACTGGAGGCGGAGGGCAAGAAGTTTTGTGAAAAACTTCAAGTCCGCATTGAGCAGCGAGATCGGGCGGTAGCTGCCGCACGCCGAGGGGTCCTTCCCTTCTTTGGGAATGACCGAGATGTGAGCACTCAACGTTTCCTCACGGAACGCACAGGTGCGTCCCACCGCGTTAAAAAGCCGTAACAGGTGGGGCGCCAACAAGGGATGAAGTGTCTGGTAGTAGGCGACTGTAAAGCCGTCCGGTCCAGGCGCCTTGCCCTTTTTCGCCGAGGATATGACCGCCACCAGTTCTTCTTGAGTGAAAGGGGAGTCCAGTGCCTCTCTGTCCGAAGAGGAGAGTTGCGGCAGGGAAATCTCATCCAAATAGGAGGAGAGCGGGATCAGGCGGGACGGCTGCTGAGGTAAGCCATAAAGAGTAGCGTAGAAAGTCCCGAAGCACTGTGCTATGTCTGCAGGCAGGTGCACCCTAGAGCCAGTAGCATCAATCAGATGGGGGACGTACGACACAGCCTGTCGCTCTCGGAGGGACCGAGCCAGCACCTTGCCGCACTTGTCCCCAGATTCATAGCTAATCTTTCCACCGCGCTGGATCGCCGCCTTGGCCCGATAGCGCAGAAGGTCAGCAATCTGATCCCTGAGGCGCGTCAGTTCCGTTCCCAGCACAGGGTCAAGATCCCTCTTGTGACGAGCCTCCAGACTCGCCACCTTCGCCAATAGGTCTGTCAGTGTGGCTTCCCTCTCCCTCTTGAGGCGCGCTCCATGGCGGATGAGGACCCCCCGGATCACCGCCTTATGCGCTTCCCACAGCACACTTGGGTCGCTGTCCGGTTCCACGTTCGTCTGAAAATACATTCGCAGAGTTTGAGTGACGTCAGCAAGCACCTCCGGCACTTGCAGAAGGCTCTCGTTTAGTCTCCAGTGCCAGTCTGAAACCCTGTTCGTGCCACTGAGGTTGACCGTCAGGGTCACCGGGGCATGGTCCGACCAGGTAATAGTGCCCAGCTCCACCCCCACGACCGACTGAAGCAGTCTGTGCGGAAGGAGGAATAGGTCAATGCGTGAGTAAACCTGGTGTGGCGCGGAGAAATACGAGTAATCTCTCTCACCAGCGTGAAGAATCCGCCACACGTCGACTAGTTGAAGGTCGTGCAGTAGGGTATGGATCTGTCTGCGCGTACCCCTAGGGACCGACGAGAGGCCCGTTGAGGTGTCTAAGCGAGGATCCAGCGGGATATTGCAATCTCCGCCCAGGATGAGTTTGCCCTCCGCAAAATCCAACAAGGACTTCAGCGACCTGCGGAGGAAAACCTCCTGATGAACATTAGGGGCGTAAATCGTGGCAAGTGTGACCTTGACGATAGTTACTTTCTATATATCTCTATATTGAAACTACCAACATCCAGGCGCTAAGAGGATGTAATTGAGGGTGTGAAGCCGAAGAAAGGTCACTAACCCAGCTGCTCAGACTATTCCACATGAAGTTGTGGAATGACAATCCAAAAGAAACACACAACTCAGAGCGCTATATGAAAAATGACCACAAGATGGTGCTATAATGTATCGCTATGACAGTTCTCTGTGGTAAGATCTCATAAATAAATCATATGTTCAAATAATTCAAAAATAAATAAAATGTTAATTTCAAATTCAAAGACGACATCATGAGCCTTGTAGGGTAAAATATTTTACAACGGTAAGCTTGTGTAAGCCTGTATGATGTGGGAAGAGCATAAGATGTTGCATACCAGCCCATGGAGGTGGAGGAAACCCAGGAGGACTGTTGTATGATTCAATCGATGATATGCCCAGGGGAACTTAAGGGGGGCTCCAGGGGGGGTTCCCACCAATGGATGGATAAGGGGAGCAGTGGCCTACAAAGCGCTGGAGATGTCACAGCGGGCTTGAAGCGACCAATTAGGAACTGCTGGAGAGTTGGGAGGATGCCACACCCACTGGACCAAAACAAGGCTTGGATGGCATGCTACCAGGTTACCCTCATAGGTGGGGTTTCCTCCACCTCCATGGGCTGGTATGCAATTTCTTATGCTCTTCCCGCATCATACAGGCTTACACAAGCTTACAGTTTTAAATGATTTTACCCTACAAGGCTTATGATGCCGTCTTAGAATTCTAATAAACATTTAATTTAATCTTGGATTATTTGAACATATGATTGATTTGTGAGATCTTACCACAGACAACTGTCATATCGATACATTACAGCACCATCTTGTGGTCATTTTCCATATAGCGCTCTGGTTTGTGTTTCTTTTAGATATCTCTATTTTGCCCAACTATAAGAGAGAATGATGAATGACTACAATGGGATCATTTGAGAAAAAATATTCATGTGTGGCTGTCTTCCAGCTTGCTATACACATACTGGCTGGGCAGAAATACAAATACTGTGGCAGGTGAACCCATTCATGTTTTTGTATTTTACAAGTGTATTTAGCTGGTTGAGAAAAAAATTAAACTAGTGCGCTCAGTAATTAAATGGAATAGAAATCAACACATCCAATAAAAATTGTTGAAAAAAAACAAAAAATATACAGGTGAAAAATAAATGTGCAACACCTCAAAAGTAAAGGGTGATGACATGCATTATACTAAAATATAATATAAGGTGAATAATTCCAAAAATAATTAAATGTGACACGTGAATCTTCACTGAAGTGTTCCATATATTATATATATCCTTTCTTAAAGGTCAGCAGGTTCAGATATCCCATGTAGCACAACGTGACCCAAACAATGCAGTGTGATGGCTCCTTACCGACTTTCCAGCGAAAATTAGCATATAAGTCTATATCAAATCACTGGAAAAAGGTCCACGAGCCACAGTGTCGTCCCAACACTCAATGTGACACCACGTGTTAACAAAATAAACGTGCCTCTTACCAAATAACCATAAAGGAAAGCTTGGAATAAAGGGACCACAGTGGGACCGCAGAGATGGATGAAGGTGGGTTAAGCTGTTACTATCCACACAGGCGGCCTCGCAGGGGCTCTCTCATATAAACAGATGCTGCTCCCATACAGTAAACCTCATAGGCGCTGGGTAATAGACTACAGCACTGTGCCATTAACAGCTAAACCCACCTTCATCCATCTCTGCGGTCCCACTGTGGTTCCTTTATGGGAATCATTATTCCAAGCTTTTGTTTATAAATAGATATATACATATATAAAACTCCAAAGTGACTGTGCACTGTGTGCAAAACTGCAAATTAACTATATCAGTCCTTCATGCATATATCGTGACTAATCACAAGTGAGTCAATAATGTTCAATTGACTTAAAAAGTGTTCTTATGCTTGATAGGTGATAATACTTGGTGTAAACTTCTGTGGGATAATCCAAAAAAGTGCTCTTTGTGCTTGAAGAGGTTGTAAACCCATACAACTTTTTTTTTTTGCAACCTGAAAGAGAAACACATAATGAGCTAGTATGCACAGCATACTAGCCTATTATGAAATACTTACCTTAGAATGAGCCCCGCCGTGCCGCCCGCTTACCTGTATGACGGGCGACATGTCCAGTATCTGATTGGCCAGATGCCGCGGTGACGTCACTCCCACGCACGTGCGTGGGAGCCGACAGTCACGGCACCAGCGGCCGTTCCTTCAGAGCGCATGCGCCAGTGATGTCACTGGCTGCATGTAAGGTAAATATCTCCTAAACGGTACATGTTTTGGAGATATTTACAGTACCTATAGGTATTCCTTAATATAGGCTTACCTATAGGTAAAAGTGTCAGAGGAGGGTTTACTTCCTCTTTAATAAAGTGACCATGAACAACACTTGATATAAGCTCCAGTGGGATTAGTGCATCTATGTTGCCTCCACCGCAATCACAGCCCACTTACCAGATGACCCCTTGAGTACCAGATGACATACTGAAGTATGTACTGTGACATACTGAAACAGAGCATGATCCCCTCCTATCGGAGACTGGGCCGCAGGGCAGTATTCCAACATGATAATGACCCCAAACACACCTCCAAGATGACCACTGCCTTGCTAAAGAAGCTGAGGGTAAAAGTGATGGACTGGCCAAGCATTTCTCTAGACCTAAACCCTATTGAGCATCTGTGGGACATCCTCAACTCGAAGGTGGAGGAGCACAAGGTCTCTAACATCCACCACCTCCGTGATGTCATCATACAGGAGTGGAAAAGGACTCCAGTGGCAACCTGTGAAGTTCTAGTGAACTCCCATGCCCAAAAGGGTTAAGGCAGTGCTTGAAAATATTGGTGGCTACACAAAATATTGACACTTTGGGCCCAAGTTGGATATTTTGACTTAGGGGTGTACTCCCTTTTGTTGCCAGCGGTTTAGACATTAATGGCTGTGTGTTGAGTTATTTTGAGGGGACAGCAAATTTACACTGTTATACAAGCTGTACACTCAATACTTTACATTGTAGCAAAGTGTTATTTCTTCAGTGTTGTCACATAAAAAGATATAATAAAATATTAAAAAAAATGTGAGGGGTGTACTCACTTTTGTGAGATACTTAATATATTAATATACACACACACACAGGGCAAAAACAAAAAAACAGAAAATTGAATTGGAATGACGTGTGATGACGAAACCAGGACATGTGTATGTGTATACCTGATACGCATTGGGAAGGACAAAGGACAAAATTGTTCACCAGATCAAGTATGCTATAGATGACGGTTATGATTGGTGATTTATCCTTGACCACTTACGGACCGCCCACTGTGTATTTACGAAGCTACTTTGATGTTAATTACCGGGGTTATGGCAATGTACATGGTAATCTCTGTACATTGCAAGGATTTTAACAAACATTGTTGCAGATTTCTAACGTTTATTGTTCTGAAGAAATCATTGTTTGTTCTTCTGTGCCTCTGTGATGAGTGGATCAAATGGGAGTGGTTTCATAATTATCTGTCAGCTGTGGCAGCTGCAGGGCTCTAATGAGGAAATCCGCTGGACCTGCATCCCTTTAGACGTGTTCCTATTGGGAGTATCTCACCAAAAATGAAATTTTGTTGCAGGGGATGCCAGAAATCTGACTTGTATCTTATGCATACTTCTGGGAAAATTGGTGAGCCAATCATACAAGCAGGACATTTTTTTTTGGGGTGTGGTCAGTACACAATCTGTGTACAAAACAGCTTCAGGTAGCCATATTGCATTGCATTTTCAGAAGATTGCAGATTGAAAAGGAAAAGTCATTTTTAATAACATTCAATTACAATATGAATGTGTCACAGTTGTATACGCTATATTGTTTTTTCTTTATTTGCTATTTTATTCCCCCCACGAAAGTGCAGTTACCCTTTAAGGGAGGGCTCCTTTCTCGACCAGCCCTGCCAAAAGGGGGCTACAAGGGCAAGAAAGGAGTTTAAAAAAAAAAATACGTCAAGTTCTTCCACCTCCGATTCGCTCACCCTGGTCTTTATGGACCTTGCTTTGTGCACTGATGCTCAGTCATGTTGGAACAGGAAGGGGCCATCCCCAAACTGTTCCCACAAATTTGGAAGCATGAAATTGTCCAAAATGTCTTGGTATGCTGACGTCTTGAGTTCCATTCACTTGAACTAAAAGACCAAACTTACCCCTAAAAACAACCCCACACCATAATCCCCCCCCCCCTCCACCAAATTATTTAGACCAGTGCACAATCAAGGTCCATAAAGGCATGGATGAGAGAGTTTGGGGTGGAGGAACTTGACTGGCGTACACAGAGTCCTGGTCTCAACCCAAAGGGACACCTTTGGGATGAATTAGAGACTGTAAGGCAGGCCTTCTTGTCCAACATCAGTGCCTGACCTCACAAATGCGCTTCTGGAAGAATGGTCAAACATTCCCATAGACACACTGGGACTACTAAACCTTGTGGACAGTCTTCCCAGAAGAGTTGAAACTGTTATAGCTGCAAAGGGTGGGCCAACTCCATATTGAACCCTACTTACTAAGATTGGGATGACATTAAAGTTCATGTGCGTGTAAAGGATGTGCGTGTAAAGGCAGGCGTCCCAATACTTTGGTGATATAGTGTATGTCAACAATGACTGTCTGACAGGACTGGACTCACCTTAGCAACACTGTTATTCATATAATCTCTACCCTGGTCTTCTATCATTTTCTTTGCAAGGTAGACATGAATACCCTAAGACAGAAGGTAGAGTGTTAGAGTTACAGTACTGTGCAAAAGTTATAGGCAAGTGTGACGAAATGCTGTATTAAGTAAGAACGCTTTAAAAAAATATACAGTATATTTTCAAATCTTTCTTTTTATCAATTTACAAAATTAAAACGTAAGAGAACAGAAGAAAAATCTAAATCAAATCAATATTTGATGTGACTACCTTTTGGTGTCAAACCAGCATTAACCACTTTACCACCGGAGGATTTTGCTGTCTTACGTCCTGGCCACTTTTTGCGATTCGGCTCCGTGCGACTTTAACGGACAATTGCGCGGTCGTGCGACGCCGTACCCAAACAAAATTTACGTCTTTTTTTCCCCACAAACAGAGCTTTCTTTTGGTGTAATTTGATCACCTCTGCGATTTTTACTTTTTGCGCTATAAACAAAAAAAGAGCGTAAATTTTGAAAAAAACAATACTTTTCACATTTTTTTCATATGAAATCCCCCCCCCCCCCCCAAAAAAGGTAAAAATCAAAATTGTTTTAAATTTTTGGCCAATTTGTTTTCTGCTACCTATGTTTGGTAAAAAAATAAAAAATCACAATAAGTGTATTTTGATTGGTTTGCGCAAAAGTTATTGCGTTTACTAACTAAGGGAAAGATTTCTGTCATTTTTGGTGTTTTTTTTTTTTTTTTAACGAGTAATGGCGGCGATCTGCGATTTTTTTTGCGGGACTGCGATATTGCGGCGGACAGATCAGACCCTTGACTGACATTTTTGACACTTTTGGGGGTACCAGTGACATTACTACAGTAATCAGTGCTATACATATGCACTGTTACTGTAAAAATGACACTGGCAGGGAAGGGGTTGACACTGAGGGTGATCAAAGGAGTTAATGTATGCCTAAAAGTGATTGACTGGGGGGGGGGGGGGAAGGGAAGGGCTCTGTGATAGGCACAGAGAGATCGGGGTTTCAGCTTAGCTGAAACTCCTGATCTCTCCCTGCCTGTCTGACAGAAGACTCGCCTGCTTAGTTTACATAAGCAGGCGGGTCTTCTACCAGTTTCTCAGACGACTGCGGGAGGCCAGCGGTAATTGCCGCCGCTCCTCCCATGGCCCACCTTCCGCTGTGTCTAAACACCTCATGCCTCGGCCTCGTGCACAAAATCACATAGACCTATGTGATTTTGCGCAGCCGAGCCGCCCTGCCCCAGTAATACTGCCGCAGTAATACTGCAGTTGCTGGTCAGCAAGAGGTTAAAGACCCCCCAGCATTGGTGTCAGTGGATGAAATAAAGACCCCCAGCATTGGTGTCAGTGGACTCATTAAAACCCGCAGCACGGATGACATTGAACGCATTAAAACTCCCAGCATTGATGTCAGTGGACGCATTAAAACCCCCAGCATTGATGTCAGTGGACGCAATAAAAACCCCGAGCATTGATGTCAGTGGACGCAATAAAAACCCCGAGCATTGATGTCAGTGGACGCAATAAAATCCCCCCCATCATTGATGTCAGTGGACGCAAACCCCCCCCCCCCCCCCCCCATCATTGATGTTAGTGGACGCAATAAAACCCCCCAGCATTGATGTCAGTGGACGCATTAAAACCCCCAGCATTGATGTCAGTGGACGCAATAAAAACCCCGAGCATTGATGTCAGTGGACGCAATAAAAACCCCGAGCATTGATGTCAGTGGACGCAATAAAATCCCCCCCATCATTGATGTCAGTGGACGCAAACCCCCCCCCCCCATCATTGATGTTAGTGGACGCAATAAAACCCCCCAGCATTGATGTCAGTGGACACATTAAAGATGCCCAGCATTAATGTCAGTGGATGCATTTATAGACCCCCAGCATTGATGTTAGTGGACGCATAACATCACCCCCCCATCATTGATGTCAGTGGACGTATTTATAGACCCCCCAGCATTGGTGTCAGTGGACGCAAAAAAGATCCCCACCATTGATCATCAGTGCACACATTAAAACTCCCCGGTATCGGTGCCGGCGGACGCATTAAAAACCTGGTCAAGAAGCCATATAAGGTCATATGTATAGCTTATACCTTTCTGATGTAAGGCTTGAGGAATGCAGGATGACCAAGCCCACCCTTCCCCTTAAAAGGTGAAATCACTGTCCAAACAATGGATAAGCGAGCCCTTTCTCCTCAGGAATGTGAATGTCATATTGTTGCTTACAAGGGTGTTGGCCAGGGGTGTTTTTTTTCCATTTACAAGTCTAAATACCACTGCCCAAACTGGTAAGACTTTAGTCTCACCCAGAACAGCCATGAGGCAAGTGTCTGGTCCTCATTACCTGTGCCATGTTGCATAATAGCAAATGGGACTCCATGGAAGGAAACATCTTTAGTTAAGTATTCTTGTTAGATTTTCTTTATCTGTGTCTGTCATTACTTTTAATAAATGTTATACTTTTAAGTATGTGTGTGATCTCTCTTTGCACATATTGAACACAACCCCAAAAACATGACAAAACAAACCCCCAGCATTGATGTCAGTGGACGCATTAAAGACCCCCAGGATTGATGTCAGTGGACATAATGACCCCCCAGCATTAATGTCAGTGGACGCATTAACCACTTAAGCCCCAGCCCTATTTCGGACACTTTTTGTTTAAAGTTAAAACCAGTATTTTTTCCTAGAAAACTACTTAGAACCCCCAAACATTATGTATATTTTTTTAGCAAAGACTCTGGAGAATAGAATGTCGGTCATTGCAAAACTTTTTGTCAAGCAGTATTTGCGTAGCGGTCTTTAAAACGCCATTTTTTTGGAAAAAAATTGAAAAATCACATTTCACTGCATTTAAAAAATACTAAACAGTAAAGTTAGCCCATTTTTTTTTGTATATTGTGAAAGATGATGTCACGCCGAGTAAATAGATACCCAACATGTTACGGTTTAAAATTGCGCCCCCCCCCGTGGGATGGCGACAAACTACGGTCAATAGAGATCTCAATCTGCGACGCTTTAAATTTATTTAACGGTTACCAGTTTAGAGGTAGAGTGTAGCTCTTTTTTTTAAATTATTGCGAACGCTCCGGCGATCGCGGCAATACCTCACATGTGGGGTTTGAACAGCGATTAAATTGCGTATACGTTTCTTTTTGTGCGCGAGCTAACGGTGACGGGGGCGGCAAATTTATTATTTTTTTTTTTCCTATTTATTTTTTTTTTTTTTTTAAACTTTATTACAGGTTTTTTAAAAAAAAAAAAAATAAATAAATCTGATCACTTTTATTGCTGTCACAAGCAATGTAAACATCCCTTGTGACAGCAATATGTGCGACAGGTACACTTTATGGAGGGATCGAGGGTCTAAAAGACTCTAGACCCCTCCACTACACTTCCCTGTATGCAAAACGCCAAAAATGGCATTTTTGCATACAGCCGTTTTTTAAATTTGCCGCCTTTTGCAGCACAGTAACCCGGAAGTGACGTCATGGACGCCGCCTCCGGGTTACGTCATTGGAGCCCCGATCGATGCCGTTTCCGGCATTCATCGGGACTCCATCCAGCCGGCGGACATGCCGGCTGAGAACTCTGGGCTCCCGGTGGGACGGGAGCCCCAGACAAAGCCACGGAAGGCGGCGGGAGGGGGGGGGGCGTCCCCTCCCGCCCCCCCCGGGTAACGATCGAGCGGCTCCCGAGCCGCATCGGTCGTTACCGACGGAAAGCCGACCGTCGGCTTCAAACCACGGTACCGGGATGATGCCTCTAACTAGAGGCATCATCCCGGTATAAACCCGCAAAGTGTACCGACGTATCGGTATGTTACTATGCGGTAAGTGGTTAAAGAACCCCAGCAATGATGTCAGTGGACGCATTAAAGACCCCCAGGATTGATGTCAGTGGACATAATGACCCCCCAGCATTGATGTCAGTGGATGCATTAAAGACCCCCAGGATTGATGTCAGTGGACATAATAAAGACCCCCAGCATTGATGTCAGTGGACATAATAAAGACCCCCAGCATTGATGTCAGTGGACGCATTAAAGACCCCCAGGATTGATGTCAGTGGACACATTAAAGACCCCCAGGATTGAGGTCAGTGGACATAAAAAAGACCCCCATCATTGATGTCAGTGGACGCATTAAAGAACCCCAGCATTTATGTCAGTGGACATATTAAAACCCCCAGCATTGGATGCATTACAACTCTCCAGCATTGATGTCTATTGATGCATTAACCACTTCTGGACCCGAAGGATTTGCCCCCTTAATAACCAGGCCATATTTTGTGATTCGGCACTGCGTTAATTTAACGAAGAATTGCGCAGTCCTGCGACGCTGTACATGAATAAAAATGATGTCCTTTATTTCCCACAAAAAGAGCGACAATTCTGAAAAAAATAAAGAAAAAAAAAAACAATATTTTTCACATTCTGCTTTATAACATTAGCATTTTTTAACATTTTAGGCCAATTTGTTTTCTACTACATATTTTTGGTAAACAAAAATCACAATAAGCGTATTTTGATTGGTTTGCGCAAAAGTTATCGCGTCTACTAACTATAAGATTTATGTCATTTTTATTTATTTTTTTTTACTAGTAATGGTCACGATCTGAGATTTTTAGCAGGACTATGACATTGTGGTGGACAGATCGGACCCCTGACTGACATTTTTGGGGGGACCAGTGACATTACCTCAGTAATCAGTGCCACAAATATGCACTGTTACTGTGCTAATGACACTGGCAGGGAAGAAGTTAACACTGTGGGTGATCAGGGGGTTAAATATGTACCTAGGAATGGGTTTCTAACTGTGGGGGGGGGGGGGGGGGTGTGGCTTGTGAAATGATCACAGAGACCTGTGTTCCTATAAAGCAGGATCACAGGGGCTCTATGATCATTCCAGGGAGAAGGAAGGCCGGCTGTGTTTACAACAGCTGACCGTTCTTCTCTCTCAGCGGGGAACAATCGCGGGTGTCAAGACGGCAACCGGAGCCGCTTGCCCTGTGCATCGGCTTTCCCGCTGACGAGCGCTCGCCCTCTAGCTGCCTGCGCCTGAGCGACATATAGCTACGGTGGTTTGCCCAGGAGTGGCTGCCTGCCACAGTATAACTGCGGCAAGCGGACGTAAATTGGTTAAAGACCTCCAGCACTGAGATCAGTGAAGGCAATAAAGACCCCTCCCCCCAGCATTGATGTCAGTGGACGCATTAAAACCCCCCATTATTGATGTCAGTGAACGCAGTAAAGACCCCCAGGATTGATGTCAGTGGACATAATAAAGACCCCCCATCATTGATGTCAGTGGACGCATTAAAGACCCCCCAGCATTGATGTCAGTGGATGCAGTAAAGACCCCCATCATTGATGTCAGTGGATGCATTAAGGACCCCCAGCATTAATGTCAGTGGACGCATTAAAACTCCCCAGCATTGAGGTCAGTGGACGCATTAAAACCCCCAGCAATGATGTCAGTGGACGCATTAAAACCCCCAGCATTGGTGCCGGTGGACACATTAAAATGCCCAGGATTGATGTCAATGGATGCATTAAAACCCCCAGCATTGGTGTCTATTGATGCATTAACCACTTCTGGACCGGAAGGATTTGCCCCCTTAATAACCAGGCCATATTTTGTGATTCGGCACTGCGTTGATTTAACGAAGAATTGCGCAGTCCTGCGACGCTGTACATAAGTAAAAATGATGTCCTTTATTTCCCACAAATAGAGCTTTCTTTTGGTGGTATTTGATCACCTGTGCGATTTTTATTTTTTGCGCTATAAGGCCCCGTTCACACTGGGGCGATCCGACTTCCAGGGGCGACCTCCGAGGTCGCGGTGCGAGCAGCGTGCCGCGACCTCGGAGCGGCCGGCACGGACTTTATAATATTGAAGTCTATGCAGGTCGCTCCGGGTTGCCCCAAAGAAGCTCCGGACCCTTTTTCTAAGTCGGAGCGACTATTAGAAGGGGTCCGCAGCTTCTCTATGGAAGGCGACCTACGGCGACCTGTGAGGCGACCAGGTCGCCTCACAGGTCGCCCCAGTGTGAAGGGGGACTAAAACAAAAAAAAAAGAGCGACAATTCTGAAAAAAAAAAAACACAATATTTTTTACATTCTGCTATATAACATTCCCCAAAAAAAATTTAAATATCTATTTTTTTTTTTACATTTTTGGCCAATTTGTTTTCTGCTACATATTTCTGGTAAACAAAAATCACAATAAGCGTATTTTGATTGGTTTGCGCAAACGTTATCGCGTCTACTAACTATGGGAAAGATTTATGTCATTTTAATTTTTTTACTAGTAATGGTCGCGATCTGCGATTTTTAGCGGGACTACGACATGATAGAAAGGCAAGGATGACCAGCGCTATGGAAGTGTATAGATAATATATAACAGACAGGTGTAAGCTGCCAGCAACAAAACCCCGAGGGGTTAAGATAATAGAAAGTGCAAAAGAAGTTGCCCCGGCGCTACCTCTAAGTGACACCTTGTCACTTAAAATATATGTGCCATAGTGTGAATGATTGGGAAAACAGTGAGTAAAAATAAATATAAATATAAATAAATAGTGCACAAATAGTGCATATATTTATTTTTACTCACTGTTTTCCCAATCATTCACACTATGGCACATATATTTTAAGTATATAGAAAAGAGGCTATCTCTACAAATTTATAACAGATATAAAGCACCACGTCCCTAGTAAATATTATAACGTGAAGGATTTATTGGGGGTGCCACAAGGGGGGACTTTTCAATTGGGGCCGGTGTCACTTAGAGGTAGCGCCGGGGCAACTTCTTTTGCACTTTCTACTCCTTTAGCGGGACTACGACATTGCGGCGGACAGATCGGACCCCTGACTGACATTTTTGACACTTCTGGGGGGGACCAGTGACATTACTACAGTAATCAGTGCTAAAATATGCACTGTTACTGTACTAATGACACTGGCAGGGAAGGGGTTAACACTGAGTGATCAGGGGTTAAATGTGTACCTAGAGGCGTTGCTTGTGAAATGATCACAGAGACCTGTGTTCCTATATAGCAGGATCACAGGGGCGCTATGATCATTCCAGGGAGAAGGAAGGCCGGCTCTCTCAGCGGGGAACGATCGCGGGTGTCAGGCGGCAATTGGAGCCGCTTGCCCTGTGCATCGGCTTTCCCACTGACAAGCGCTCGCCCCCTAGCTGCCTGCTCGTGAGGCGGGCGGTCATAAAGTGGTTAAAGACCTCCAGCATTGAGTTCAGTGAACGCAATATAGACCCCCCTAAGCATTGATGTCAGTGGATGCAATAAAGACCCCCAGCATTGATGTCAGTGGACGCATTAAATAACCCCAGCAATGTCAGTGAATACATTAATAGCCCCCACCATTGATGTCTGCGGATGCATTAAAGACCTCCAGCATTAATGTCAGTGGATGCATTAGAGACCCTCAAGCATTGGTGTCAGTGGACGCTTTAAAACCCCTCAGCATTGGTGTCAAGGGACTCAGTAAACACCCCCCTCCCCCAGCATTGGCGTTACTGGACGCATTAAAATCCCCCAGTATTGGTGTCAGTGGATGCATTAAAGACCCCCCCAGCATTGATGTCAGTGAACGCATTAAAAAACCCCAGAATTAATGTCAGTGGATGCATTTAAGATCCCCTAGCATTGGTGGCAGAGGCTGCATTATTAACCCCTAGCACAGGTGCCAGTATTATTAAACCCCTCCCCCACATTAACCCCAGCAATGATGTCAGTGGATGCATTAAACCCCCCCCCCCCCCCCAGCATTGATGTCAGGGAAGGCATTAAAATTTCCCAGCATTGATGTCTATTGATGCATTAAAGACCCCCCCCCAGCACTCATGTGCAGGTGGATGCATTAAAACCCCCAGCATTGGTGTCAGTGGATGCAATAAAGACCCTCAGCACTGAATTTAGTGGGCACAATAAAACTCCCAGCATTGATGTCAGTGGATGCAATAAAGACCCCCAGCATTGAGGTCAGTGGATGCAATAAAGACCCCCAGCATTGATGTCAGTGGATGCAATATAGACCCCCCTAAGCATTGAGGTCAGTGGATGCAATAAAGACCCCCAGCATTGATGTCAGTGGATGCAATAAAGACCCCCAGCATTGATGTCAGTGGCTGCAATAAAGACCCCCAGCATTGATGTCAGTGAAGGCAATAAAGACCCCCCTAAGCATTGATGTCAGTGGATGCAATAAAGACCCCAGCATTGATGTCAGTGGATGCAATAAAGACCCCCAGCATTGATGTCAGTGGACGCAATAAAGACCCCCTAGTATTAGTGTCAGTCTACGCAAAAAAGACTCCCAGCATTGATGTCAGTGAATGCAAAAAAGACCCCCAGCATTGATGTCGGTGGATGCATTAAATAACCCCAGCATTGGTGTCAGTGGACGCATTAAAACCCCCAGCATTGAAGTGAGTGGACGCATTAAAACCCCCAGCAATGATGTCAGTGAATACATTAATAGCCCCCACCATTGATGTCTGCGGATGCATTAAAGACCTCCAGCATTAATGTCAGTGGATGCATTAGAGACCCCCAAGCATTGGTGTCAGTGGACGCTTTAAAACCCCTCAGCATTGGTGTCAAGGGACTCAGTAAACACCCCCCCTCCCCCAGCATTGGCGTCACTGGACGCATTAAAACCCCCCAGTATTGGCGTCAGCGGACGCATTAAAATTGACCAGAATTGGTTTCAGTGGACGCATTAAAAGCCCCCCCCCCCCCCCCCAGCATTGGTGTCAGTGGATGCATTACCACTTAAGCCCCGGAAGATTTTACCCCCATTCCGACCAGGGGGTATTTTGCGATTCGGCACTGCATGACTTTAACGGACAATTGTGCGGTCGTGCGACGCTGTACCTAAACGAATTTGGCGTCCTTTTTTTCCCACAAACAGAGCTTTCTTTTGGTGGTATTTGATCACCTGTGCGATTTTTTGATCACGCGCTATAAACAAAAAAAAAAGAGCGTAAATTTTGCAAAAATAGCAATATTTTTCACATTTTTTTATATGAAATTCCCTCCCAAAGAAAAGTAAAAATCGAAATTTTCGGCCAATTTGTTTTATGCTACCTATGTTTGGTAAAAAAAATCGCAAAAAGCGTATTTTGATTGGTTTGCACAAAAGTTATCGCGTTTACTAACAAAGGGAAAGATTTTTGTCATTTTTGTTGTTTTTTTTTTTTTAACGCGTAATGGCGGCGATCTGCGATTTTTTTGCGGTACTGCGACATTGCGGCGGACAGATCGGACCCTTGACTGACATTTTTGACACTTTTGGGGTTACCAGTGACATTACTACAGTAATCAGTGCTAAATATATGCACTGTTACTGTAAAAATACACTGGTAGTGAAGGGGTTAACTTTATTTGGGAGGGAGGGGCTGTGTGTGTCCCTAGGGGCGTGCTTTCTACTGTGATTGGCTGTGGCTTGAGCTGTAAGGACACTGATCAACGAATCTACATAGTAGATCCATGTGATCAGTGTCTTTACAGCGAGGAGAATGACAGGTCGCTTGTTTACACAAGCTGCCTGACATTCTCCCTCTCCCCCGCCGATCGCCGAGTGGCCGGCGGACACCGGGTCCGCTGGTCACACGCGCGCGGGGGGTCCGGGAGCGCGCCTCCGGGGGCGCGCGCGCTCGCTCCCTAGACCCTCACAAGCAAGCAACGTAGCCCTACGTTAGTTTGCCTGTGAGGGGCTGACCGCCGACGTAGATAGTCGTGCGGCGGTCGGCAAGTGGTTAAAAAACCCCAGAATTAATGTCAGTGGACGCATTTAAGATCCCCTAGCATTGGTGTCAGAGGCTGCATTATTAACCCCTAGCACAGGTGCCAGTATTATTAAACCCCTCCCCCACATTAATTAACCCCAGCAATGATGTCAGTGGATGCATTAACCCCCCCAGCATTGATGTCAGGGAAGGCATTCAAATTTCCCAGCATTGATGTCTATTGATGCATTAAAGACCCCCCCCAGCATTGGTGCAGGTGGACACATTAAAACCCCCAGCATTGATGTCAGTGAAGGCAATAAAGACCCCCCTCTGCATTGATGTCAGTGAAGGAAATAAAGACCCCCCCAGCATTGATGTCAGTGGATGCAATAAAGACCCCCAGCATTGATGTCAGTGGATGCAATAAAGACCCCCAGCATTGATGTCAGTGGATGCAATAAAGACCCCCCTCGGCATTGATGTCAGTGGACGCATTAAAAAACCCCCAGCATTGATATTAGTGGACATAATAAAGACCCCCCCCCCCCCCAGCATTGAGGTCAGTGAAGGCAATAAAACCCCCCCTCAGCATTAATATCAGTGGATGCAATAAAGACCCCCAGCATTGATGTCAGTGAAGGCAATAAAGACACCCTTCAGCATTGATGTCAGTGGATGCAATAAAGACCCCCAGCATTGATGTCAGTGGATGCAATAAAGACCCCCCCAGCATTGATGTCAGTGGATGCAATAAAGACCCCCCCAGCATTGATGTCAGTGGATGCAATAAAGACCCCCCCAGCATTGATGTCAGTGGATGCAATAAAGACCCCCAGCATTGATGTCAGTGGATGCAATAAAGACCCCCAGCATTGATGTCAGTGAAGGCAATAAAGACCCCCAGCATTGATGTCAGTGGATGCAATAAAGACCCCCAGCATTGATGTCAGTGGATGCAATAAAGACCCCCAGCATTGATGTCAGTGGATGCAATAAAGACCCCCAGCATTGATGTCAGTGGATGCAATAAAGACCCCCAGCATTGATGTCAGTGAAGGCAATAAAGACCCCCAGCATTGATGTCAGTGGATGCAATAAAGACCCCCAGCACTGATGTCAGTGGATGCAATAAAGACCCCCAGCATTGATGTCAGTGAAGGCAATAAAGACCCCTAGCATTGATGTCAGTGAAGGCAAAAAAGACCCCCAGCATTGATGTCAAGGGATGCAATAAAGACCCCCAGCATTGATGTCAGTGGATGCAATAAAGACCCCCAGCATTGATGTCAGTGAAGGCAAAAAAGACCCCCAGCATTGATGTCAGTGGATGCAACAAAGACCCCCCTCAGCATTGATGTCAGTGAAGGCAAAAAAGACCCCCAGCATTGATGTCAGTGAAGACAATAAAGACCCCCAGCAGTGAAGGCAATAAAGACCCCCAGCATTGATGTCAGTGGATGCAATAAAGACCCCCAGCATTGATGTCAGTGGATGCAATAAAGACCCCCAGCATTGATGTCAGTTTAGGCAAAAAAGACCCCCAGCATTGATGTCAGTGAAGGCAATAAAGACCCCTAGCATTGATGTCAGTGAAGGCAAAAAAGACCCCCAGCATTGATGTCAGTGGATGCAATAAAGACCCCCCCGTATTGATGTCAGTGGATGCAATAAAGACCCCCAGCATTGATGTCAGTGAAGGCAATAAAGACCCCCAGCATTGATGTCAGTGAAGGCAATAAAGACCCCTAGCATTGATGTCAGTGAAGGCAAAAAAGACCCCCAGCATTGATGTCAGTGGATGCAATAAAGACCCCCCCTCAGCATTGATGTCAGTGAAGGCAATAAAGACCCCCAGCATTGATGTCAGTGGATGCAATAAAGACCCTCCAGAATTAATGAAAGTGGACGCAATAAAGACCCCCTAGTATTAGTGTCAGTCTATGCAAAAAAGACTCCCAGCATTGATGTCAGTGAATGCAAAAAAGACCCTCAGCATTGATGTCAGTGGATGCATTATTAACCCCTAGCACAGGTGTCAGTATTATTAAACCCCTCCCCCTACATTAATAACCCCCAGCATTGGTGCAGGTGGACGCATTAAAACCCCCAGCAATGATGTCAGTGGATGCAATAAAGACCCTCAGCACTGAATTCAGTGGGCACAACAAAACTGGCAGCAATGATGTCGGTGGACGCATTAAACCCCCCAGTATTGATGTCAGTGAACGCATTAAACCCCCCAGTATTGATGTCAGTGAACGCATTAAACCCCCCAGTATGGGTGTCAGTGAACGCATTAAACCCCCCAGTATGGGTGTCAGTGAACGCATTAAACCCCCCAGTATGGGTGTCAGTGAACGCATTAAACCCCCCAGTATGGGTGTCAGTGAACGCATTAAACCCCCCAGTATTGGTGTCAGTGAACGCATTAAACCCCCCAGTATTGATGTCAGTGAAGGCAATAAAGACCCCCAGCATTGATCTCAGTGGATGCAATAAAGACGCCTAGCATTGATGTCAGTGAAGGCAATAAAGACCCCCCTCAGCATTGATGTCAGTGAAGGAAATAAAGACCCCCCCAGCATTGATGTCAGTGAAGGCAAAAAAGACCCCCAGCATTGATGTCAGTGGATGCAATAAAGACCCCCCTCAGCATTGATGTCAGTGGATGCAATAAAGACCCCCCTCAGCATTGATGTCAGTGGATGCAATAAAGACCCCCCTCAGCATTGATGTCAGTGGATGCAATAAAGACCCCCAGCATTGATGTCAGTGAAGGCAATAAAGACCCCCAGCATTGATGTCAGTGGATGCAATAAAGACGCCTAGCATTGATGTCAGTGAAGGCAATAAAGACCCCCCTCAGCATTGATGTCAGTGAAGGAAATAAAGACCCCCCCAGCATTGATGTCAGTGAAGGCAAAAAAGACCCCCAGCATTGATGTCAGTGGATGCAATAAAGACCCCCCTCAGCATTGATGTCAGTGGATGCAATAAAGACCCCCAGCATTGATGTCAGTGGATGCAATAAAGATCCCCCAGCATTGATGTCAGTGAAGGCAATAAAGATCCCCCAGCATTGATGTCGGTGGATGCAATAAAGACCCCCAGCATTGATGTCAGTGGATGCAATAAAGACCCCCAGCATTGATGTCAGTGGACGCATTAAAAAACCCCCAGCATTGATATTAGTGGACATAATAAAGACCCCCCCCCCCCCAGCATTGATGTCAGTGAAGGCAATAAAGACCCCCCTTCAGCATTGAGGTCAGTGGATGCAATAAAGACCCCCCTCAGCATTAATATCAGTGGATGCAATAAAGACCCCCAGCATTGATGTCAGTGAAGGCAAAAAAGACCCCCTTCAGCATTGATGTCAGTGAAGGCAATAAAGACCCCCTTCAGCATTGATGTCAGTGGATGCAATAAAGACCCCCAGCACTGATGTCAGTGAAGGCAATAAACACCCCCTTCAGCATTGATGTCAGTGGATGCAATAAAGACCCCCAGCATTGATGTCAGTGAAGGCAATAAACACCCCCCCATCATTGATGTCAGTGGATGCAATAAAGACCCCCAGCATTGATGTCAGTGGATGCAATAAAGACCCCCAGCATTGATGTCAGTAAAGGCAATAAAGACCCCCAGCATTGATGTCAGTGGATGCAATAAAGACCCTCAGCATTGATGTCAGTGAAGGCAATAAAGACCCCCAGCATTGATGTCAGTGGATGCAATAAAGACCCCCAGCATTGATGTCAGTGGATGCAATAAAGACCCTCAGCATTGATGTCAGTGAAGGCAATAAAGACCCTCAGCATTGATGTCAGTGAAGGCAATAAAGACCCCCAGCATTGATGTCAGTAAAGGCAATAAAGACCCCCAGCATTGATGTCAGTGAAGGCAATAAAGACCCCCAGCATTGATGTCAGTGGATGCAATAAAGACCCTCAGCATTGATGTCAGTGAAGGCAATAAAGACCCCCAGCATTGATGTCAGTGGATGCAATAAAGACCCCCAGCATTGATGTCAGTGGATGCAATAAAGACCCCCAGCATTGAGGTCAGTGAAGGCAATAAAGACCCCCAGCATTGAGGTCAGTGAAGGCAATAAAGACCCCCTTCAGCATGGATTACAGTGGATACATTAAAAAACCCTATAGCATTGACGTCAGTGGACGCATAGAAGACCCCCAGCATTGAAATTAGTGGACATAATAAAGACCCTCCAGCATTGATATCAGTGAAGGCAACAAAGACCCCCCTCAGCATTGATGTCAGTGGATGCAATAAAGACCCCCAGCATTGATGTCAGTGGATGCAATAAAGACCCCCAGCATTGATGTCAGTGGACGCAATAAAGACCCCCTAGTATTAGTGTCAGTCTATGCAAAAAAGACTCCCAGCATTGATGTCGGTGGATGCATTAAAGACCTCCAAGCATTGGTGTCAGAGGCTGCATTATTAACCCCTAGCACAGGTGTCAGTATTATTAAACTCCTCCCCCACATTAATAACCCCCAGCATTGGTGCAGGTGGACGCATTAAAGACCCCCCAGCATTGGTGTCAGTGGATGCAATAAAGACCCTCAGCACTGAATTCAGTGGGCACAATAAAACTCGCAGCAATGATGTCGGTGGACGCATTAAACCCCCCAGTATTGATGTCAGTGGACGCATTAAAGATCCCCCAGTATTGATGTCAGTGAACGCATTAAACCCCCCAGTATTGATGTCAGTGAACGCATTAAAGATCCCCCAGTATTGATGTCAGTGAACGCATTAAACCCCCAGTATTGATGTCAGTGAACGCATTAAACCCCCCAGTATTGATGTCAGTGAACGCATTAAACCCCCCAGTATTGATGTCAGTGGACGCATTAAAGATCCCCCAGTATTGATGTCAGTGAACGCATTAAACCCCCCAGTATTGGTGTCAGTGAACGCATTAAACCCCCCAGTATTGATGTCAGTGGACGCATTAAAGATCCCCCAGTATTGATGTCAGTGAACGCATTAAACCCCCCAGTATTGATGTCAGTGAACGCATTAAAGATCCCCCAGTATTGTGTCAGTGAACGCATTAAACCCCCCAGTATTGATGTCAGTGAACGCATTAAAGATCCCCCAGTATTGATGTCAGTGAACGCATTAAAGATCCCCCAGTATTGATGTCAGTGAACGCATTAAACCCCCAGTATTGATGTCAGTGAAAGCATTAAACCCCCCAGTATTGATGTCAGTGAACGCATTAAACCCCCCAGTATTGATGTCAGTGGACGCATTAAACCCCCCAGTATTGGTGTCAGTGAACGCATTAAACCCCCAGTATTGATGTCAGTGAACGCATTAAACCCCCCAGTATTGATGTCAGTGAACGCATTAAACCCCCAGTATTGATGTCAGTGAAAGCATTAAACCCCCCAGTATTGATGTCAGTGGACGCATTAAACCCCCCAGTATTGATGTCAGTGGACGCATTAAACCCCCAGTATTGATGTCAGTGAAAGCATTAAACCCCCCAGTATTGATGTCAGTGGACGCATTAAACCCCCCAGTATTGATGTCAGCGAACGCATTAAACCCCCCAGTATTGATGTCAGTGAACGCATTAAACCCCCCAGTATTGGTGTCAGTGAATGCATTAAACCCCCCAGTATTGATGTCAGAGGCTGCATTATTAACCCCTAGCACAGGTGTCAGTATAATTAACCCCCTTTCCCACATTGGTGGTCAATGGCATTGAAATGTAACCCATTCCATGACCACCAATGTGGGGGGAGGGGGTTATTAGTACTGACAGTACCACAAATGCAGAAGAGGGGAGGTGGGTTAAAATTAGTGGCGATCGACGGATATCGTTTTTTTAATGCCGATACTGATATTTTGGTGATCGGATATTGGTATTTTTTTATTCTTTTTTTTTCTGCAGGTACTACTTGTGGAGGGATATGGGTGTCTAAAAGACCCAACCCCCCCCCCAGCACCGACAAGCATTCAAAACACCAAGTTTGGCTGTTTTGAATGCAGTCAGTTTTTTTTAATTCGGCGTCGACTACCCAGGGGGATGGAGAGCACAGGGGGAGAGGGGGGGGGGGGGGACTGGAGAGCACTGTCTGGGGGGGAACTGGAAATCACTGAGGGGGGAGCCAGGGAGCTGGAGAGCACTGGGGGAGCCAGAAAGCATGGGGGGGGGGGGAAGAGATGAAAAGCACTGTGGAGAGCTGAAGAGCACCGGGGGGGGGCTAAGAGCACGGGGGGGACTAAATGCACTGCGGGGGACTAAGAACACTTGGGGGGGGTGCGGCTAAAGAACACTGGGGGGGCTAAAAAGCACTGAGGGGGGGCATTATTACATTCAGAGTATAGCACTGGTACAGGTAGGTGTCCTTCCGGGTCCGCAGTTTGCCCTTACTGTCAGTCAGTGGCCAGCAGCAGCCGAGGAGATGACCCAATCAGGCAGCGGGGAGGGCCGGCCGCAGTTTGCCTGGAGACACTGTGACTGGCTAGCAGCAGCAGTAACAGCCGGGAGATTATCAACCAATGAGGCAGCGGAAGCGTCACTGGAGGGCGGGCCGGCCGCATGAACGTGATGAGGCGGGGGTGCGGTTACCGAAACGGTTACCGCCCCTTCCGCGTCATCATCACTATGTTATGTGTGCTATGGGGTATAGGAGAGGGGTGGGTCTGAGGAAGAGGGAGGGTCTAAGGAATGGGGGGGGGTCAAAAGAAGAGAGGGGGTGAGGAAGAGAGGGGGTGAGGAAGAGAGGGGGTGAGGAAGAGAGGGGGTTCTCTACTAAGACAGATAAATTATTTTTACTGCACAGCCTGCAAAGGGGAATTAGTGACAAAGGACAATAATGATCCTGAAGACCCCTATATATCTATCAGCTCTTTTTATTGGAAATGTCACAATGGGGGTACAGGGTCAGAGCCAACAGCCCCCCCCCACCCAGGCACCATAGCAGCTGCATGGACTGTGGTGGCAATTGTTACTTCACTGCATACAAAATCCATGAGACCCCCTCTTTTCAATCAACGGGTGTCCTCATTTCTGAGCATACATCCCCTCCCCCACCACTATTATTGATGCATAAAATATATTTTTAAAGTCATTTTATTGTTGGCTATTTTTAATTACAATGTATTTTTACTCATGGATTTTCATAAATATACATTAAAAATTATTGTATAAGTGGCGGTTCACATTTCTGCAATGTAGGAACGCTGCGAATATACAGCGTGTTCCCGCATCGCATCCGCACCCCTGGCTGTTCACACTGCCATATGCCATACACTGGGGGTGTCATTTAAAAGTTAACGACACCCACAGATCAGATGGCATATCGCAGTGCAATCTATAAGTTGGCACAGAATCGGATCACACTAGTGTGAACCACCATGCCATCCGATTCTGCTGCAGACCAAAAAAAGGGTCCTGTGCGAGATGGGTGCGATTGCGGTGGGAATTCAGTCATACAATCTGTATGGGTGAATTTGCAGCGCACAGAGATGGCATGTTATTTTAGGAGCGCTCAGAATTACATGCCATCTCTGTGATGGCAGAAATGTGAAGCGGCACTAAGCCAACATTTATGGTTTTGCTGTTGTTTTGGATAAAGTGGTGAAGGGTTCGTCCAGAGGGGGGCTTTAGCAGAGAAATGCTTTATAAATGCAAGAAAGTCATGGAAATAAAAAAATAAGATGAAAATGTAGAAAATAAATGTCTGCTTTCATGGTAAAATAAATCAATAAATAAAAAGAGAATAGACTGACAGGCTGATGGGAAAAGCACTGATAGATTTACTGGGAGACTTTACCAAGGATTACCAATGACATTTTCTGGGCTCCATATAATATAAGCCTGGGGGGGGGGGGGGTAGGTGAGGAGATGGGGGGGGGGGGGGGTAGGTGAGAAGATGGGGGGGTAGGTGAGGAGATGGGGGGGGGGGTAGGTGAGAAGATGGGGGGTAGGTGAGGAGATGGGGGGGGGTAGGTGAGGAGATGGGGGGGGGTAGGTGAGGAGATGGGGGGGGGGTAGGTGAGGAGATGGTGGGGGTAGGTGAGGAGATGGTGGGGGTAGGTGAGGAGATGGTGGGGGTAGGTGAGGAGATGGTGGGGGTAGGTGAGATGGGTGGGGGGTAGGTGAGGAGATGGGGGGGGGAAGGTGAGGAGATGGGGGGGGGGTAGGTGAGGAGATGGGGGGGGGGGGGTAGGTGAGAAGATGGGGGGTAGGTGAGGAGATGGGGGGGGGGGTAGGTGAGAAGATGGGGGGTAGGTGAGGAGATGGGGGGGGGGGGTAGGTGAGGAGATGGGGGGGGTAGGTGAGGAGATGGGGGGGGGTAGGTGAGGAGATGGTGGGGGTAGGTGAGGAGATGGTGGGGGTAGGTGAGGAGATGGTGGGGGTAGGTGAGGAGATGGGGGGGGTAGGTGAGGAGATGGGGGGGGGGTAGGTGAGGAGATGGGGGGGGGGGGGAAGGTGAGGAGATGGGGGGGGGGGGGGGGTAGGTGAGGAGATGGGGGGGGGGGGTAGGTGAGGAGATGGGGGGGTAGGTGAGGAGATGGGGGGGGGGGGGGGAGGTGAGGAGATGGGGGGGGGGGAGGTGAGGAGATGGGGGGGGGGGGAGGTGAGGAGATGGGGGGGGGGGGAGGTGAGGAGATGGGGGGGGGAGGTGAGGAGATGGGGGGGGGGTAGATGAGGAGATGGGGGGGGTAGATGAGGAGATGGGGGGAGGGGTAGGTGAGAAGATGGGGGGAGGGGTAGGTGAGGAGATGGGGGGGGGGGATAGGTGAGGAGATGGGGGGGTAGGTGAGGAGATGGGGGGGGGGGGGGGAGGTGGGGAGATGGGGGGGGAGGTGAGGAGATGGGGGGGGTAGGTGAGGAGATGGGGGGGGGAGGTGAGGAGATGGGGGGGGGTAGGTGAGGAGATGGGGGGGGTAGGTGAGGAGATGGGGGGTAGGTGAGGAGTTGGGGGGGGGGGTAGGTGAGGAGATGGGGGGGGGTAGGTGAGGAGATGGTGGGGGTAGGTGAGGAGATGGGGGGGGGGGGGGTAGGTGAGGAGATGGGGGGGGGGTAGGTGAGGAGATGGGGGGGGGGGGTGAGGAGATGGGGTTCTAGGGAAGAGAGCAGAGGGGTAGGTGAGAGGGCTCTAAGGATGAGGAGGAGAGGAGAGGTGTGAGGAGGAGAGAGGGAAGGTCTTGGGCTGAGTTCTCCCCCCTTGTACTTACCACCACACCGGGAAGCATGTTTTGTTTTCCTCCCTCCAGCCATGTGACCAGGGTGATAGAGGGAGGACGGGCAGCCTTCCCTCACTATACAGCGGCGCTCTCTATTGCCACCTGCAGGCTGGAGGGAGGACAAAGTCTAATCCTCTCCCCAGCTCTCTCACTCCTGTCAGTAAGCATCGGGGATGAGCGGCCTCTCTGGCAGCGCGCGGAGGTGGGCTCGCGCTTCCTCTGATTGGTGCAGGGGGCAGGCGGATCATGTGACGTATGGCACGCGCAGGCAGAGCGGCGCCATTTTTACTGTGGTTGCCAGGGAGAGGGAGTGTCTCCTGTCACTGCCGTCACAGCGCCCTACAGCGGATTTTTCTGACATTACAGCTTCTATATCTAATCATCTGTATCCAGGAGAGACGGTAAGTGTCATTAGCTGTCATGTCACCTTACCAGTGAGGTCGGGTCCAGTGTCTGGATATGTGTGTGTGTGTGTGGGGGGGGGGGGGGGGGACAATAGAGACCTGGACCCGATTTGTACTGTAAATGATCTGTCAATGTTTTCTCTCCTCCTTTCTAGTTGGAGGGAAGAGAAATCACTTTTTCACACTCAGGATCAGAGCTGCCATTAGAAATCACAGGGGCCCAGAACAGCCTCCTGACAGGGGCCCCAAACAGCTGACCTGACAGCCCCCCCCCCCCCCCCCACAGTTCAAATCTTTTTCCCAACTCACTCCCCCCCCCCCCCCAATTCCCCCTCCTAGCAGAAATCTTGGCAGTGAAAGGTTTAGGACTCTTTCACACGGGCGATCCGATCAGATCCGCCTGTCAGTTTTTTAGGTGGATCTGATCGGATCCTCCATGCAGCTCTATGGGGCAGCGGATGTCAGCGGAGACACCTCCACTGACACCCGCTGCCACCCGCATCCGATCCTGTCCGTGAAATCCGGACGGATGGAAACCCTATTTTTCCATCCGTTCAGTAATCGGATCGGATCTGATGAGAGCGGACAGGCGGTCCTCTCTCATCCGATCCCCCATAGAGGGCAGCGGGGGCTGAGACACCTCCCTCTCCGCTCTGCAAGCGGAGACGGAGCTGTCATCCGCCGGCTCAGCGGGGATCGCGGATCGATCCCCACTGAGCAACACGGATCCGCCTACGGAGGCGGACCGTGTGAAAGAGCCCTTAATGGTTTTTCTTTAACTTTTTAGGTTTATTAACCACTTAAGCCCCGGAAGATTTTACCCCCTTCCTGACCAGGGGGTATTTTGCGATTCGGCACTGCGTGACTTTAACGGACAATTGCGCGGTCGTGCGATGCTGTACCTAAACAAATTTGATGTCCTTTTTTTCCCACAAACAGAGCTTTCTTTTGGTGGTATTTGATCACCTGTGCGGTTTTTTGATCATGCGCTATAAACAAAAAAATGCGTCAATTTTGCAAAAATAATATTTTTCCCATTTTTTTATATGAAATTCCCCCCAAAAAAATGTAAAAATCTAAATTTTTTAACATTTTCGGCCAATTTGTTTTAAGCTACATATGTTTGGTAAAAAAAATCGCAAAAAGCGTATTTTGATTGGTTTGCGCAAAAGTTATCGTGTTTACTAACAAAGGGAAAGATTTTTGTCATTTTTGGTGTTTTTTTTTTAACGAGTAATGGAGGCGATCTGCGATTTTTTTTGCGGGACTGCGACATTGCAGCGGACAGATCGGATCCTTGACTGACATTTTTGACACTTTTGGGGGTACCAGTGACATTACTACAGCAATCAGTGCTATACATATGCACTGTTACTGTAAAAATGACACTGGCAGTGAAGGGGTTAACTGTATTGGAGGGGTTAAGTGTGTCCTAGGGGCGTGCTTCTAACTGTGATGGGACATGGCTACTAGTGTAAAAACAGAGATCAATGGTCCTACATAGTAGAACCGTCTGATGTCCATTTTTACACAGGGAAGAATGACAGGCGGCTTGTTTACATTAGCCGCCTGCCTTTCTCCCTCTTTACCGACGATCGCAGAGTGACCGGCTGACATCGGGTCCGCCGGTCACACGCACGGACTCCTCAGTGAACGAGCCGGGGGGCGCGTGCCTTAGTGGGCGCGCGCTCGCCCGCGATTGGCTCACAAGCCGGTCACAGGCTAGTGACGTATATATACGTCGCTTTGCCTGGCCGGGGCTGACCGCCGCAGTATATTTACTTGCGGCGGTCGGCAAGCGGTTAAGCACAAACAATTTCTGTGATTTTTAATCTTGCACAGTATTATTTCTGAGGGGAGTGCAGCCCCTGGTGAAGTCTTTTTTCTTTAGTACATAACTGTTAGAGCCATAATTTGGGGGAACAATTGTGCTAGTAGCAGCTTCCAAGGTCAGCTATAGCAGTAATAAGAGCCTAAACACAGGATTGTCATTGTATGGAAAAAGAAGAGCACAGGTAATACTGGTAAATGCTCCTTTCACCTCTGCCTGGCCGATTTTGGGAAGACCTTTCAGAGTTCAGTTCCTCCTTAACCACTTTACCACCGGAGGATTTTGCTGTCTTCCGTCCAGGCCACTTTTTGCGATTCGGCGCTGTGCGACTTCAACTGACAATTGCGCGGTCGTGCGACGCCGTACCCAAACGAAATTTACGTCCTTTTTTTCCCACAAACAGAGCTTTCTTTTGGTGGTATTCGATCACCTGTGCGATTTTTACTTTTTGCGCTATAAACAAAAAAAGCGTTTATTTTGAAAAAATAACAATATTTTTAACATTTTTTTATATGAAATTCCCCCCAAAAAAGATGTAAAAACCAATTTTTTAAAAAAATTTTGGCCAATTTGTTTTCTGCTACCGATGTTTGGTAAAAAAAATCGCAATAAGCGTATTTTGATTGGTTTGCGCAAAAGTTATTGCGTTTACTAACAAAGGGAAAGATTTCTGTCATTTTTGGTGTTTTTTTTTTTAACGCATAATGGCGGCGATCTGCGATTTTTTTTTGTGGGACTGCGACATTGCGGCGGACAGATCGGACCCTTGACTGACATTTTTGACACTTTTGGGGGTACCAGTGACATTACTGCAGTAATCAGTGCTATATATATGCACTGTTACTGTAAAAATGACACTGGCAGGGAAGGGGTTAATTTTATTGGAGAGGGAGGGGTTAATGTATGCCTGGTGCTTACTGACGTGTAGGGGGGGAGGTGACTGAGTGAGTCATGGACAGATCGGATGTCCAGCTATGCTGAACAGTCCGATCTGTCACTCCCTGTCACTATGGAGATCCGTCCGCTTGTGTTTACACAGGCGGGCGGATCTCCACACTAGATCCCCGGTGATCGGGGCAGAGCAGCGGCGATCGCCGCTGCTCCTCCCTTGGCCCGACTCCCGCTGTGAATGAAAACAGCGGGAGCGAGCCTCCGGCGGCGCGCAAGCGCCGCCCAGAAGGGGGAGTGTCTGACGACGTTAATACTACGTCGTCAGACGATAACGAACCACTCTGCCGCAGTAGTATTACTGTGAGCAGACGTAAAGTGGTTAAATGATGGCGTTACCGTTTCACTGTTCAGGGTTTGTATATAAAGTACGTTTCTGCTCTAGTATGATGGGGAATCGCTCACATATATAAATAGGGAAAGGGGAGTTGTAGGTTTCAGGACAAGGTGTCACATGCTTGTGATGAATACAACCTACTCAGGAAAAGCCATTTCTCTTTTTGGTAACTGAGGATCAACTATGTAATTCATGACATAACTATCATATACTTAAAGGGATCAATCCACTAAAAAGTCACATTTACCTTCTAGGTGTATCCTGGTGGGTTGGGTCATTTTTGCCTTCTTATATGGCTACTCCAAGATCTTCTTATAATAAATTTCAAATGACATTGCACTAGAAAGGTGAGAATCAATGGGTCAGATGAGGAGCACTGATTTTCTAAGCCAAGCCTTACACAGAGCGAACTTCTTTCCTGCAAACATGGGTTGCAATAAAGAAAATCGATCTATTTCCCCATCAACACCGACTCCCACAGAGCCATTGTGTTCTCCTGGCGGGGGAAGATGCCGCACTGAGAGAACACAGTGATTTTTGCTATCAGCTATAACAGCCACTAGCAATAATCACCTATAAACTCGGACAGGCTGGTTGTACCCAGGTTGATCGATCAACTAGGGTACATTCAGCCTGCCCATACATGGTTCCGATCTCGGCCGGTTCCTGCTAGTTACTTAGCTGTCCAGTTGGTTCTCTGACTTCTATACAATGGGAGTCACAGCCTCAGAGCAACAAGTGACATCAGAAAATCTTTGCATGTGTTTCTGGGTCAGTGGCTCAGAAAGTGCTAAAGCCCAAAAAAATGATTTTCTGTAAACAGGCTCCAAACAACTCTGTTTTGAGGTGGGGGGGTGGGGGGGGGGGGGGGTAAAAAAATGCATACTACCAGATCGGTGGTCTTTAGGAGTTATGAATGCCATTATGTCAGTGGAAGGAATGGGGTCCTTGTGTTAATAGGAAAAGGTGGCCCAGCATTGGTGTTCTATGAGACTCAACTTGCAGACTTCATCCCCTGTGCTTTCCCTCATAGGGAGGTCACAACCAGGCCTATAAGCACCATTGGAAAGGAGTTCACACCACCTAAGGGTGTCTGAAATAATGCCAGGTGCTGGAACCATCTGCCTTCCACCCTCAGGCTTTCTGAATACAGTAGCTTGCAATGAGAAAGCTCTGCATGTAGGGCCTTCTCACAGGGGCTGGTCTATGGAAACCACCTTGCCATAGTTTGGGGACCTTTGGCTTAAGCCTTGTTCCCACAGGCATTAGCTTGAGTAAGATCAGTATATGCTGCAAACTTCTTCCCAACTTCTAGCAGCTTTATTGATGCATTTAAAGCACTCCAGTTTAGAGAGGTGATACACACATCACAGAGAGCTGACTGTCACATTAACCTCCCTGGGGGTATTCCCGAGTGTGGCTCGGGGTCAACTTTCAGTACCAAAAGCAGTAACCCCAAGCCACACTTGGGATTACCACAGAATGTTATTCACCTTCCCTGCGATCCCCCGCTGTCCCCCCTGCCATCCTCCCGGTCGTCCTCATACTCTCTCCCCGCTCTGTGCTCGGCCGATTGCTGGCACTTGCCTTCCGGTTCTCTTCCCTGCGAGCGTTGCGACGCAGGGGGGGGGGGTGGAACCGGCGGCAAATTCAAGTGTAAATACACCAAATGACATGATACAAAGCTGTGATCCTAACGGATTACACTGTATCATCCCATTTAACCACAGAATTTCACCGGGTGACTTTTCCAGTGCCCTGCCTGTGCTTTTCCAGTTCTTTGTACCTGGAAAATAGAGAACGACCATGGCGTCCAAAAAGTGTTCTTTTTGCGCAAAAGCACTTTTAGACGAACTGGAAAACAGCGACAGCGAAACGGAGTTACTTGAAGAACAGAGCGATAGCGATTTGTGGGAAAATTCGTCATCGGGTACAGAAAGTGACGACAGCGACGATTCTGATGTCTCTTCCTAGCACATAGCTTGTGGAATTTGGGAAGTATATCAAATGATTCTTCAGAATTTTCAACAGAGTTTTGCGCCAGAAAGAGACATCAGAATCGTCGCTGTCGTCACTTTCCGTACCTGATGACGAATTTTCCCATGAATCGCTATCGCTCTGTTCTTCAAGTAACTCAGTTTCGCTGTTGCTGTTTTCCAGTTCGTCTAAAAGTGCTTTTGCGCAAAAAGAAAACTTTTTGGACGCCATGGTCGTTCTCTATTTTCCAGGCACAAAGAACTGGAAAAGCACAGGCAGGGCACTGGAAAAGTCACCAGGTGAAATCCTGTGGTGAAATGGCATGATACAGTGTAATCCGTTAGGATCACAACTTTGTATCATTTCATTTAGTGTATTTACATTTTTGAATTTGCCGCCGGTTCCACCCCCCTGCGTCGCAACACTCACAGGGAAGGGAACGGAAAGACAGGTGTCAGCATCGGCCGAGCACACAGCGGGAGGACAGTGGGAGGACAGCGGGGGGAGGACGGCAGGGGAGGACAGCAGGGGATCGCAGGGGAAGGTGAGTTTTAAAATATAAAAGAACAGATTTGCATGCAAAACAATGTAGCGCTTTTAGCACAGTAATCTGTACATAATTAGACCGCCAGAGAGGTTAAACATGCTTCTAGTAGAATTGGGGGAGCTTCAGCACTTCTTGCTGTGTAGGAAAATGGTGGTTGCTTGCTGAAGCTTGCTAGCAACTTGTTTAAATGACATTTTCATTAGGATTTAGGTTTGCCCTGCCCAAAGCTTGCTTAACCACTTGCCGACCGCCCATCGCATATATACTGCGGCAGGCTGGCTCAGCTGCGCCAATCGCCGTACCTGTACAGCGGTTTGCGGGAGCACTCCTGGGGGGAGAGCCCATGCCGCCGCCGGCACGCACCCACCCCCACTAGGCAGCAGGGATGCCGATCAACAGGGCCGGCGGCCGCGATTGCTGCTGTGCACCCGCGATGGCTCCCCGCTGATAGAGAACACCAGTCAGCTGTTGTAAAGACAGTAGACCGTTCTTCTCTCTGAAATTTTCACAGAGTGCCTGTGATTCTCCCATATAGGATCAAAGGTCTCTGAGTTTATTTCACAAGCCCATCCCCCATACAGTTAGAAAACACTCCCCTAGGCTCACACTTAACCCTTTGATCGCCCCTGGGTTAACCCCTTCCCTGCCCTTGTCATTATTACAGTAACAGTGCATATCTTTAGCACTGATTACTGTAGTAATGTCACTGGTCCCCCCAAAAGTGTCAAAAATGACAGTTAGGGGTCCAATCTGTCTGCCGCAATGTCGCAGTCCCGCTAAAAATCGCAGATCACCGCCATTACTAGTAGAAAAAAAAATGACATAAATCTTTCCCCTGGTTTGTAGACGCAATAACTTTTGCGCAAAGCAATCAAAATGCACTTATTGGGATTTTTTTTTTTACCAAGAATATGTAACAGAATACAAATTGGCCTAAAATGATGAAAAAATTGATGTTTTATTCTTTTTTTGGAAATGTTATATAGAAGAAAATGAAAAATATTGTTTTTTTTTTTTGTAAGTGCCGGTTCACATTTGTGCGATCACCGAGATCGCATGTAATTTGGAGCGCACTGCTCCTAAAATTACATGCCATCTCTGTGCGGTACAGTTTGTATGGCTGAATTTGCACCGCAATCGCACCTAACTCGCACAGGACCCTTTTTTGGTCCGCAGCAGAATCGGATCGCATGGTGGTTCACACTAGTGCGATCCGATTCTGTGCGAACTTTCAGATTGCACTGCGATATGCAATCTGATCTGGGGGTGTTGTTAACTGTTAATTGACACCCCCAGCCTGTCGCATATGGCAGTGTGAACTGCCAGGGGTGCGGATGCGATGCGGGAACACGCTGTATATTCCCAGCGTTCCCACATCGCAGAAATGTGAACCGGCACTTAAAGGCTTTTAAAGCATTGCCTATGGACAATTTTAGGTAGCGCAGTTTGTCACCATTTCACAAGCATGCACATGACAAGTTTGGTATCTATTTACCTGATGCAACATTATCTATTATATTTTAGCAAAAAAAAACAAAATGTGTATTAAAAAAAAAAAAATCAGTCCTTTGTCTGATCAGCTGTCTTGTAGGGCAGGGGAGGGATCGACGATCTAACAGACCCTTGATTTCTCCACGAGGAGTGCCTGTCACCGGCCAAAGCTATCACAGGGGGTCTTGTTCACCCCTTGTAATAGCAATAAAGTTGAATGAAAAAATATATTTTAACCACTTCCATACCAGGCCATTTCTGGCACTCCGCTCCTACATGTAAAATTCATCATTTTTTTGCTAGAAAATTACTTGTAACCCGCAAACATTATATATTTTTTTTTTTAGCAGAGACCCTAGGGAATAAAATGGTGGTCATTGCAACTTTTTATGTCACACGACACGGTATTTGCACAGAAATTTTTCAGATGCGCTCTTATGGGAAAAAACAAACTTTCATAAATAAAAAAAAAAAAAAAACACTACAGTTAGCCCAATTTTGTTGTATAATGTGAAAGATTATGTTATGTCGAGTAAATAGATACCTAACATGTCAGGCTTTAAAATTGCGCACACTTGTGGAATGACGCCAAACCTTGGTACCTAAAAATCTCTATAGGCAATGCTTTAAAAAAGTTTACAGGTTACCAGTTTAGAGTTACTGGGGAGGTCTTGTGCTAGAATTGTTGCTCTCACTCTAACGTTTGCGGCAATACCTCACATGTATGGATTGAACGCCATTTACATATTACATATGTGGCCATGACGAACGCTTACGTTCTCTTATGCATGTGAGCAGGCGGGGATAAGGGCACTTTAATTTTTTAATTTTTTTTTTATATTTTATTTTTTTTATCACTTTTATTCCTATTACAAGGACTGTAAACATCCCTTGTAATAGGAATAGTGCATGACAGGTTCTCTTTATGGAGTGATCTGGGGTCAATAAGACCTCAGATTCCTCCTACAGGCTGGAAAGCCTGAAATAAAAAAAAACGATCTCGGCTATACAACCGAGGTCACAGCAGTATTAACAACTGACAGGCCAGGCGTGACGTCATCACCTCATGCCCTGGCCTTCAAAAGTCAAAGAGACTGCAGGGGACCATCTGGTCCTCAGCAGTCTCTATGGTGTACTTCCGCCGGCGGCCGATTCCTTCCCCGGCAAGCCGATGGCACGGGAGAGTCAGTAGAAGCACCGGAGGGTGGCGGAAGGGGGAGATGTCCTCTCCCGCCACCTATAAGAACAATCAAACGACTGAACAGCCACTATGATTGTTCTTATGGTGAAGGGAATCGCAGGCTGAAAAAAATATTATCTGAATGATGCCTGCATCTGCACCCATCATTCAGATATCCCCACCTAAACCCCTGGATGTCATATGACGCCCAGCGGTAAGGAAGTGGTTAAAAGAGTGTAACAAAAAAAAATGTGAATAAAAAAATTATTATTAAAAATGAACAATTTAAATGACTCCCGCCTGCCCCCATGATCATGCCAAATGCAATTGTGTGCTTAGGTCTGGCATGCATATGTAAAGAATGATTGCATCACACATGTAAGGTATCGCTATGAACCTCATAGTGAGAGAAAACATTCTAGTGCCAGAGCCCACGGATAACCTATAAAGGCTTTTAAAGTGTTGCCAATGGACAATCTCAGGTACCGCAGTTGTTGCCATTTCACAGGAGTGCGCAATTTTCAGTCTTGGTGTTGGTGACGTATTACCGGACACAGCGCCATCTTTTATATTTTACCAGAAAAACTGGGTCTAATTTTGTGCACTAAAATTAGTTTGTGTGTAGTTTTCAAGAAAATATACAGTATGATGTATTATAGCATAACCCAATGGTGAAGAATTATATGGAGCTGCGTCTGTCAATGGATGATAGAGAAATATATATATAAAATGTTTGGGGGTTCTAGGTAATTTTCTAGCAAAAGATACTGGCTTTAACTTGTAAGCAACAAGTGTCAAAAAAGGCTTAGGAATGAAAGGGTTAAGATGCCCAGAGGTGGGGCATAGCTTAAGATCACATGACCACCGTAGTTGGCTGTCATGTCATCCAAACATCCGTTGTCTGCAAAGCGATATTGACTGCAATTCACGCAAATATGCGGCCTCTCTGCGCTAAGGCCCAGGGGCCGAGAGGCCGCTAAATTTTACACAAGAAAAAAAAAAAAACCTATAGAGAAACTGTATATCACAAAGAATGCACTTTTCACCACAGGTACATTACAGGAGATACAAAGAGAATGCTGGTGCATTTAGTAAAAAAAGAAAAAGGACATAAGCACTCTTTAGACCGTAGCAACTTGGTTTCCAGGCCTCTGGCCTGATGTGGGTCTGCCATTAGTAGCGGAATCCTCTCCAGCCCATGTGAGCTGAGTCCCTGGGTGTGACAACTGAAGCAGCGACAACTCCAGCATCTTTGTTTTTGGGTTTTTATTATAAATTAAAGGGGATGAGAGAAGGGAATGAGTGGGATACTCCTTTAGGCTCAAACTAATTACAATTGGGACTTTGATCCTGAAAATGCCCGTTGGCGCCTCCTTGACGCCAGCCGGCGCCAGCCAACGCTCACTGACTCTGAGAACACTCTGTATAGCAGAAGAAGTGTTGAATCCCTGACTTATAGTCCAGTAGATCCAAGACTGAGAACCATAGAACTCCTGATACTGTTGTGCAGTAAAAGTCACTGAATACTTTCCCCCGCCTGGCACAGCTTGAGGTAGTATATTGTAGAACTCTGTATAACTGTCACTGTAACTGGCACGCACTGTACAATTCAGGGCCCAAACTGCAGGTGCCCCCTTTGACCTTGAACTCTTCAGGGTCCACTGACTATGTACTGCCTTTGCAAATTCAGGGTCCTCTACCTAGGTACCCCCTTTACAACTAGCTGACACTGGATCCCAGAACCTCTCCCGGAGTGGTCCCCTCTCACTCTAGGCAGACCCCCAGGGACAATCCGCAGTACTCACAACCTGTGTAGGCTTTCCTGGGACTGGACCCCCCCCCCTCTCTCTCCGTAGGTTCTCGGCACACCGGATCCCCTCAGCTCAACTCAGCACTCTCTGGATACTCGGGCGACAACCCGCGACATCCTCCTTCCTCAGACAGGAGGAGAGACAGCCGCACTCTCCTTCCTGGGACTCTGCTCCCCCCAAAGACACCCTGTCATGCACTTCCCCCAAACTTATACCCACTCCCAGAATCATTCACAGCCTAATCTGCCTTCTGGGGTAGTTACAAGCTGGGATGTGTCCCCTGATTGGGCTTCCCACACTGCCCTATGAGAAGCCTCTAACAGAAGCCAGTGGGGATACTTCCCCTTCAGCAGGCACATCTGGAAGCCCTGACACCCTACCTAACAAATCACAGCCCTGCTGTTAGGCAGACAAGGCCCACTATATACTTACTTAGCACCTACCTGTAGGGTGCTACAAGACAAATAGAGGGTGTGTACCAAGTTAGTGTAATCACCTGTAAAGGCGGGCACATAGGCGTAAACACAATACTTTAATTGCTCTAAAAAATACAATATAGAAACATAATCAAGTATATAAAGAGCCTCTGCCAATATCTTGAATGGCACGAGTATCAATTCTGCCATCTATGTAGTCATAACTATGTAGTAAGTTATAAATTGGCAGATGCAAATATGTAAAATCAGCATTTTTTGCAAGAAAATTACTTAGAACCCCAAAACATTTTTTTTAAAGCAGGGGCATGAGAGGATTAAATTGTGGGTGTTGCAGTTTTTTTATATCACACGGTATTTGCGCAGCTGTTTTTCAATTGCTAATCTATTTGGAGGGCAATAATGCATTTTAATGCACAAAAACACCGTAGAATACCTAATGGTTTGGTCAAATATAAATGATGTTAAGCCACGTAAATAGACACCTAACATGTCAAGCTTTAAAATTGAGCAAACAAATGGAACGACACAATAAATTATCCATAGACGATGCTTTAAAAGCCTTTACAGTTTACCAGTTTAGTGTTACACAGGACACTTAGCGCTATAATCATTGCATATAATATTCTTGCTACAACGTTTGAGGCAATAACTCATGTGTGATGTGCGGTGGGAACGCCATTGATATATGTGTGTGTGTGACCTACATATGCATTTGCCTTTGCGCATGACCAGGGGGGGACAGGGGGGATTTCCATTTTTTTTTTTTATTTTAATAATTTTTTTTACAATTTTTTTGTTTACTTTTATGGCTACTCAGAAGGGATGAACAATATCCCTTGTGATAGCTGGAGCAGTGCCAGGTCCTCTTTATAGAGATCTGGGGATGTTCCGATCTTCAATCATCCCTATGGTTAGCTGGCGGAACTGCTGGATTCAGTCCAGGGCTCCCCAGTGGAACAGGAGAATCCACATTGCCCCTTCCGCTGCCAGTAAACGCGATCCAGCGGCTAATTAGCTATCACTAAATTAGCCACTAGGATCACTTTTACATTAAAGAGCATTGCTGGTTAAAAAAATAGATACTGGAATGTTGCCTGTAGCTGCAGGTCCTATCCCGGTATAACCACTTCAATCTGGCTACGTACGGGTACATCACGGTGGCTGAAGTAGTTAAATTATCTCCTATTTTCAGGTTTACCTATGAGACAGCCACCTATCACACTTGAAATCTGTTAAAAATTAGACATTTGCACTAGTCATTTAAGGTTTATAATTCTGATAGAAAAGGTTATATGACAGAAATGCTGAAATCTATCCATTATTATTACAGGCATGGATTCACCAATTGCCCATCGCACACGGTCAAGAACTGCTCTACGACAGCAACGGGAGAACGCCAGGTCCAACAGGAGTCGATCTCCAAGGGAGCGCATCATTGCTGAGGACCAGCCAGCACCAGCCAGACCACCGGCCAGGGAGTATCAAGAGCTGCCCACATGTACAATCTGCTTGAGTGAAATGGAAGCAGGAGAGGACACTACAACCCTACCCTGCTCCCATGTATTTCATTCAAGCTGCATTGGAACATGGAGGGAGCAAAGAAATTCATGTCCCCTTTGCAGAGCAGTGATTAATGTTGTTCTTCCACAGGATGGACCCAGAAGGGTGTACCGGAGGGTCGATTTCTGGGACATGCCCCGTGGAGAAGACGTCGACAACTTTCTTTTTCACTTTGAATATGATGAATTTGGAAATCCAGGTTTTATTTTTTACTTTGACCGTCGAAATCCAAATGTGGTCTTCTATCTTTAACATCTTTTCTGTTTATTTAGATCCCTGAAATCAGAGGACATCTGGTGAGTTATTAAGAAACAGGAAGACAGGACCACCTACTTCCCTGCCCTTAAAGGTCTGTGCTGTGGTATTGTTACAATCCTACAGGCTCACCTGAGTCAGAGGACTGCTGGCCGGAGGTAGGAGTGGAGCCCAGTGGCAAGGACCGCAGCCTGGTAGTAGGTGCAGGAAATCTGGCAGAGGCGTGGTCAGACAATCCGGGTTGGCTACGGTGGTAGCTGTACTGGATACAGGATGGACACCAGGTAGTACTTTAATTAGATAAATATAGTGTTGCGCAAATAAAAAATTATTAAATTAATTAATTTTGTGCTTAACCACTTTACCACCGGAGGATTTTGCTTTCTTACATACAGGCCACTTTTTGCGATTCGGCGCTGTGCGACTTTAACTGACAATTGCGCGGTCGTGCGACACCGTACCCAAACGAAATTTACGTCCTTTTTTTTCCCACAAACAGAGCTTTCTTTTGGTGGTATTTGATTTTTACTTTTTGCACTATAAACAAAAAAAGAACGTTTATTTTGAAAAAATAACAATATTTTTAACATTTTTTTATATGAAATTCCCCCCCAAAAAAATGTAAAAATCAAATTTTTTTTTAAATTTTTGGCCAATTTGTTTTCTGCTACCTATGTTTGGTAAAAAAAATCACAATAAGCGTATTTTGATTGGTTTGCGCAAAAGTTGTTGCGTTTACTAACTAAGGGAAAGATTTCTGTCATTTTTGGTGTTTTTTTTTAACGAGTAATGGCGGCGATCTGTGATTTTTTTTGCGGGACTGCGACATTGCGGTGGACAGATCGGACCCTTGACTGACATTTTTGACACTTTTTGGGTTACCAGTGACATTACTGCAGTAATCAGTGCTATACATATACACTGTTACTGTAAAAATGACACTGGCAGGGAAGGGGTTAATTTTATTGGAGAGGGAGGGGTTAATGTATGCCTGGTGCTTACTGACGTGTGTGGGGGGAGGTGACTGAGTGAGTCAGGGACAGATCGGATATTCAGCTATGCTGAACACTGCGATCTGTCACTCCCTGTCACTGAGGAGATCCGCCCGCTCTGTTTACACAGGCGGGCGGATCTCCAAACTAGATTCCCCGACGATCGGGGAAGAGCAGCGGCGATTGCCGCCGCTCCTCCCCTGGCCCAACTCCCGCTGTGAATGAAAACAGCGGGAGCGCGCCCACAGGGGGAGGAGTCCAGCGACGTAGTACTACGTCGCTGGACGATAACGAACCACTTTGCCGCAGTACGGTCAACGTGACTGGTCGGCAAGTGGTTAAATAATTAAAAATCCAAAATATTCATAATGATGAAGTGACATAATATTAAAGTGCCAGTAGTGCTAATAAAGAAGTAAAATATAATATATAATATAATATTCATAGAAAAGAGAAAATATATAGATATAAAAGTCCAGTGTGCAAAGTGCAAAAAAGCCAATAAATAAAGTCCAAATATGGACACATATGAATATTTTAGATTTTTAATTATTTAAGCACAAAATTAATTAATTTAATACACAAATATATAGGAGAATAAACCTATGTGCTACCACTAGAAAAAAGAGCGGGGATAAGGAGGGGGCTGATAGCAAAATGGAGCACCCGGACTCCGCAGCTAATTCCTTAGTGTCACCACATACAAAGTAAGTCAAAGAGAAAAGGAAGAATCAGCGCAATATGTCCCTACTGGATGAACCATAAATATAAGAGTAAAACTAATAGAAAGATAAATACTTCTTAAAATCTTCTATAATCCTAAAAATGTAAATGATGTGCAGCCGTAAAAAATCAAGTGCTTATTTGTGAAATAAAAGTTGATGATAAAACTACTTTTAAAATGATATACAAAAGTGCTCCTATAGATAAATAATTAAGATAAAAAAGAAAACGTCTTAATGAGATAATAGATGAAGTGATGTGAAAAACGCAAGTGAGTGCCCTCTGAAGAGTGAACCCCTACAACCAAGCAGACATTATCAACTTTATTTCATATACCCGTTGTACAGCCTGCTTGGTTGTTGGGATTCACGCTTCAGAGGGCACTTACTCGATTTTCATTTATCATCTATTATCTAATTAAGATTTTTCACTTTCACATACCCATTGTGCAACCTTTTGGTTGTAGGGGTTCACTCTCCTTTACTTTGTTTTAATTAATTTAATAATTTTTTATTTGCGCAACACTATATATTTATATATTTTATTATGAGAAGTGGAGCGTCTGCGGCAAATAACTGATTGATTTAGAGCCTCAGGGTCGCTCGCAGGATTTATTCCTAGTACTTTGATGAGGACACAGGTTCACCTGAAGTGCGGAAACTAAGTGCTAGCTGGTTTTCACTAGAGCCCCTGATGGTGGGGATAGACTGCGCTGCAAGCTAACACCAGGTCGCGGTCCCCAGGATCACCCAGCCAGGCAGAGTGCAGGTTCGGTCCGGAGGTGGAGGAGCAGACAAGGGATAACCAGAGAGAAGTCAGACGGGCCAAAGGTCGGGGGGGGGGCAGCAGTAAGCGTGGTCAGACAATAGGGATCGGAAGGGTTCAGTAGGTAGGGACAAAGCAGAAGAGTAGTCAGTAGTCAATTCCTGGTCAGCAGTGGATTTCTGGTAATAGGCAAGAGCAGCAGGTGAGGAGAAGCTTGATCAAGGCTCAGGAGCTCAATAATCAGCAAGCTGGAGTGCAAGGGGCTGGACTTAAATAGGGAAGTACCAGGTGTGGGGAATCAAGGGTGATGAGCAAGGCTTGGCAAGACTAGGGTGGAATAATAGGCTTCAGGGAGGAATGTGCAGAGAGGACTGTAGCCTAGTAAGCAGGGCTACTGCATGGGATGTGGCTGGTCACGGGTTCGAATCCCGACAGGTATACTGAAGTTTACAATAAATATCTACATTCCTGCAAATATCAGGGCCGATGAGAGAGAACTGCGAGCCTGGTACGGCCACAGAGAGAGAGAGAGCTGTAAGCCCGGCGGGGCTGCAGACAGAAAGAGAGCTGTGAGCCGAAGAGGCAAAAGAGACAGAGAGAGAGCTGTGAGCCCGGCGAGGCGACAGAGAGAGAGCTGTGAGCCCAGTGAGGCCAAAGAGACAGAGAGAGAGCCGTGAGCCCGGTGAGGTCAAAGAGACAGAGAGAGAGAGCTATGAGCCTGGTGAGGCCAAAGAGACAGAGTGAACCGTGAGCCCGGTGAGGCCAAAGAGACAGAGAGAGAGAGAGCCGTGAGCCCGGTGAGGCCAAAGAGACAGAGAGAGAGCCGTGAGCCCGGTGAGGCCAAAGAGACAGAGAGAGCCGTGAGCCCGGTGAGGCCAAAGAGACAGAGAGAGAGCCATGAGCCCGGTGAGGCCAAAGAGACAGAGAGCCGTGAGCCCGGTGAGGCCAAAGAGACAGAGAGAGAGCTGTAAGCCCGGCTGGGCTGCAGACAGAAAGAGAGAGCTGTGAGCCTGGCGAGGCAAAAGAGACAGAGAGAGAGCTATGAGCCTGGTGAGGCCAAAGAAACAGAGAGAGAGTTGCAAGCCCGTCAGGGCCGCACAGAGAGAGGGATTATGGCAGGGTGGAGGGGATTAGCTTATTGCAAAGTAGTGTAGTGTAGAGTAGTATAGTGTAGTGTAGGTCTGGCCAGAGAGGGATTACTTTGACGCAGTTGGCCAGCTTAAACATGTATTGCAATGCATTACAATTCATGTGAACTAAAAATCCCTGTTTTTATGTAAAGTTTTCTAGAAGGGTGTATAGCAGTGTGGAGAGGGTTCATTCAGTATTTTAAGCACCTTTAGCGAGAACTTGCTTTCACCTTAGAAAAGTAAAAAAAGGGAGACCTTTACCAATGCCGCATCCTAGTAGAGTGTATACTAACAAAATTAACAAGATATAGTCCTGCTATGATGGACTTTATTGGCACTAACATGAGACAGACAATGTATAAAGAATTGTCTTTATTTAAACATGTCAAAAATCACAATACACACCCAAAAGGGGCAAGTATTAAAATACATGTCAGACTTGATTTATTTAGGAAATATCACCATGAACACCTATACACCTATAATTGCTGGTCAACCAGCTAGTGACCAGCAATTAGGATAATATCTGCGTCAATTGCTACAAATGTCATAGTGATATTTCCTATAATATCACTCATGTGTGACATGTATTTTAATAGTTGCCCCTTTTGGGCGTGTATTGTGATTTTTTACATGTTTAACCACTTGCCTACAATGCACTTTCACCCCCTTCCTGCCCAGACCGATTTTCAGCTTTCAGCGCTCTCACACTTTGAATGACAATTACTCAGTCATGCAACACTGTACCCATAAAAAATTAGTGTCCTTTTCTTCACACAAATAGAGCTTTCTTTTGATGGTATTTAATCACTACTGGATTTTTTTTTTGTGCTATAAATAAAAAAAGACTGAAAATATTGTGAAAAAACGCATTTTTCTTTGTTTCTGTCATAAAATTTAGCAAATTAGTAATTTTTCTTCACAAATTTTGGCCAAAATTTATACTGCTACTTATCTTTGGTAAAAATAACCCAAATGAGTGTATATTATTTGGTCTTTGTAAAGTTATAGAGTCCACAAGCTATGGTGCTATTCATTGAAAATTGATCACACTTGATCACACCTGATGTACTGAAGGCCTATCTCATTTCTTGAGACACTAAAAAGTCAGGAAAGTATAAATACCCCCCAAATGACCCCTTTTTGGAAAGTAGACATTCCAAGGTATTTAATAAGGGGCATGGTGAGTTTTTTGAAGTTGTAATTTTTTCCCACAATTCTTTGCAAAATTAAGATTTTTTTTTTTTTACAAATTGACGTATTAACAGGTTATTTCTCTCACACAGCATATGTATACTAGGAACTACACTCCAAAACACATTCTACTACTCCTCCTGAGTATGGCGATTCCACATGTGTGAGACTTTTTCACAGCCTGCCCACATACAGAGGCCTAACATCCAAGTAGAACCGTCCGACATTCTAGGAGCATAAATTACACATATAATTTCCTGACAACCTATCGAACTTTTGAAGGCCCTGGAGCACCAGGGCAATGGAAACCCCCATAAAATGACCCCATTTTGGAAAGCAAACACCCCAACGTATAATTTTTGAGGCATAATGAGTCTTTTGAAAGTGTCATTTTTTCCACAAGTTTTTGGAAACTGTGGAAAGAAAATGAAAATGCATTTTTTTTTTACACAAAGTTGTTCATTTATGAAATATTTCCAACACATAGCATGTGCATATCAAAAATTGCACCACAAAATACATTCTGCTATTCCTCCTGAGCATGGCGATACCACATGTGTAACGCTTTGGCATAGCCTAACCACATACAGAGGCCTAACATCAAGTAGCAATTTACACAAAGTTGTCCATTTATCCACTTTTAAGACTGGGCCTATTTTTGACACTTGGTGTTTACAAGCTAAAATCATTTTTTTTGCTAGAAAACTACTTAGAACCCCCAAACGTTCTATATTTTTTTTTAGCAGAGACCCTAGAGAATAAAATGGAGATTGTTGCAATATTTTTTATCACACCATATTTGCGCAGCAGTCTTCCAAATGCAATTTTTTTGAAAAATATTCACTTTTTTTATTTAAAATATAAGAAAACAGTAAATTTGGCCCAATTTTTTTCCAAAATGTGAAAGATAATGTTACGCCGAGTAATTAGATACCCAACATGTCATGCTTCAAAATTGCGCACGCTCACGGAATGGCGCCAAACATTGGTACTTAAAAATCCCCATAGGCAACACTTTAAAAATTTGTTCAGGTTACTAGCTTAGAGTTACAGAGGAGGTCTAGGGCTCAAATTATTGCTCTCGCTCTAACGATCGCGGCGATACTTCACATGTGTGGTTTGAACACCGTTTACATATGTGGGCGGGGCTTGCGTATGCATTCGCTTCTGCGCGCGAGCTAACGGGGACAGGGTGCTTTCATTTTTTTTTTTTCCTATTTATTTTATTTATTATTTTTTTATTTTACACAGATTTAAAAAAAAAAATGTTTGGATCATTTTTATTCCTATTACATGGAATGTAAACATCCCTTGTAATAGAAATAGGCATGACAGGTCCTCTTTATTGAGAGATCTGAGGTCAAAAAGACCTCACAACTACACTAAAAAAGAAAAAAAAAATTGTTGAAAAAAAAAAAGCGGCCCTTTAAACCGGTTTCTAGGCAACGACTTTTGACGTAGCTCCGGTCCTCCAAGACCATAGAGTCGAGTGAGGGCCATCTTGCCTTCACTCGAATTCCTGTCTCTGAGGATCCGGGACCGGATAGTTTTCCCCGCTGCCGACGGGTTCGGTAAGCTGGGAAAACGTCTCAGATGCGGCGGGAGGGGGGGGGCGGGGGACCTCTTCCCCTGCACCGTAAGGATAATTCCGCGGCGAATCCGCCACTGGGACCACCCTTATCTGAAAGCCAACCGCCCGCTGTTTAAAAAAATACCGGGGTTATGGCAGCTATCTGCTGCCATAACCCCAGTATTTAGCTTTTAATGACCAACGTATATAGTCGTTAGGCGGTCAGTAAGTGGTTGCATGTATATAGCATAAATTGCACCCCAAAATAAATTGTATAAAGGAAAGTGTACAGGAATAGTCCGAGTCCATCTCCGGTCCGCTACTATTAGCGATTTCAAATTCCGAATCGGGGATCGGAATTGGATTCGGATACTGATGAGAGCTCCCCGATGCTCTCATTAGTAATGGAGAGGACCTGAAGGGCCTCCTCGCTGCTGTACATCCTTTTTGACATGCTGGTTGTGATGGGCTGTGCGGCGGGTGACGGTTGACTGCGGATGATCACTGATGGGTGGCAGGTGACTGATGGGTTGACAGGTGACGGTCACTGATGGGTTGACAGATGACGATGACTGTTGGGTTGACAGGTGACGATGACTGATGGGGTGACAGGTGACGATGACTAATGGGGTGACAGATGACGATGACTGATGGGGTGACAGGTGATGATGACTGATGGGGTGACAGATGACGATGACTGATGGGGTGACAGGCGACGATGATTGATGGGTTGACAGATGACGATCACTGATGTGGTGACAGGTGATGATTATTGATGGGGTGAGAGATGACGATGACTGATGGGGTGACAGGTGACGATGACTGATGGGGTGACAGGTGACGATGACTGATGGGCCGACAGATGACGATGACTGATGGGGTTACAGGTGATGATGACTGATGGGGTGACAGATGATGATGACTGATGGGGTGACAGGCGACGATGATTGATGGGTTGACAGATGACGATCACTGATGTGGTGACAGGTGATGATTATTGATGGGGTGAGAGATGACGATCACTGATGGGGTGACAGGTGACGATGATTGATGGGGTGACAGACGACGATCACTGATGGGATGACAAGTGACGATGATTACATAGTTACATAGTTAGTGAGGTTGAAAAAAGACATCAGTCCATCCAGTTCAACCTATGATGTGTGTGTGTGTCCGCTTTTAACCGTACATTGTATACCCCTGTATGTTGTGGTCTTTCAGGTGTCCATCTAATAGTTTTTTGAAACGATCAATGCTCCCTGCTGATACGACTGCTTGTGGAAGAGAATTCCACATCCTTACCGCTCTTATAGTGAAGAACCCCTTACGCACTTTAAGGTTAAACCGCATTTCCTCTAGTTTTAGTGAGTGGCCACGTGTCTTATTGTATCCCCTTTCTCTGAATAGTTTGTTCCTTATGCTAGGGTCGCCAGTACAGTATTTGTACATTGATATCATATCCCCCCTCAATCGTCTCTTCTCCAGAGAGAATAAGTTCAGTGCTTGTAGTCTTTCCTCATAGCTGATGTCCTCCATTCCCCTAATTATTTTTGTTGCCCTTCTCTGGACTTTCTCCAGTTCCAGCACATCCTTCCTTAGGACCGGTGCCCAGAACTGGACAGCATACTCCAGATGTGGCCGGACCAGAGTCTTGTAGAGTGGGAGAATAATCTCTTTATTTCTGGAGTGAATCCCCTTTTTTATACATGCCAGTATTCTGTTGGCTTTGCTTGCAGCGGCTTGGCATTGCATGCCACTACCAAGCTTGTTGTCTACCAGTACCCCCAAGTCCTTTTCCATCCTAGACTCACCCAGAGGTTCCCCCCCTAGTGAGTAGCTTGCTTTCTGGTTTCTGGCCCCCAAGTGCATTACTTTACATTTTTCAACATTAAATCTCATCTGCCATGTAGTTGCCCACCCCGTTATTTTGTTCAGGTCCGCTTGTAAGGTTTCCACATCCTGCATAGAAGATATTGGCATGCTTAGTTTAGTATTGTCCGCAAATACTGAGATTGTACTAGATATCCCCTCCTCTAGATCATTTATGAATAAATTAAACAGGATTGGTCCCAGGACAGAACCCTGGGGGACCCCACTTTCCACCCCCGCCCAATCCGAGTACTCCCCATTAATCGCCACCCTCTGTACTCTCCCCTGGAGCCAGTTCTCTATCCAGGTACTCACCTTATAGTCCATACCTACCTTCCTTAGTTTGTACAGTAAGCGTTTGTGGGGAACGGTGTCAAAGGCCTTTGCAAAGTCCAGATACACCACATCCACAGGCTTTCCTTTATCTAGGTGGCAGCTCACTTCATCGTAGAAGGTTAATAGATTGGTTTGGCACGAACGATTTTTCATGAATCCATGCTGATTACTACTAATAATATCATTTTCATTACTAAAGTCTTGTATGTGGTCCCTTAACATCCCCTCCAAAATTTTGCATACTACTGAAGTTAGGCTGACCGGCCTATAGTTACCCGGGATATATCTCGGCCCCTTTTTAAATATTGGTACCACGTTGGCTTTTTTCCAATCAGCTGGCACCATACCCGTCTGTAAACTATCCTTAAAGATCAAGAATAATGGTCTGGCAATCACCTGGCTGAGCTCATTAAGAACCCTCGGGTGCAAGCCATCCGGTCCCGGGGATTTATTTATGTTAAGTTTCTCTAGTTTAGCTCTAAGTCTATCTTCTGTTAGCCATGGCGGCACTTCCTGGGGTGTATTATTTAGTTCGGCCTTACAAGCTGGGTTAGTGTAGCCCCCCCGATTCCTTTGTGAAGACTGAAGAGAAGAAATTATTTAACACTTCCGCCTTTTCTCTGTCCTCAGTGGCCATATTTCCTTTATCATCTTTTATGGGGCCAATGTGTTCTGGCCTTGCTTTCCTACTGTTTATATACTTAAAGAACTTCTTGGGGTTCTTTTTACTCTCCTCCGCTATATGTCTCTCGTGTTCTATTTTAGCCGCCCTGATTTCGTTTTTACATTTCTTATTACACTCTTTGTAATGCTTAAATGCTGCCAATGACCCCTCAGTCTTGTATTTTTTGAAGGCCTTTTCTTTAGCACTAATATACATTTTTATGTTGGAGTTTAGCCACCCAGGGTTTAGTTTTGCTCTTTTAAATTTATTTCCCTTTGGAATGCACTGGCCAAACCCCCTGTTAAGTATGCTCTTGAAGCACTCCCATTTTTCCTCCGTGTTCTTTGTTCCCAGGGTTCTATCCCATTTGATATTTTCTAGCAGAGAGCGCAGTTTAGGGAAATTGGCTCTTTTGAAATTAAGTGTCCTTATATTACCCTTGTGTTTCCTATAACTGTAATTAATACTGAAGCCAATTGACCTATGGTCACTGTTTCCTAAGTTGTCCCGTATTTCTATATCCGTGAGCAGGTCTGTATTGTTGGTAATCAGTAGGTCAAGTACCGCATTGTTTCTTGTCAATGCATTCACCATCTGACCCATGAAATTGTCCTGCAAAACATTTAGGAACTGCCTAGCCTTGGCTGAGTGCGCGGTTCCTTCTGCCCAGTCTATATCTGGATAATTAAAGTCCCCCATTATAATGACATTTCCCATCCTTGCTGCCAATCCTATCTGCAACATGAGGTCCGCCTCACCCTCCTCCCTCTGGTTGGGGGGCCTATAGCATACGCCCAATATTACCTTCCCCACCGTGCCTTCCCTCTGAAGCTCTACCCATAGGGATTCTGCCTCGTCCTTAGCTCCATTATTAATATAATCCCTCATATTTACCTGTATACTGTTCTTAATATACAGACATACCCCTCCCCCTTTTTTACCTTCTCTATCTCTGCGATAAAGGGAATACCCCTGAATGGTCGCCATCCAGTCATGAGAGCTGTCAAACCAAGTCTCAGTTATCCCCACAAAATCTAAGTCCTCCTCAAACATCAGCAGCTCCAGCTCTCCCATCTTGTTGGCCAGGCTTCTGGCATTGGTATACAAACCTCTTAATTTTGATCGGTTACATATATCCTCATTTGTTGTTATTAGGCTGCTCTCTTGATTTTTCCCCATACCCACCCTGGGTATAGGAGCTCCGAACACCCTACCGCTAATGCCCCCATTTCTGCCCTCTGAAACTTGCTTTCCACTGGCTAATTCTACATCTGTACCCTCCCCCCGTCACCTAGTTTAAAAGCCCCTCTAACTTTTTGGCCATCCTCGCACCCAGTACGGCTGCACCCTCCCCATTTAGGTGCAATCCGTCCCTACCAAAGAGCCGGTGGCCGACTGAGAAGTCGGCCCAGTTCTCCAGGAACCCGAAACCCTCCTTACTACACCAGCTCCTCAGCCACTCGTTAACTTCCCTAATCTCCCGCTGCCTCTCCGGTGTGGCTCGAGGTACAGGTAGTATCTCGGAAAATACTACATTGGAGGTCCTAGTCCTCAACTTAGCGCCTAAGTCCCTGAAATCGTTTAGGACTCTCCATCTTCCTCTGCCTATGTCATTGGTACCCACGTGTACCATGACAGCTGGGTCTTCCCCAGCCCCACCCAATAATCTGTTATTGATGGGGTGACAGATGACAATCACTGATGGGGTGACAAGTGACGATGACTGATGGGGTGACAGGTGACGATGACTGATGGGGTGACAGGTGACGGTGATTGATGGGGTGACAGGCGATGGTCACCGATGGGTGACAGATGACGGGCGATGGTGCACGGCGGTACTGATGGCAGTCTCTGGTGACAGGTGAACTTTAGGCTACGTTCACATGTGAGCCGTAAATCATTGCAAATCGCGGGGCGCCTGTGCGTTGCCCGTGATTTGCAATAGCACCCCAAACGCTGTGCGATGTTGCCGCGATTTCCGCCTGCCGAATCGCGGTAACATCGTGCAAACAACGCATGACGCCCCAAAGAAGCTCTTGTACCTTTTTTGGGCGTCATGCGATGTTTGCGGATGTTACCGAGATTCCGCAGGCGGAAATCACGGCAACATCACACAGCGTTTGGGGTACTATTGCAAATCACGGGCAACGCACAGGCGTCCCGCGATTTGCAATGATTTCCGAATTGCGGGGAAAATCGCAGTGATTCTGCCCGCAATCGCTACGCTCACATGTGAACATAGCCTTGTGGGTGGCAATTTCTGGGCACTGATGAGGTGACTGTTGGCTGACAGGTGTAATTGGGGGGGGGGGGGTGCTGAGGACTGTGTGGGGACCTTTATTAGTGTGCTTTTACTTTTACAGGTGTACAGAGCAGTAACTCACTGTTTCTGGCTCTGCTCTCCTCACACTGGAAACTGTGTGAGGGGAGAAGAGCTAGTAACAGTGAGTTACTGCTCTGTGTTTACATTTTGTGATCGGCTGTGAATGGATTCACAGCCGATCACATAGTAAACAGCCACTGTCAGTGACTAGCTGTGTTCCTAGGGAACACAGAGCCACCGACATGACCGCGCTCCCGATCGCGCATGCGCTGTCATCTTCTGGGCTTTACTATTGTGATCGGCTGTGTGATTAGATCACAGCCGATCACGTGGGAAACAGCCATGCCCATTGGCTGTTTCCCCCCTGCCGGTGACGCGCTGTGTCCCGGGGACACGCCGCCACCGACAGTGCAGGGCGGCGCGCACACGATCGCGCGCCTGCCCTGCCTGAATGGGCCGCCGCCATATAACGGCGGCCCAGAACAATGGTCACACCGCTCATTTGATGGCGGGCAGCAAGTGGTTAAAGACAGCCCTGATTCTAACAGTCTATTCAGTAGGACTATCAGCTGTGTATCCACCTGACTTCTGCACAACACAACTGATGGTCCCAACCCCATTTATAAGGCAAGAAATCACACTTATTAAATCTGACAGGGCACACCTGTGAAGTGAAAACCATTTCAGGTGATTACCTCTTGAAGTGTGACTCTACAATTTCCATAGTCATGAAAATAAAGAAAACTCTTTGAATGAGAACGTGGGTCCAAACTTTTGATCTGTTCTCTATGTATATATATAAATATATATATATGTGTGTGTATATATATATATATATATATATATATACACACACACACACATATATATATATATATATATATATATATATATATATATATATATATATATATACAAAGTAAAACCTTGGTTTGAGAGTAACTTGGTTTAAGAGCGCTTTGCAATACAAGCAAGATTTTCAAATAAATTTTGACTTGATATACAAGCGATGTCTTGATATGCAAGTAGCCTCAAGTCACAGCTGAGTATAAAAGAGAAGAGAGGCGCCTCTAAGTGTAGCAATATGGTTACATTTAATGAAGTTACAACATTTAGCAACTCACATGGTTGATGATTGGAACAGGCACATCTAAGTATGCAGGCATCAGGGGTAAAGCTGTCCACATAGGACCATCCTATGACCGCACCGTCATCTACGTCATCCTTTCCATGCTGCCCCTCGCTTTCAGATCGCTTTACTGCAGGGTGGTCTTCCCGGTCAGGATTACAGACTAGCAGGCGGCGGTTCAGAAGATGGTCTATGTGGACAGCTTTACCCCGGATGCCTGCATACTTAGATGTGCCTGTTTTATTCATCAATCATGTGACTTGTTAAATGTTGTACCTTCATTAAATGGAACCATATTGCTACACTTAGAGGCGCCTCTCTTCTCTTTGATACCCTGTAGCTCCTGCTGGATTTTGCTTCCAATCCCCTTGTGGAAGCGGCTATTTGTGGATGGACATTTTATGGTTACACAACCTATCGCAATGCTATAATGGAGTATAAATTGAAGGATTTATGAATAAATGGTTGTGGAACGAATCATCTGAGTTTCCATTATTTCTTATGGGAAAATTTGCTTTGATATAAGAGTGCTTTGGATTACAAGCATGCTTCCGGAACGAATTATGCTCGCAATCCAAGGTTCTACTGTATATATATAATATGTATATATATATATTTATTTATATATATATATATATATATATATATATATATATATATATATATATATATATATATATAACGTGTGTATATATGCACAGTTTATATACTTTAACTTATTTAGAGTCATTTATTATATTATTTTTTTGATTTTGTGTTTCAAACTTTATCATACCCTAGATGTCATAAAGAAGAACGCACAGTAAAAAAAAAATCATATGTAAATAGTTGGTTTGTGCTGCTCGTCATTAAGAATTACTAGCAAAATAATTGTACCGCTTTCAGCACCTAAAATCGGAGAGAATCATACCACCAGGGAGATTAAAGAAGAACTACACTCACTGGCCACTTTATTAGGTACACCTTGCTAGTACCGGGTTGGAACCCCTTTTGCCTTCAGAACTGCCTTAATTCTGGCATAGATTCAACAAGGTGTTGGAAGGATTCCTCAAAGATTATGCTCCATAGTGACACGATAGCATCACACAGTTGCTGCAGATTTGTCGGCTGCTCATCCATGATGCCAATCTCCCGTTCTACCACATCCCAAAGGTGCTCTATTGGATTGAGATCTGGTGAGTGTGGAGAACATTGGAGTACAGTGACCTCATTGTCATGTTCAAGAAACCAGTAATGAGATGATTTGAGATTTGTGACATGGTACTTTACCCTGCTGGAAGGAGCCATCAGAAGATGAGTACACTGAGCCATCAGAAGATGGGTACAATGTAGTCATAAAGGGATGGACATGGTCAGCAACAATACTCAGGTAGACCGTGGTGTTTAAACAAAGTTTTTTGGTACTAAGGGGCCCAAAGTGTGCCAGGAAAATATCCCCCACACCATTACACCACCACCAGTTTGTATAGCTGAAATTGCATTGCATTGGAACTGAAATGGTGGAGGACCCTTTATTTGGTCCGCACTGCAATTTGATTGCATGGAGTTCAGACCCATGCAATCCGATCCCTGGCCAATTTCACAGTTCGCACTGCATTCTACAAACTGATTTGGGGTGTCATTAAGATTACGTTGACACCCGCAGTGGTTAGCAGAGAGCAGTGTGAAGTGCCTGCGAGCCAGATGCGATGCAGGAACCCACACAGAAATTGTGGTGGTTCCTGCATCACATCAGTGTGAACCCAGCCTGAATGTACTCACAAGGATTACATATAGAGGTGTCAAACACAAGACCCGTGGCCGGAATCCACCCCTCCAGGCTATTTTATGTGGCCCTCGCACCTCTCCTGCAGCTACAGGAGAGTTCTAGCCCTCCTTTGGTCCTCCTCTAGACCCTGCACTTTCTTCTTCCCAGCAACGCCCCAGCTTCTTCCCAGCAGCAGCACAAGGTAATGGAGGGTGGGAAACTCTTAAATTCTGATGGTGGGGGGGGGGGGGGCTCTTGACATCTGATGTAAGAGGGGTGGGGTGCTCTGGACATCTAATCTTACAGATTCAACCAGCCCTTTGGGGCAATCATAATGCTGATGTGGCCCGAGAAGAAACCGAGTTTGACACCCCTGCACTAGAGAAAAAAAATAAATGTGATGGTAGCCATTAAACATTCAGTCTCTTTCTTTGTGTACCAGAGACTTCAAAGAAGATCTCAACGTGTCTCCTATTCTTTGGCGCAATAGCACATACTTCTTATCCTTGAAACAAACTCGAGATCAACTGGAACCGTTCTTGCAAGAATTTTCTAACCAGTGTGGACACTATTATTTTCAATGTCTGGTGTGCTCATAAAGTGTACAGTAGAGGCGTGTTGCTACAGTTAGCGGCAGGAGAGAGGAGGAGGATGCAAGGTGTCGACTTATTGCTGTCAAAAATTAAATCCTTAGAGGTACAGTACAATCTAAAACTTAACCCACTTCTACCCTTACTGAAAATCTTTTGTGGTGTAGGCAACAACTCCTGCTACTTCTGTTGAATGAACAGGAGAAAGCATTAAAGACTGCAAAAGCGACATGCTATGCCCAAGGTAACAGAGCAAGCAAACTCTTGGCCAGCATGCTGAGGACCAGGCAACTAAAGTCCTGGCTTCCCTTTGTAATGGATTTGGTAAGGAATTCACAAGTCTCCCATCCAACTGATATCGCTAATGCTTTCCAGAAGTACTACTCCACATTGTACAAATTAAAGGATTAACCTACCACTGCCCAGCCTACGGATGCTGCTATCTCTGCATTTCTAGATACATACAACTTCCCATAGTAGACCCCACCGTGTAAGCCAAACTGAATGCACCTATTACCTCTTCTGAAATCCTTTAATTTTTTATGGTCTACTTGAGCCCAAATCTATGTTTGATTCAAACAGACAGTTCATGAATACTGTATGGTGTTGTGGTGTACATGGCATGCTTTCCTTGTTGTTTCTCCTTTCTTTTCCTTCTCTTTTGTTTCAGGCTTTGTTTTCCCTAGAAATTAGGAATGTCTGGGGAATGTCTGTTCTTGGATATTTTTCTCTTTTGAAAGCCCCTCTGTCCAATTGAGATTATGAGTGGGCTTGGTTCTTAATACACTATATTGTCAAAAGTATTGTGACACCTGCCTATACACGCACATGAACTTTCATGACATCCCAGCCTTAGTCCGTAGGAGTCAATATTGAGTTGGCCCATCCTTTGCAGCTATAACAGCTTCAACACTTCTGGGAAGGCTGTCCATAAGGTTTAGGAGTGTCTATGGGAATGTTTGACCATTCTTTCAGAAGCACATTTGTGAGGTCAGGCACTGATGGTGGAAAGAAGGCCTGGCTCGCTGTCTGCGCTCTTATTCATCCCAAAGGTGTTCTATCGAGTTGAGGTGCACAAAGCAAGGTCCATAAAGACAAGGATGAGCGAGTTTGGGGTGGAGGAACTTAATTGGCCTGCACAGAGTCCTAACCTCAAACTGATAGCACACCTTTGGGATGAATTAGTCCAGAGACTGCGAGCCAGGCCTTCTCGTCCATCATAAGTGCCTGACCACACAAATGCGCTTCTGGAAGAATGGTCAAACGTTCCCATAGACACACTCCTAAACCTTGTGGACAGCCTTCCCAGAAGAGTTGAAGCTGTTATAGCTGCAAAGGGTGGGCTAACTCAATATCCAACCCTATGGACTAAGACTGGGATGCTAATAAAGTTCATCTGCATGTAAATACTTTTTTACAATATAGTATATATTGTATTATGTATGCCTTATTTTCCTTACCTGAGAGCGGTGTGCTCATTATGTAATCCAATGGTGTGACACATTGTCAAATGCGATGTCCAGTTGTGTCTGGTGTATTTTATTTTCTTTCTTTGTAAAAATTCAATAACAATGATTGGATCATAAAGATGAGTGCCTATGAATCCCTGGCCATAGAGATGAAGCACCCATTTTCTTTTTGAAGTCTTTGCAATATGATGGACTTTATTTGCCTTCATGTTGCTGCACTTTGTTCTTAAAAATGGACAATACAGTTGACTGTTGTTACTGCACTTGTATTCATTCTCAGGCCTTTGGGCCCATGTATCCGCACTTTTTTTTTAATTCAAATAAAGTACTTGTGGAATATATAAAGAAATGAGTGACCAGCAACTGTTCAGTGTGAAGAAGTGAGTCAAAGGTTTTATGAAGAAAAGTTTTGCAATGGTTTTTCCTGAATGTTAGAGTAAAGTAATGTATGTAGGAGATTGTGGACCCGGATCCATAATCCGTTTACCTTTGGACACCAGATATATGGCATAGTGCCCTCCTGGAGGCATGCTCGGTAACACGTAGAGGGATGATTTGGTATAAAGTAGGCCAGATAGGCTGGTATAAAATAAGGCATAAGATTTTGTGTTCGGATTCCAAGCAGAAACAAGGTGCAGTCATTGAGTTCTTGATGAAGGAGGGATGCAGGCTGTCTGACATCCACAGAAGGCTACAGACAGGGCCGGACTGGGAATAAAATTCAGCCCTGGAAATATTTTCATACCAGCCCCATAGCATTATTATACCAGCTCAACAGCATGTCATTGTATTCTTGTTCATAAAAAGGAAAACCATGCATTTTTAAGCACATCTGAAGAGTGTATTATAGATAAGACAGATATGTAAGCATATAGGGCTTTATACATATTAACTCCGGTTCAAAGTGGAAAAAGTGCAGACATGGTACAGGAGGTGGTCATAGGCTGTGTGGACATGGCACAGGAGATGTCAGAGGCTGCGAGCATTGTACAGGAGGATATGTCAGAGGCTGGGGGCATAGTACAGGAGATGCAGGGGCTGCGGGCATGATACAGAGATGTCAGAGGTTGCGAGCATTGGTACAGGAGATGCAGGGGCTGTGGGCATGCCACACGTCACTGGTTGCTAGATGCCAATCGGGCTGGCCTTCCCTAGCAACCAGTGCAGCGGAGAGCCGGAGACAGTCGAGGGCGGCACACCAAAGCAGCGGGGGTCAAGTCAGGGCAAGTCATAGGGCGCAAGTCAAAGTCAAGTCGCAAGTCATAGGTCGCAAGTCAAAGTCAAGTCGAGTCATTTATAGAATTCTGTCAAGCAAGTTGCAAGTCCTCAAACAGGTGACTCGAGTCTGACTCGAGTCAAGTCATGTAACTCGAGTCACCCACCTCTGCTACCTGGCTGGTTCATACCACCACATTGCAGTGGTGTGCACTTAAGAAAAGTATAGCAAGCCATACTTTTTTCCAGATCATCAAGACAAACCACCTCCTCGCACTGCATGGCGGCCAATAGAACTTTGTGAAATGGCACCTTGTGAGTGACATTTCCATGGATTTTATATACAAAGAAAAAGTGAACAGTGCGCTGTACTGTGATTGGCACTTTGGCACCTTGGTGTCTTTCCACCACACACCAGCCGGTGCTTTGTAACACAATGGCCAGTGTGAATGTACCCCTAAATAAACTGTAACCCTATTCTAAAATGCTGGACATTATCATAGTTTGCACTGAAAGCAATGACATTGACCCCTTTCCCCCAGCCAATACCAACTAATTCACTCCAGTCGTGTTATCTGGTATGAAAGAGATATTGTGTCATTATTAGCATTGTGACTCATAAGCATTTATTAAGCATTGTGTTAAAACAGGCTTGATTACTTTTTCCTGTGTGATCTTTCATTGTATTCAATTCTATCGTATTCTGTCTTTGTGGCTTCTTCTTCTTCCCTTATTGGGCAGTATAAGGGGAGGCTGATTAGTGGGGACTTCAGAAGTTGGGTATGATAGCAGTGCTGAGGCCATGGCATTTTTCTGAATTAGGAACACCTGGAAGAATGACACAAATACAGAAGCTAGAATACAGACATCAAACTGTTTTAAACATCATTATACCTTAGCTATAGCGTATTTGAAAATTGACACATTAAAAAGACCAATAGGCTTATGATAATTACAACATACAGTATCTGTGTCTCATTTACTTAACGTCTCACTAAACCCACATCATAAACTATAATTATAATAATAAATGGTGTATCACATGCTCTTCATACTCACTCAGTCACTATGAGATTCGTTTTCTGTATTCTGCAAAAAAGCTGGTTGATCCTGCTGCTCTATATCTCCCCCTTCTGTCCAAGTCCCCAGTTCAGCTAGGGATTTTGCCAGAGGCGTAACTAGAACCTTCAGGGCCCCAGTGCAAAAAACATTAAGGCCCCCCCCCCCCCCCGGGCCCCTGACCATCAAGCCTGGGGCTCTTCCCACTGATCCTTGGGCCCTTTACTCTTGTTGTGGGGCCCTTTCACAAGAGTGGGCCCCCTTACTGCCATCTTGGGGCCTTCCCACGGTGGTGAAATGTCAATGCCAGGGCCGAGCCGCAAGTGTGACCTCTATGATCCTGGAAGTTCACCCACTGGTGTCAGTCGTTTTTATTTTTTGGTATTTTAATTGTATTATTTTTTATCATTTTATTTAATTTTTTTACAATGTCACTGGCTATGACTCTGTCCGTTCAGAAAAGGAAGGAGCTGGTAAATTACATATTTACTGACTCCTTCCTGGTTCTCTATTGTGACACATCCCCTGCAGCAGCTGGCAGGAGAGGGGAGGGAGTACAGTGGGGTGGGGGGGGGGGACCAGTGGAGCCCACAGGGGTTAAATTTTCAGCTTTTAGCGCTGTTGCATTTTGAATGACAATTGCGCGGTCATGCAACATTGTACCTAAACCAAATTTGTGTCATTTTTTCCCCACAAATAGAGCTTTCTTTTGGTGGTATTTGATCACTGCCAGGTTTTTTCTTTTTTGGTGCACAAATAAAAAAGGACAGAAAAGTTTGAAAAAAAAAAAAAGTTTTTTTGTTTAGGTTATAAAATTTTGTGAATAGATACGTTTTTTCCTGCACTGATAAGCACTGATGACGCCGCACTGACAGGCACTGATGAGGAGACACTGATTGGTTGGCACTGATGGGGTGGCACTGATATGCAGCACTGATGGGCACTGATATGTGGCACTGATAGATAGCACTGATATGTAGCATTGGTGGGCACTGATAGGCAGCACTGATGGGCACTTATCGGCGGCACTGATCGGCACTGATGGGCGGCACTGGTGGGCAATAATGGGCACTGGTGGGCGGCACTGGTGGATGGCAATAACGGGCACTGGTGGGCAGCACTGATATATGGCATTGGTGGGCAGCACTGATAGGAGGGCACCACTGGCAGGCTGTTTGCCATCCCTGGTGGCCATGGTGGGCATCCCTGGTGGTCATGGGTGGGCATCCCTGGTGGCTCTAGTGGCACCCCCCCCCCAGGGCTGCACTGGTAATCAATCATCTGATTACCAGCACAGACCCCCCTGTGATCAGTGAGTACTTAGAAATACTCACTGATCACCGCAGCTCCAGTATTGATCCTCTTCTTCTCCTCCCTGACAGGATCTGTCAGGGAGGAGAAGAGATCGAAGCCGTTACAACGGCTGTATTTACATTGCATGACGGCTGTGATTGGACACAGCCGTCATGTGATCAGAAGGGCCAATCACAGGGCCCTCCTGATGCATCTCGTTGCGCTGTGTCCGAGGGACACAGGCACATCGAGATCGCGCCGCTGCGCGTGCACGCGGTGGCGCGATCTCGCTCCTTCTGAAGCATGTTCCGGAAAGTCCATTCAGAAGGACGAGACTCCCACCCGGCGTATATGTACAATGGCCGGGTGGGAGGTGGTTAAAGACCAACTCTAGGAAACCTGAAAATTCTTGTTAAAATTAGGGGACAGTGAAAGCAATTTAACTTACCTGTTATTTTGTTCCCCTGACAGATGGTGCTCTGACAGTAGAATGCTCTTTAATGTCCTCATGGCCAACGCAGAGCTATGGACCCTGCATCAGTCTTTAGTATGTCGGAGGACATAGGCTACATTCACACCTAAAGGGCCATACACACTATAAGATTTTCTGAAGACTTTTTCCTTCAGATTTACCTTTTCTATGTAGTGCAAGGCCCTGCCAGATTGCATACAAATTGAAAGTGTTTAGGTTTGACCTCATATTATCTGGTTTTGGTAAATCTAAAGGAAAAAGTCTTCAGAAAATCTTATGGTGTGTATGGCCCATAAGACTGGCCATATGTTATGCAATTTTCTTTCCTTCAACAACGGGCTATAGCCAGCAGCAGTGATCGCACTAAAATAAAACTGACAGGCTGGTACTGAAGTCAATCAATAACCAGCCTGCCCATGGATGAATCAAAATTTGACTGGTGCCTGCTGAACTGGCTGAATTTCATAGTTAAATACTTAATCTGATTGAAAAAGACACTTGTCTATCCAGTTCAACTAACATAAATAAAAAAAAATAAAAATAAAAATGATTTTGATCCGTCTATGGCCGGCTTAAGTGTCTCAGGTGTGAATGGGGAGCAGGTGTGTTAAATTTGGTGTTATCGCTCTCACTCTCTCATACTGGTCACTGGAAGTTCATCACGGCAAAGAACGGAGGATCTGAAAAAAAGAATTGATGCTCTACATAAAGATGGCCTAGGCTATAAGAAGAGTGCCAAGACCCTAAAAGTGAGCTGTAGCGCAATGGCCAAGACCATACAGCGGTTTAACAGAACAGGTTCCACTTAGAACAGGCCTAGCCATTGTCGACCACAGAAGTTGACTGCACATGCTCAGCATCATATCCAGAGGTTGTCTTTGGGAAATAGACGTCGGAGTGCCGTGCTGCCAGCATTGCTGCAGAGGTTGAAGGAGTGGGGGTCAGCGTCAGCCTGTCAGTGCTCAGACCATACATTTTACACTTCATCGAATTGGTCTTCATGGCTGTTGTCCCAGAAGGAAGCCTCTTCTAAAGATGATGTACAAGCAGTTTTCTGAAGACAAGCAGGCTAAGGACATGGATTACTGGAACCGTGTCCTGTGGTCTGATGACACCAAGATAAACATATTTGGTTCAGATGTGTCAAGCGTGTGCGGCAGGAAAAAGAAGAGGAGTACAAAGACAAGTGTGCAGTGGCGTACCTAGAGCATTTGGCACCCGGGGCGGATCCTATATCTGGCACCCCCCCCCAACTTTAAAATGTAAAAACACCCACAAAAAAATGTAATGTTTTCAAGAATATGTTTTGCACAAATTTCACAGCCCCCCATCACAGTGCCCTTTGCAGTCTGCCCTCCGTCTCTCTAATCACAATTCCCCTTTTGCACTCTCTGCCTCCCCTGCACAGTCCTACCTTCAGCATAGATAGATAGCTAATATTAGCAATGTGTTTAAGTTTGAGTAAGAGATTGGAGACTTGCTAAAGGAGATATTCAGAGACTACAGACATGATACAGTAGATGGTCAAAGACTGCAGACGTGATACAGGAGATGGTCAGAGACTGCAGACATACTACAGGAGATGGTCAGAGACTGCAGACATGAAACAGGAGATGGTCAGAGACTGAGGACATGATACAGTAGATGGTCAGAGACTACAGACATGATACAGGAGATGGTCAGAGACTGCAGACGTGATACAGGAGATGGTCAGAGACTGCAGACATGATACAGGAGATGGTCAGAGACTGCAGACGTGATACAGGAGATGGTCAGAGACTGCAGACATGATACAGGAGATGGTCAGAGACTGCAGACATGATACAGGAGATGGTCAGAGACTGAGGACATGATACAGGAGATGGTCAGAGACTGAGGACATGATACAGGAGATGGTCAGAGACTGCAGACATGATACAGGAGATGGTCAGAGACTGCAGACGTGATACAGGAGATGGCCAGAGACTGCAGACATGATACAGGAGATGGTCAGAGACTGCAGACATGAAACAGGAGATGGTCAGAGACTGCAGACATGATACAGGAGATGGTCAGAGACTGCAGACGTGATACAGGAGATGGTCAGAGACTGCAGACATGATACAGGAGATGGTCAGAGACTGAGGACATGATACAGGAGATGGTCAGAGACTGAGGACATGATACAGTAGATGGTCAGAGACTACAGACATGATACAGGAGATGGTCAGAGACTGCAGACATGATACAGGATATGGTCAGAGACTGCAGACATGATACAGGAGATGGTCAGAGACTGCAGACATGATACAGGAGATGGTCAGAGACTGCAGACGTGATACAGGAGATGGTCAGAGACTGCAGACATGATACAGGAGATGGTCAGAGACTGCAGACGTGATACAGGAGATGGTCAGAGACTGCAGACATGATACAGGAGATGGTCAGAGACTGCAGACATGATACAGGAGATGGTCAGAGACTGAGGACATGATACAGGAGATGGTCAGAGACTGAGGACATGATACAGTAGATGGTCAGAGACTACAGACATGATACAGGAGATGGTCAGAGACTGCAGACATGATACAGGAGATGGTCAGAGACTGCAGACATGATACAGGAGATGGTCAGAGACTGCAGACGTGATACAGGAGATGGTCAGAGACTGCAGACATGATACAGGAGATGGTCAGAGACTGCAGACATGATACAGGAGATGGTCAGAGACTGCAGACGTGATACAGGAGATGGTCAGAGACTGCAGACATGATACAGGAGATGGTCAGAGACTGCAGACGTGATACAGGAGATGGTCAGAGACTGCAGACATGATACAGGAGATGGTCAGAGACTGCAGACATGATACAGGAGATGGTCAGAGACTGCAGACATGATACAGGAGATGGTCAGAGACTGAGGACATGATACAGGAGATGGTCAGAGACTGCAGACATGATACAGGAGATGGTCAGAGACTGCAGACATTATACAGGAGATGGTCAGAGACTGCAGACATGATACAGGAGATGGTCAGAGACTGAGGACATGATACAGTAGATGGTCAGAGACTACAGACATGATACAGGAGATGGTCAGAGACTGCAGACATGATACAGGAGATGGTCAGAGACTGCAGACATGATACAGGAGATGGTCAGAGACTGCAGACATGATACAGGAGATGGTCAGAGACTGCAGACGTGATACAGGAGATGGTCAGAGACTGCAGACATGATACAGGAGATGGTCAGAGACTGCAGACGTGATACAGGAGATGGTCAGAGACTGCAGACATGATACAGGAGATGGTCAGAGACTGCAGACGTGATACAGGAGATGGTCAGAGACTGAGGACATGATACAGTAGATGGTCAGAGACTACAGACATGATACAGGAGATGGTCAGAGACTGCAGACGTGATACAGGAGATGGTCAGAGACTGCAGACGTGATACAGGAGATGGTCAGAGACTGCAGACATGATACAGGAGATGGTCAGAGACTGCAGACGTGATACAGGAGATGGTCAGAGACTGCAGACATGATACAGGAGATGGTCAGAGACTGCAGACGTGATACAGGAGATGGTCAGAGACTGAGGACATGATACAGTAGATGGTCAGAGACTACAGACATGATACAGGAGATGGTCAGAGACTGCAGACATGATACAGGAGATGGTCAGAGACTGCAGACATGATACAGGAGATGGTCAGAGACTGCAGACATGATACAGGAGATGGTCAGAGACTGCAGACGTGATACAGGAGATGGTCAGAGACTGCAGACATGATACAGGAGATGGTCAGAGACTGCAGACGTGATACAGGAGATGGTCAGAGACTGCAGACATGATACAGGAGATGGTCAGAGACTGCAGACATGATACAGGAGATGGTCAGAGACTGCAGACGTGATACAGGAGATGGTCAGAGACTGAGGACATGATACAGTAGATGGTCAGAGACTACAGACATGATACAGGAGATGGTCAGAGACTGCAGACATGATACAGGAGATGGTCAGAGACTGCAGACATGATACAGGAGATGGTCAGAGACTGCAGACGTGATACAGGAGATGGTCAGAGACTGCAGACATGATACAGGAGATGGTCAGAGACTGCAGACATGATACAGGAGATGGTCAGAGACTGCAGACGTGATACAGGAGATGGTCAGAGACTGCAGACATGATACAGGAGATGGTCAGAGACTGCAGACGTGATACAGGAGATGGTCAGAGACTGCAGACATGATACAGGAGATGGTCAGAGACTGCAGACATGATACAGGAGATGGTCAGAGACTGCAGACATGATACAGGAGATGGTCAGAGACTGAGGACATGATACAGGAGATGGTCAGAGACTGCAGACATGATACAGGAGATGGTCAGAGACTGCAGACATTATACAGGAGATGGTCAGAGACTGCAGACATGATACAGGAGATGGTCAGAGACTGCAGACGTGATACAGGAGATGGTCAGAGACTGCAGACATGATACAGGAGATGGTCAGAGACTGCAGACGTGATACAGGAGATGGTCAGAGACTGCAGACATGATACAGGAGATGGTCAGAGACTGCAGACGTGATACAGGAGATGGTCAGAGACTGCAGACATGATACAGGAGATGGTCAGAGACTGCAGACGTGATACAGGAGATGGTCAGAGACTGCAGACATGATACAGGAGATGGTCAGAGACTGCAGACGTGATACAGGAGATGGTCAGAGACTGCAGACATGATACAGGAGATGGTCAGAGACTGCAGACATGATACAGGAGATGGTCAGAGACTGCAGACATGATACAGGAGATGGTCAGAGACTGAGGACATGATACAGGAGATGGTCAGAGACTGCAGACATGATACAGGAGATGGTCAGAGACTGAGGACATGATACAGGAGATGGTCAGAGACTGAGGACATGATACAGTAGATGGTCAGAGACTACAGACATGATACAGGAGATGGTCAGAGACTGCAGACGTGATACAGGAGATGGTCAGAGACTGCAGACGTGATACAGGAGATGGTCAGAGACTGCAGACATGATACAGGAGATGGTCAGAGACTGCAGACGTGATACAGGAGATGGTCAGAGACTGCAGACATGATACAGGAGATGGTCAGAGACTGCAGACGTGATACAGGAGATGGTCAGAGACTGAGGACATGATACAGTAGATGGTCAGAGACTACAGACATGATACAGGAGATGGTCAGAGACTGCAGACATGATACAGGAGATGGTCAGAGACTGCAGACATGATACAGGAGATGCTCAGAGGCTGAGGACATGATAGAAGATAGAAGAGCACTAGGGGGGCCGGAGAGCACAGACGAAGCAGAGAGCACTGGAGGTGCTGAAGGGCACGGTGGGGGGGGGGGAACTGGAGAGAATTAAGAGAGGGTTTGGAAAGCATTGTAGGGGGGTTGGAAGGTGCAGGGGGTGGATTGCACTGGGGGGGACAGGGAGCACTTGGGGGGCGAGCAGGGAAAACTAGGGGGGTGGAGAGCACTGGGGGGACGGGGAGCACTTAGGGGGGAGGGAGAAAGCACTGTGGGTAGTTGAAGAGCATGGGGGGGGCTAAAGAACAGGGGGGGTCTAGTGCACTGGGGGGAGAGGGGCTAAAAGCACTGAGGGAGGGATTAGGAGCACTGGAGGAGGTTAAGAACTTTGGGGGGCCAGCAAAAGAAGTTGTATAGGAGGGGGATGGGGCAGCTGCATATAGATGAATTGATCTTTCCCTATTCTTCCTGCAGGAGGGAGAGGAGGAGAATCAGTTATTCAGCAGGAAGCTGCAGGAAGAATAGAGAAAGATGAATTCCTCTATATGTAGCAGCCCCATCCCCCTCCTATCCAGCACACACTTTTGCAATGGGCACTCACCTTCTTCCCGCCGAGGCTCCGCCCCTTATTCCCGCCGCGGCTCCGCCCCCTTATTCCCGCCGCGGCTCCGCCCCCCTATTCCCGCCGTGGCTCCGCCCCCCACTAGCAGCACGGACTGAAGGAGCTGCCAGCCACTGCAGCTGCCTTCACACTGCGGGATCTGTCTGACTCTGAACACACCGGGCAGGACACCGGCTGACACCCCCCAGTGAGTGGCACCCGGGGCGGGCCGCACCCCCGCCCCCCCCATTGGTACGCCACTGCAAGTGTGCCTTGCCTATAGTCAAGCATGGTGGTGGGAGTGTCATGGTCTGGGGCTGCATGAGTGCTGCTGGCACTGGGGAGCTACAGCTACAGTTCATTGAGGGAACCATGAATGCCAACATGTACTGTGACATACTGAAACAGAGCATGATCCCCTCCTATCGGACACTGGGCCGCAGGGCAGTATTCCAACATAATAATGACCCCAAACACACCTCCAAGATGACCACTGCCTTGCTAAAGAAGCTGAGGGTAAAAGTGATGGACTGGCCAAGCATTTCTCTAGACCTAAACCCTATTGAGAATCTGTGGGACATCCTCAACTCGAAGGTGGAGGAGCACAAGGTCTCTAACATCCACAACCTCCGTGATGTCGTCATAGAGGAGTGGAAAAGGACTCCAGTGGCAACCTGTGAAGTTCTAGTGAACTCCATGCCCAAAAGGGTTAAGGCAGTGCTTGAAAATATTGGTGGCTACACAAAATATTGACACTTTGGGCCCAATTTGGATATTTTGACTTAGGGGTGTACTCCCTTTTGTTGCCAGCGGTTTAGACATTAATGGCTGTGTGTTGAGTTATTTTGAGGGGACAGCAAATTTACACTGTTATACAAGCTGTACACTCAATACTTTACATTGTAGCAAAGTGTCATTTCTTCAGTGTTGTCACATGAAAAGATATAATAAAATATAAAAAAAATGTGAGGGGTGTACTCACTTTTGTGAGATACTTAACACACACACACACACACACACACAGGGCAAAAACAAAAAAACAGAAAATTGAATTGGAATGACGTGTGATGACGAAACCAGGACATGTGTATGTGTATACCTGATACGCATTGGGAAGGACAAAGGACAAAATTGTTCACCAGATCAAGTATGCTATAGATGACGGTTATGATTGGTGATTCATCCTTGACCACTTACGGACCGCCCACTGTGTATTTACGACGCTACTTTGATGTTAATTACCGGGGTTATGGCAATGTACATGGTAATTTCTGTACATTGCAAGGATTTTAACAAACATTGTTGCAGATTTCTAACGTTTATTGTTCTGAAGAAATCATTGTTTGTTCTTCTGTACCTCTGTGATGAGTGGGTCAAATGGGAGTGGTTTCATAATTATCTGTCAGCTGTGGCAGCTGCAGGGCTCCAATGAGGAAATCCGCTGGACCTGCATCCCTTTAGACGTGTTCCTATTGGGAGTATCTCACCAAAAATGAAATTTTGTTGCAGGGGATGCCAGAAATCTGACTTGTATCTTATACATACTTCTGGGAAAATTGGTGAGCCAATCACACAAGCAGGACATTTTTTTTCTGGGGTGTGGTCAGTACACAATCTGTGTACAAAACAGCTTCAGGTAGCCATATTGCATTGCATTTTCAGAAGATTGCAGATTGAAAAGGAAAGGTCATTTTTAATAACATTCAATTACAATATGAATGTGTCACAATTGTATACGCTATATTGTTTTTTTCTTTATTTGCTATTTTATTCCCCCCACGAAAGTGCAGTTACCCTTTAAGGGAGGGCTCCTTTCTCGACCAGCCCTGCCAAAAGGGGGCTACAAGGGCAAGAAAGGAGTTAAAAAAAAAAAATACGTCAAGTTCTTCCACCTCCGATTCGCTCATCCATGTCTTTATGGACCTTGCTTTGTGCACTGATGCGCAGTCATGTTGGAACAGGAAGGGGCCATCCCCAAACTGTTCCCACAAATTTGGAAGCATGAAATTGTCCAAAATGTCTTGGTATGCTGACGTCTTAAGAGTTCCATTCACTTGAACTAAAAGACCAAACTTACCCCTAAAAACAACCCCACACCATAATCCCCCCCCCCCCCTCCACCAAATTATTTAGACCAGTGCACAATCAAGGTCCATAAAGGCATGGATGTGAGAGTTTGGGGTGGAGGAACTTGACTGGCGTACACAGAGTCCTGGTCTCAACCCAAAGGGACACCTTTGGGATGAATTAGAGACTGTAAGGCAGGCCTTCTTGTCCAACATCAGTGCCTGACCTCACAAATACGCTTCTGGAAGAATGGTCAAACATTCCCATAGACACACTCGGACTACTAAACCTTGTGGACAGTCTTCCCAGAAGAGTTGAAACTGTTATAGCTGCAAAGGGTGGGCCAACTCCATATTGAACCCTACTTACTAAGATTGGGATGACATTAAAGTTCATGTGCGTGTAAAGGATGTGCGTGTAAAGGCAGGCGTCCCAATACTTTGGTGATATAGTGTATGTCAACCATGACTGTCTGACAGGACTGGATTCACCTTAGCAACACTGTTATTCATATAATCTCTACCCTGGTCTTCTATCATTTTCTTTGCAAGGTAGACATGAATACCCTAAGACAGAAGGTAGAGTGTTAGAGTCACAGTACTGTGCAAAAGTTATAAGCAAGTGTGACGAAATGCTGTAGTAAGTAAGAACGCTTTAAAAAAATATACAGTATATTTTCAAATCTTTCTTTTTATCAATTTACAAAATTAAAACGTAAGAGAACAGAAGAAAAATCTAAATCAAATCAATATTTGATGTGACTACCTTTTGGTTTCAAACCAGCATTAACCACTTTACCACCGGAGGATTTTGCTGTCTTACGTCCAGGCCACTTATTGCGATTCGGCACTGTGCGAATTTAACGGACAATTGTGTGGTCATGCGACGCCGTACCCAAACAAGATTTACGGCTTTTTTTTCCCACAAACAGAGCTTTCTTTTGGTGGAATTTGATCACCTTTGCGATTTTTACTTTTTGCGCTATAAACAAAAAAAGAGCGTAAATTTTGAAAAAATAACAATATTTTTCACATTTTTTTTATATGAAATTCCCCCCAAAAAAATGTAAAAATCAAAATTGTTTTAAATTTTTTGTTTTCTGCTTCCTATGTTTGGTAAAAAAAAAAAAATGACAATAAACGTATTTTGATTGGTTTGCGCAAAAGTTATTGCGTTTACTAACTAAGGGAAAGATTTCTGTCATTTTTGGTGGTTTTTTTTTTTAACGAGTAATGGCGGCGATCTGCGATTTTTTTGCGGGACTGCGACATTGCGGCAGACAGATCGGACCCTTGACTGACATTTGTGACACTTTTGGGGGTACCAGTGACATTACTACAGTAATCAGTGCTATAAATATGCACTGTTACTATAAAAATGACACTGGCAGGGAAGGGGTTAATTTTATTGGAGAGGGAGGGGTTAATGTATGCCTGGTGCTTACTAACATGTGTGGGGGAGGTGACTGAGTGACACAGGGACAGATCGCATGTTCAGCTATGCTGAACCCTGCAATCTGACCCTGCCTGTCACTTAGGAGATCCGCCCGCTTTGTTTACACAAGCGGGCGGATCTCCAAACTTGATTCCCTGACGATCGGGGAAGAGCAGAGGCGATCGCCGCCGCTCCTCCCCTGGCCCGACTCCTGCTGTGAATGAATACAGCGGGAGCGAGCCTCCGGCGGCGCGTGAGCGCCGCCCACAAGGGGAGGAGTCCAGCGACGTAGGTTTACGTCGCTGGGCGATAACCAACCACTTTGCCGCAGTAGAGCTCGAGTGAGCGGTCAGCAAGTGGTTAATTCAATTCATCAAGCTTTTTATAGGAAGCACAAAGAAACCAGCAACGTTAAGGACTGTGGTTGGCCAAGGAAACTCAATACAGCAGATGAAAGACACATCATGCTTACAGTACTTCCCTTCAACATCGGAAGATGTCCAGTAGTGCCATTAGCACAGAACTGGTGAAAACCACCCATCTACTGTCTGGAGGAGTCTGGCCAGAAGTGGTCTTTAACCACTTCTGGACCGGAAGGAATTGCCCCCTTAATGACCAGGACATATTTTGCAATTCGGCATTGCGTTATTTTAACGGACTATTTCGCGGTCGTGCGCCGCTGTACCCAAATACAATTGATGTCCTTTTTTTCCCACAAATAGAGCTTTCTTTTGGTGGTATTTGATCACCTGTGCGACTTTTATTTTTTTGCGCTATAAACAAAAAAAGAGCGACAATTCTGAAAAAAAAAAAAAAAAAACAATATTTGTTGGTCTGAATTTTCCCAGCCAAAAAAGAGGTTGCTCCCCAAATTAAGATTTTTTTTTCTCAGCGAATAAACATGTTTGGTGCTAACAAGTGTGTGCATTTATAACAACATTCTCCAGAGGAACTTCATTTTGCAGTTTGAACATGCTATAGGATATGCATGGTCTGTTTAAGCCCAAAGAAGTCAAGTAATACAGTTATCTCAGAAAAAAAAAGAAAAAAAAAAGGGGGGGTGTATAATACATGTTTATATAAAACAGCCCAAAAGAAGGTATTTCGTGACTTAAGGGGGGAGTCCACTCTAATACTAAAACTGCGACATCTACAGATATCCATGATCCATGATGTAAAACATACCTCTTCTGAAGCCGATCTAGTCCGGTCTCCAGCAGCGGAAGCTCTGCAGAGGACACAATCGACAACGGCTGTGAAATTAAGAGGAAGTGACGTCACCCACAGAGTTACTATGGGGCTTCCGTTGTCAGCTGCCTCCTCTGCACCTGTCCCCAAAGCGAAGCCGCCGCTGACACCTTAGCGTGGTACCTAATCGGATCGGCTTCAAAAAAGGTATGTATAGTGATTTCTTCTTTACATGGTTAGATAGGTTGGTCTAAAATCGTGGATGTCTGTAGATGTAGGGATTTTAGTGTTAGGGTGGACTTATTCTTTAAGGTAACCAATTTCTATGTAGCCAAGTAAATGGAAAGGAGCTGGCTCACTGATCATTACCAGCATCCTGGATATAAATGTGGCTACCCTATAATAAAGCTCTGATGCAGGGCCACTGATAAGGCAGTACAATCGATCCTGTTGGACCAGGCTGGGCCCTATCAGCTCATCAGAGAGCCAAGGCAGCTTTATAGTGCATTACTTTCAAACAAATGTAGCACTACTCTGGGAGCTGCCGAGTGTGGGTTCCCCTGGGTTACCATTGGCAACAGTAGAGCATTCAAACATATTTCCAAGTGTTTTTACCTCAGACAAGAACCAGTCCAGTTTCTTTGGTTTTTAGGGTCTATTGAGAACTTGGATAAGAGAAGGGGTGAGTGGGATACTCCAACAACTGAACTATGAACAAGAAAAGGCAGGGACTGTATAGAAAATACTGCTGATAGTGATGGAAGATCTGGCCAATTGCATACCGGAAAAGGCTGAGACCTAAACGTCAAATCATTAAAAAAGTGAAAAAGACGTATATTAACACCTATCACTCAACACATAAGGGCAGCACTTGAAACACCTTATATAAACATAAATCATTTAGGCTCCGTTCACATGTCAGCGTATGGATCGCGGGCAGAACCGCCGCGGTTCCGCCCGCGATCCGGAGATTATTGCAAATCGCGGGACGCCTGTACGTTGCCCGTTGATTTGCAATAGACCCAAAAAAATCGCGGGACGCATTACGACCAAAAAAGTACAAGAGCTTCTTTGGAGCGTATTGCGTCCCGCAATTTTTTTTGCGCGATGTTACCGCGATTCGGCAGGCGGAAATCGCGGCAACATCACTCAGCATTTGGGGTCTATTGCAAATCAACGGGCAACGCACAGGCGTCCCGCGATTTGCAATAATCTCCGGATCGCGGGCGGAACCGCGGCGGTTCTGCCCGTGATCCATACGCTGACATGTGAACGGAGCCTAAGGCTAAAAAAAAAACATCATAACAATCCGGATCTAGTACATAAAATATGCTACATATAAAATAGCAGTGCATGGATATATTATGGCACATCTCAAAATATATATACAGCACCATCTTGTGGACAAATACTAAAAAAACAGGTGAATGGTGATATTGCATCTAAAAACGTGATACTACAAAAACGAAAATAAAGAGGAGGTCTAGTATGTCCAAATGTGCTATTAACATATATAAGGAATTGCTTGATACAAAATAAATTCAATCGGCAGCAATAACAGTGAAAACACCAGTGAGTGACTACACAGTTTGTATCGTGATGAAAAACAGTCCCAAAATATGCACAAATAAAGTCCAAATCAAAACTTCTTGTGATGAAACCGTAGAGCTGGAGAGGTGAAAACCACGTAAATAAAGTTCAGTATCCCACCACCAGCAGCGTAGTTTCTTACCAGAAAGATGAATAATAGGGCATATAAATATATAGTTCCGCTCCAGAGATCACACACCAAGGTAAACCAGAAGAATGTAACCCCTAACACCATCCAGGTGGAGTGGGAGTGATAAGCCTCTTACCAGATGAATGTATGGGTAGAGCTGTGAACCAACGAACACTCCTCTCCTCCACAGGGTATGGTAATGGATGGATCTCTGGTGGGTTATCGCTGTTCTTGTTGTTCTTTTCCGGGAACACTCGGTAATCCAAGGCACGCTGAGGTTCCCTGATATCGTTCCTTACTTAGCTCCCTTCAGTGCTGCTCACATGACCAGGGAGTAAAAATTGTGGTTCCTAAAAAATAAATTAATAATAAAAAGTGTTTTTATTTGTTAAGATGCATGGTGAGTATTTTGCAGCTCTCATTTATTTTGGAAAATTAAGAAAATAAAGGAAAAAGCATTTATTTTACGCTTTTTTCCTATTTCAAAACTTTGTGACAAAAAGTGAGATCTGCAAAACACTCAACATGCCTCTCTGCAAATAGCTTAGGGTGTCTACTTTCCGATAAGGGATACTTGGGGGGGGTTGTGCTTTCTTGGCATTTCATGGCCTCTGAAACTGTGATAGGTAGTGAGGAGTGAAATCAACTATTTACGCCCTTGGAAAGCCTGAAGGCGGGGATTCGTTTTCTTGGTCTTGTATGTGGCTAGACTGCCAAAAAGTCTCACACATGGGGTATCCCCATACTCAGGAGAAGCAGCAGAAACTGGATTTTTGACTTACCGTAAAATCCTTTTCTCTTAAGCTCATTGACAGACGCAGGACTGATATCTTGATATCCGTAGGGTTATACTGCCCCTACAGGAGTAGGACACTAGGCAGGAAAAAAGTTCTGGCCACACCCATGGGCAGTCCCAGGGGGTATATCCTCTCTCTCCCTGCCACAGGATGTCAGTTATGTAACAAAGCAGTGTCAGAGACTCATACCAACCCAACTCAAAATAGAGGGGCGGTACTGCGTCTGTCAATGAGCTTAAGAGAAAAGGATTTTACGGTAAGTCAAAAATCCAGTTTTCTCTGTCGCTCATTGACAGACGCAGGACTGATATCTTGATATCCGTAGGGACGTCCCAAAGCAGTGCCATAAATGAGGGGTGGGATAATCAAAATAAAATCCAATCCAGAAGGCCAAAAACAGAGCCAACCAGAAGACCAGAGGACTCATCGAAACAAGCAGATGAGACCCACCTGAAAAAAACAAAACCCCCGAGGTAGACCAAAGGTCCCCTCAAACAGCAGCCTGCAAAACCTTGCGGCCAACAGAGGCATCCGCCGATGCCAGCACATCAACCTTATAACATTTTGTAAAGGTATGAACCGACGACCAGGTAGCCGCCTTGCAAACCTGAAGCACTAAGAGCCCGAGTAGAGTGCGCCTTAACAGGGAACGGAGGAACCCGTTCCCTGTTAATAGAATAAGCCTGCACCACCGTCTGTCTGATCCATCTGGAGATAGTCGCGGCAGACGCAGACAACCCCTTTCTAGGGCCATCCGTGATCACAAAAAGTGAATCAGCCTTACGAAAAGAGCCAGTAGTAGCCAAGTACACCCTGATCGCCCGAACCACATCCAAGGAGTGTAACGCAAACTCCCGAGGATGACTGGGCTTAGGACACAGGGAAGGTAACACAATATCCTCATTCAAGTGAAAGTCGGAAACCACCTTAGGAAGGAAGGATGGATTCGGACGAAGAACCACCTTATCCCTATGAACCACCAGATAGGGGGAACTACAGGACAACGCAGCCAGTTCTGACACCCTGCATGCAGAAGTGATAGCCACCAAAAAGGCCACCTTCTGGGATAAGGTAAGCAAGGAAATCTCCCTAATATTTTCAAAGGGAGGTTTCTGGAGAACTGACAACACCAAATTAAGATCCCAGGGCGGCAAGGGCGCGCGCACCAGAGGAGCCAGGTGCCGCACCCCCTGGATGAAGTTCCGCACCAAAGAATGAGTAGCCAGTGGCCTCTGGAAGAAGATCGCCAATGCTGAAACCTGACCCTTGAAAGTGCTCAAGGCCAGCTTCTGCTCAACCCCCCGTTGCAGGAAGGCCAACCCCCCGTTGCAGGAAGGCCAATATCCGAGCCACTGAGTAAGAATGTGGAGGAACCCCGAGGGACTCACACCACGCGATATAAGACTTCCATGTGCGATGATAGATCTTTCTGGAAGTCGCTTTCCTCGCTTTAATCAGAGTAGGAATAACAAACGGAAACCCCTGTCCTTCAGCATCTGGCTCTCAACAGCCAAGCCGTCAAAGCCAGCGATCATAAAGCAGGATGGAAGATCAGTCCCGGAGACAGCAGATCCTCCCTGAGAGGAAGTCGCCAAGGAGCGTCCGCGACCAGCCTGACCAAGTCGGCGTTACCAGGCCCGATGAGGATAGTCCGGAGCCACAAGGATGACGAATTCCCTCCGCCTCTATCCTGCGAAGAAGTTTCGGCAGCAACTTGAGAGGAGGAAAGGCATACAGCAGCTGATACTGCCCCTACGGAGCAACCAGCGCGTCTGCGGCGTCCGCCCGAGGATCACGGGAGCGGGCTGCAAACCTCTGCATCTTCCTGTTGAGCCGAGATGCCAACAGATCCACGTCTGGGGTGCCCCAATGAAGTCACAACTGGTGAAACACCTCTGGATGAAGAGACCATTCCCCTTGATCCAAGGTCTGACGGCTGAGAAAGTCTGCCTGCCAATTTTCCATGACCAGAATGTGAACTGCGGTAAGAGCCGGAACAAACCGTTCCGCCCAATGAAGAATGCCGGCCACTTCTACGGCCGCCAGAACACTCTTGGTGCCCCCTGGTGATGGACATAAGCCACGGCCATGGCATTGTCCGACTGAATCCGAACCGGGTAGCCCTAAAGATGCTCGATCCAGTGAACCAGGCAAAACCTGATCACTCTCAGTTCCAACACATTTATCGGCCACCTGGATTCTTCCAGGGACCAGAGCCCCTGAGCAGCCAGAGACTCCCTGGTCCGCTCACTCAGCCGGATCCGATTGTCCAGGGAATTGGGATTCCGGTTCCATTTGAGAAGAATCTCCTTTTTGAGAGTCCGCGTATGAAACTGAGCCTGCGGAGACTCCGTATCGAGGAGGAGGTCGTCCAGGTAGCCCAGGACCGATATGCCCCGCTGCCGCAACAGCACCAGAACTGGGGCCAAAACCTTTGTGAAAACCTGGGGAGCAGAAGGGTAACGCCACAATCTGATAATGGTCCTCTCCCACAGCAAAGCGCAGAAACCGCTGGTGTCCTGCGTAAATGGGAGCATGAAGATAAGCTTCCTTGATGTCAATGGATGCCAGAAAATCCCCGAGATGCAGGGAGGCCACCACTGTGCGAATGGACTCCACTCCTTGTTGGAAGCGATCGAAACTCGATCTTGTATCCCAACCGTATGACCTCGTGAACCCATTTGTCTTGAATCCTGGAGAGCCACGGGTCCGGGAACCGGCGAAGACACCCCCCCACCCCTGATATGGGTGGGGGCGCACCTTCAGGCTGAAGCGGTCTTATCCTCAGGTCTGGAAGGACCGTATTTTTGCTTACCAGACCAGGGTCTCTTGAAACCCCCCGGGCTTCGCCTTGTCGCCCGCCCTGGAAGAGCGAAAAAACTTCTTGTGAGCTGAAAAGGAAGGTCCCTGTCTGCAATGAGGTTCCTTACCCTTATTAGCCTGTGGTAGAAAGGTGCTCTTGCCCCCAGTGAGATCCTTGATAATCTCATCCAAGGTAGCACCAAACAGGTGATCCCCCTGAAAAGGGAGAACAGTCAAGGCTTTTTTGGAAGCCTGATCCGCCGACCAGCACTTCAACCATACCATGCGCCGGAGGACCACCGCCGAGATCGACACACGCCCCAGCAATGGAGCAGCGTCCAGTGCGGCGTCACAAACAAACTGTAGCCCCTGGACCATTTGCTGCAGCAACTCCGCCACGGCAGGAGGGAGACTTCTCCCCTCCAGGTCATGGCGTAACAGCTTGGCCCATTCCGTCAACGTCTGTGAAACCAGAGCAATGGTAAACACTGGCCTCAAGGCCGACCCTGCCAGGGAGAATATGGAACGGGACACAGATTCTGCCCTACGATCAACTGGATCCTGAAAGGACGGGGAATCCTCCAACGGGATAACAGTAGCCTTATTTAGTCTGGAAACCGGCGGATCCACCAAAGGTGGCACCGTCCATTTTTTAACCGCTTGCCGACCGCCGCAAGTAAATTTACTGCGGCGGTCAGCCCCTCACAGGCAGAGTGACGTTAATTAACGTCACTAGCCTGGGGGGTCTGGGGAGCGAGCGCGCGCCGCCGGAGGCGCGCTCCCGCGCGGTCACGGACTCCCCCACGCGTGTGACCGGCGGACCCGATGTCCGCCGGTCACTCGGCGATCGTCGGGGGAGAGGGAGAAAGTCAGGCAGCTTGTGTAAACAAGCTGCCTGTCATTCTCCTCGGTGTAAAAACACTGATCATACGGTTCTATTATGTAGAACCGTTGATCAGTGTCCTTACACCTCAAGTCACAGCCAATCACAGTAAGAATCACGCCCCTAGGGACACACACAGCCCCTCCCTCTCAAATAAAGTAAACCCCTTCACTACCAGTGTATTTTTACAGTAACAGTGCATATTTATAGCACTGATTACTGTAGAAATGTCATTGGTAACCCCAAAAGTGTCAAAAATGTCAGTCAAGGGTCCGATCTGTCCGCCCCAATGTCGCAGTACCGCAAAAAAAACAAAAAAAAAAAACAAAAAAAAAAAATCGCAGATCGCCGCCATTACGCGTTAAAAAAAAACCAACAAAAATGACAAAAATCTTTCCCTTTGTTAGTAAACGCGATAACTTTTGCGCAAACCAATAAAAATACGCTTTTTGCGATTTTTTTTTACCAAACATAGGTAGCATAAAGCAAATTGGCCGAAAATGTTAAAAAATTTTGATTTTTACATTTTTTTTTTGGGGAATTTCATATAAAAAAATGTGAAAAATATTGTTATTTTTGCAAAATTGACGCTCTTTTTTTGTTTATAGCGCGTGATCAAAAAAAAAAATCGCACAGGTGATCAAATACCACCAAAAGAAAGCTCTGTTTGTGGGAAAAAAAAGGACGTCAAATTTGTTTAGGTACAGCGTCACACGACCGCGCAATTGTTTGTTAAAGTCACGCAGTGCCGAATCGCAAAATACCCCCTGGTCGTTTAGCAGCCAAATCCTCTGGGGCTTAAGTGGTTAAGGAGGGACTCTTCAAACGGGTAGCGCCTAGCAATCCGTTTGGGCATCCCTGGGGGTCGTTTTGGATGGACCCACTCCTTCTTAATGATATTGTCAAAGCATTTGGGAAAGGGAAACACCTTTGCCACCCTGGAGGGCTTGCGAGTGCCAAAGGCAACTTCCGTATGAGCTGCATCCGCAGGTGCAACCTCCAGTTTTAGGGTCTCCCGGACAGACACAATCAGTGCGTCCACTAGTGCCTTGTCTTGCGCTATGGCGGAGGCAGAGAGGTCATCCTCACTATCAGAGGAGACGGGGCGCGAGACAGCAGCCCCAGAGGAGGAACCTGCAGCAGCAGCGACTGGCTCAGGATCAGAATCTGAGGCATCAGACAAGACAGGGGTAGGCGGGGTCGCTTTTTAGCCCCCCGTCTCTGACAGGCCACCTCCACCCAGGACACAAATGACTCCAGGACAGCCGAAAGCGCATCAATGGTGAGCGGAGAATTGGAGGGTCCTGCGGCCACCTTGAGGGGATCAGGTGGGGACACATGTGCAGCAGGGTCCATGGCAACACCAGGGGAACCCGTCAGCAAAGTATGACTAAATTGGAAAAAAAAAAAAACACCTTTTTTTTTTTTTTATGTCACCCAGCGCTACAGCGCCCCTCAATGAGACAGCGTGCCTCGAAACCCCCGCAGAGAGAGAGAGAGAGACCCCCAAAAGGCTCACCACATGATGCACCAGAGTTCAAAAGGACTGCTCTCAGCATTGTCTACATGACAAGGAAGTCCTGTCGAGCGATCTTCCCGTCTCTAGGGAGGGGCTCCGCCCGCTCACACGCCCTCAGTAACTCCCACAGCTGCCCAGCTCTGCAAACAAAACGAGCTGGGTGTACCAAGATGCCCGCCCCCATGAGCCACATGAGAGACTCCAAACAAATGGCAGCCCCGCGCGCTGCGGTGGGAAGGGGGGTCCCCACATCTACTAACAGACGATCGATCGGCAGGTAGGCCCTGGGAAGCCAGGGAGGAAACCCCCCGCACAACAGCTGTCCGCACTCGGGACCCCCCCACCCCCTTAGCGGCTTGAATGAACAGCTAGCCACCCCACACACACACAAACCCCCCCCCCCCCCGTAGGGAGAAAGGGAGGGGGGAGAGGGACACCACAGGGGGAGGGTGCACAGGGGAACAGAGGGGAACCCAGATTAGTGTGGGTCCGACCATCCCAGGGAGGGGCCCGGGTCCACCCCAGAGTCAGCCATGAGGAGCAGGGGGGAAACATTTACTCACCATACCGGAACAGAGCAGGTGCCACTCCAGACAAAAAACCCTCACCGCCCAGTGTGGGGGGGGGGGGTGTCGGCCAAAGGAGACGCTGCGACTTGGCCGTCGACCGGTCGTATGCGACTCGGCGGGACGTTTAACCCGCGGGCCAGTCCCTGTCCAGCGGGACTATGTCGCGGCCGACCCAGCGCGGAGCTGGGTCTGCACGCGCTCGTAGGCCGGCTGGGGTGACCACTGTATCTCAACATCCAGCCCGTCGCCCAGATCCGGTATAATTGCTTGAAGATCTCACAGGAACAACTGGAGAAAAAAGCTAACAAAAAAAAAAGATTTATCTAAAAAAGCTTGCCAGGACCAGAGATCCCAGCAAGCAACTTAGGTCCTTACTCCTGACTAGGCAGAAAAAAAACTGACACCCTGTGGCAGGGAGAGAGAGGATATACCCCCTGGGACTGCCCATGGGTGTGGCCAGAACTTTTTTCCTGCCTAGTGTCCTACTCCTGTAGGGGGCAGTATAACCCTACGGATATCAAGATATCCAGGGTTCATACACATTTTCACCAATAAAATTCCATGACTTTTCCATGACTTCACGTAAATATTCATGACCTAATGTTTCATGAAATGTCTATGTATACATGTTAAATAAGAAGAAAATCTATGTCACACCCAGCATATTTTTACTAAAATAAATGACAATCTTTGTAGTGTACAGTACCTCTGCAGTTAGGGTTTCGTTTCTGGATACAGCGTGACTCAAATGGTCCCTTGTTTTACAGTGGATGAGATGGAAGCACCGCTGCCGCAGCTGGGAGCCGGTGTCACTTCAGGCGTACGGGTAAAAAAAAGCCAGCGATCAGATTGGAAGCGGTCAAGCACGTAGCTGCAGACTGGTGCTTTGCACCTTTAGCGTGGCTAGACAGCGCTGCCTCTCCCATGTTCGAAATGTCAAACGTTTTACGACACACACTGTACATTTAGCGGACATGATACAGGAGGTGGTCAGAGACTGCAGATATGATACAGGAGGTGGTCAGAGACTGCGGACATGATACAGGAGGTGGTCAGAGACTGCAGACATGATACAGGAGGTGGTCAGAGACTGCAGACATGATACATGAGGTGGTCGGAGACTGCAGACATGATACATGAGGTGGTCAGAGGCTGCAGACATGATACAGGAGGTGGTCAGAGGCTGCAGACATGATACAGGAGGTGATCAGAGGCTGCAGACATGATACAGGAGGTGGTCAGAGGCTGCAGACATGATACATGAGGTGGTCAGAGGCTGCAGACATGATACATGAGGTGGTCAGAGACTGCAGACATGATACAGGAGGTGGTCAGAGGCTGCAGACATGATACAGGAGGTGGTCAGAGGCTGCAGACATGATACAGGAGGTGGTCAGAGGCTGCAGACATGATACAGGAGGTGGTCAGAGGCTGCAGACATGATACAGGAGGTGGTCAGAGGCTGCAGACATGATACAGGAGGTGGTCAGAGGCTGCAGACAAGATACAGGAGGTGGTCAGAGGCTGCGGACATGATACAGGAGGTGGGCAGAGGCTGCGGACATGATACAGGAGGTGGTCAGAGGCTGCGGACATGATACAGGAGGTGGTCAGAGGCTGCGGACATGATACAGGAGGTGGTCAGAGGCTGCGGACATGATACAGGAGGAGGTCAGAGGCTGCAGACATGATACAGGAGGTGGTCAGAGGCCCAAGCCACAGTCATGAGGTGCAGGCGGACTGGTATGGATGGCACAGTCAGACAGTGAGATGCACAAAATGCAGCACAGTAATCTTTTAGGCCCAAGTCACAGTCATGAGGTGCAGGCAGACTGGTATGGATGGAACAGATCTGATGGTGCACAAATGCGGCACTTACTCTTGGAGAAAGAACAGTGGTGCTCCTGCTTGCCGAAATAAAGCTGTTCAGGCAGTCATGAAGGTGCAGCTGGACAAAATGTGGCGCTTACTACTCTTTGGCCGAACCTAACAGTCCCACAAACAGGCAGAAAAGAGTTCTCACAGAAAGGTGACTCAGGATTGGATGCTTAAATTTATTTACATTTATTTTTTAACATTCCCGTATAGGACTGGTACAGTAGGTGTCCTTCCGGGTCCGCAGTTTGCCCTACTGTCGGTCACTGGCCAGCAGCAGCAGCCGAGGAGATGATCGTGCACCAATCACTGGCAGCGGGGAGGGCCGGCCGCGGTTTGCCTGGATGTGACTGGCCAGCAGCAGCAAACCAATCACAGGCAGCGGAAGCGTCACTGGAGGACGGGCCGGCAGCATGAACGTGATGACGCGGGGGTGCGGTAACCGAAACGGTTACCGCCCCCTTCCGCGTCATCATCACGTTCAATCATGGCGGCGGGTAGCGCGGCAAGCACTGGGCAGCACACAGTGAGTGAGGCGTTACACATAATGTTTTAAATGAATCAATGGTGCTGGGGCCATGCTGCAAACATGTTTTTACTTTCAGTAGGTCTTTATCAACCACTTGAAGACCAGACATTTTTCTGACATTTGTTGCTTACAAGTTAAAATCAGTATTTGTTGCTAGAAAGCTACTTGGAACCCTCAAACATTAGAGAGTTATTTTTTAGCAGAGACAATAGAGAATAAAATGGCGGTCGTTGTAATATTTTATGTCACACTGTATTTGCGCAGCAGTCTTTCAAACCTAAATTTGGAAAAAATACACTTTAACCACTTGCCGACTGCCTAACGCCGATCTACGTCGGCAGTCAGCCCCTCACAGGCAAAGTGACGTAGGGCTACGTCACTAGCTTGTGAGGGTCTAGGGAGCGAGCGCGCGCCCCCGGAGGCGCGCTCCCACTCCCGCGTGGTCACGGACCCCCCCGCGCGTGTGACCAGCGGACCCGATGTCCGCCGGTCACTCGGCGATCGGCGGGGGAGAGGGAGAATGTCAGGCAGCTTGTGTAAACAAGCCACCTGTCATTCTCCTCGCTGTAAAGACACTGATCAAACGGATCTAGTATGTAGATCCGTTGATCAGTGTCCTTACAGCTCAAGCCACAGCCAATCACAGTAGAAAGCACGCCCCTAGGGATACACACAGCCCCTCCCTCCCAAATAAAGTTAACCCCTTCACAACCAGTGTATTTTTACAGTAACAGTGCATATGTATAGCACTGATTACTGTAGAAATGTCACTGGTAACCCCAAAAGTGTCACAAATGTCAGTCAAGGGTCCGATCTGTCCGCCCCAATGTCGCAGTACTGCAAAAAAAATCGCAGATCGCCGCCATTACGCGTTAAAAAAAAAAACAACAAAAATGACAAAAATCTTTCCCTTTGTTAGTAAACGCGATAACTTTTGCCCAAACCAATCAAAATACACTTTTTGCGATTTTTTTTACCAAACATATGTAGCATAAAACAAATTGGCCGAAAATTTAAAAAAATTTTGATTTTTACTTTTTTTTTTGGGGGAATTTCATATAAAAAAATGTGAAAAATATTGTTATTTTTGCAAAATTGACGCTCTTTTTTTGTTTATAGCGCGTGATCAAAAAATCGCACAGGTGATCAAATACCACCAAAAGAAAGCTCTGTTTGTGGGAAAAAAAGGACGTCAAATTCGTTTAGGTACAGCGTCGCACGACCGCGCAATTGTCCGTTAAAGTCACGCAGTGCCGAATCGCAAAATACCCCCTGGTCAGGAAGGGGGTAAAATCTTCCGGGGCTTAAGTGGTTAACCACTTCACGCAAAATCACGTACCCGTATGTCATTTTGTTGACGTGGTTGTGTGTTTCCGATGTAGTAACCCAGAAGCGATGTAATCTGGAAGCGACGTCACTTCCGGTTTACTCGGCAGCCAATAGAGGCAGATTGAAAAAATCCAAGGTATTCAAAAATGCAGATATATTTTAGCAGTGACCCTAATTAATAAAATGACCGTTGTTGCAACATTTTATGTCATACTGTATTTGCGCAGCGGTCTTTTAAACGCAATTTGTTTTAAAAAAATACAGTTCAATTAAAAAAAAAAAAACTAAACCGTAAAATTTGCTTATTTTTTTTTGTATAATTTTTGAAAGATGATGTTATGCCGAGTAAATAGATAGCTAATGTGTCATGCTTTAAAATTGCGCACGCTTGTGGAATGGCGACCAACTACGGCACTTAAAAATCTCCATAGCGCATGATTTAAAAATGTTAAACATTTACCTGTTTAGAGATAAAGAGGAGGTATTGTGGTATAATTATTGCGCTCGCTCTAAAGATCACGGCGATACCTCACATTTGTGATTTGAATGCGGTTTACATTTGTGGGCGCGACTTACGTATGCGTTTTCTTTGGGGTGCAAGCACAAAGGGATGGGGCGATTTTAAAAAATTTATTTTTTTTGTCTTTTTTCTCTTTTTTACACTGTCCCTCTAAAATAGTTTTCCTGATCGCTTTTACTGCTTTGATAAGGAATGTAAACATCCCTTGTGACAGTAATAGGCAGCAACAGGTACTCTTTATGGAGGGATCTGGGGTCTAAAAGACTCCAAACCCCTCCTCTGCGCTTCAAAGTATTCAAAACGACAAAAAAAACGGAATTTTTGTAAAATCTTACCTGTAAAATTCCTTTCTCTGAGTCCTCCGACAGTTGCCGCCTCTTCATATTCGTCACAATGGGGTATTAGACTTTGCTCCGAAGGAGTAGCTAGGCAACAGAATATGTTAACATTAAAGCTTTTAACATATCCCACCCTCAAGGGGTGGTCCCCTCAGTCAATACCCTCCTACTTCCTGCAACCATATCTCAGTTTCAGTGGAATAGCAGTAGAGTATATAACCAAAAACCCCAAAAGAGGGGCGGGGGCGGCGACTGTCGGAGGACTGAGAGAAAGGAATTTTACAGGTAAGATTTTACAAAAATTCCGTTTTCTCTTACGTCCTCCGACAGTCGCCGCCTCTTCATATTCGTCACAATAGGGACGTCCCAAAGCAGTGCAAACATGAGGGGTGGGAAACGCATCCGCGCCGTAAGGCAACGCAGTCTCCGCATCAAAGAAAGGAACCTTACCAAAGGAAGGAAACCAGCTGGGCAATAGGAAAAAAACTTGCTCAACAGGAGCAACAACCCAGAAAAAACAAATAACCAGGGGATCAAAAAAAAAAAACTTATCCCAACAGCCAGGGATCCCAACAGGTGACCCTAGGGAACAGCCGCACTAAGAACCTTGCGGCCAAAGGAAGCATCCGCCGATGCCTGAACATCCACCTTGTAGAATTTTGTGAAAGTGTGTACGGTCGACCAGGTCGCCGCCTTACACACCTGGGCTACAGAAGCCCCATGACGACAGGCCCAAGACGTACTCAGAGATAGTGATGTCGCGAACCTAAAATTCGCCGTTCGCGAACGGCGAACGCGAACATCGGCAAATGTTCGCGAACCGGCGAACCGGGCGAACCGCCATAGACTTCAATAGGCAGGCGAATTTTAAAACACACAGGGACTCTTTCTGGCCACAATAGTGATGGAAAAGTTGTTTCAAGGGGACTAACACCTGGACTGTGGCATGCCGGAGAGGGATCACGCAAAAAAAAGTTCTTAAAAATTATAATTTTTTGATAGAGAGCCAATTATTGGAAAAATTAAAAAAAAATAAAAATAAAAAATTTCTTTGGATTTAGCATCTGGGGGGTCTAAAAGTGTATCTGTCAAGTTTCAGCTCTGTAGCATGTCCAGAACCCCTAAAAAACAGAATTTTTCTTATATTTTCAGGAATACGGCTTCTCTGCGGCTGGCTTTTTCTCTTGCAGGCATTTAGCGGGCATTTTTTTAGGCAGGCATGTCATTTTTTGTATTTAGTGTCTGGGGGGTCTAAAAAGTGTACCTGTCAAGTTTCAGCTCTGTAGCATGTCCAGAACCCCTAAAAAACAGCATTTTTCTTATATTTTCAGGAATACGGCTTCTCTGCGGCTGGCTTTTTTTCTTGCAGGCATTTAGCGGGCATTTTTTTAGGCAGGCATGTCATTTTTTGTATTCAGTGTCTGGGGGGTCTAAAGCGTGTACCTGTCAAGTTTCAGCTCTGTAGCATGTCCAGAACCCCTAAAAAACAGCATTTTTCTTATATTTTCAGGAATACGGCTTCTCTGCGGCTGGCTTTTTTTCTTGCAGGCATTTAGCGGGCATTTTTTTAGGCAGGCATGTCATTTTTTGTATTCAGTGTCTGGGGGGTCTAAAGCGTGTACCTGTCAAGTTTCAGCTCTGTAGCATGTCCAGAACCCCTAAAAAACAGCATTTTTCTTATATTTTCAGGAATATGGCTTCTCTGCGGCTGGCTTTTTTTCTTGCAGGCATTTAGCGGGCATTTTTTTAGGCAGGCATGTCATTTTTTGTATTCAGTGTCTGGGGGGTCTAAAGCGTGTACCTGTCAAGTTTCAGCTCTGTAGCATGTCCAGAACCCCTAAAAAACAGCATTTTTCTTATATTTTCAGGAATACGGCTTCTCTGCGGCTGGCTTTTTTTCTTGCAGGCATTTAGCGGGCATTTTTTTAGGCAGGCATGTCATTTTTTGTATTCAGTGTCTGGGGGGTCTAAAAAGTGTACCTGTCAAGTTTCAGCTCTGTAGCATGTCCAGAACCCCTAAAAAACAGCATTTTTCTTATATTTTCAGGAATACGGCTTCTCTGCGGCTGGCTTTTTTTCTTGCAGGCATTTAGCGGGCATTTTTTTAGGCAGGCATGTCATTTTTTGTATTCAGTGTCTGGGGGGTCTAAAAAGTGTACCTGTCAAGTTTCAGCTCTGTAGCATGTCCAGAACCCCTAAAAAACAGCATTTTTCTTATATTTTCAGGAATACGGCTTCTCTGCGGCTGGCTTTTTCTCTTGCAGGCATATATATCAGTGGTGGGTGGGCAGTGGCACAGTACACTCTCTGTGGACCTGACAGCAGTCACTGGCACCCAGGCAACTGCAATTTAAAAAATATATATATATTTTTTTACTTTGCAAGCTGCTGTGCCACCTTATATATCAGTGGTGGGTGGGCAGTGGCACAGTACACTCTCTGTGGACCTGACAGCAGTCACTGGCACCCAGGCAACTGCAATTTAAAAAAAGATATATTTTTTTTTACTTTGCAAGCTGCTGTGCCACCTTATATATCAGTGGTGGGTGGGCAGTGGCACAGTACACTCTCTGCGGACCTGACAGCAGTCACTGGCACCCAGGCAACTGCAATTTAAAAAAATATATATTTTTTTTTACTTTGCAAGCTGCTGTGCCACCTTATATATCAGTGGTGGGTGGGCAGTGGCACAGTACACTCTCTGTGGACCTGACAGCAGTCACTGGCACCCAGGCAACTGCAATTTAAAAAAAATATATATATTTTTTTACTTTGCAAGCTGCTGTGCCACCTTATAAATCAGTGGTGGGTGGGCACACAGTGGCACTGCAGTGGGCACAGTACACTCTGTGGACCTGACAGTCACTGGCAGCCCAGGCAACTGCAATCATAAAAAATATTTTTTTTTTTCAATTTATTGCAACAAGATGCTGTGCCACCGTATATATATCAGTGGTGGGCAGTGCACTGCAGTGGGTACAGTGCACTCTGTGGACCTGACACAGCACTCACTGCAATTATGACAGAGGAAAAAAAAAATATTTTTTAAAATGCCAGGTACTGTGCCTGTGCCACCCGAAATGAGTGTGGTGTGCACACAGTACAGTCTGTGGTAGGTCTGTGGCCTCTCACACACAGCGGGCAGGCAACTGCAGTGTACAATATATATATATATATATATATATATATATATATAGGAAAAACTCTATTACCAGTTACCAGCCCTTAAAAGGGCTTTTGGGGACGCTAAATATATATATATATATGTATATATATAAAAAAAAAAAAAACTCAATTACCAGCCAAAAACCTCAATTAAGGGCTTTTGGGGACACTAGATAGATAGATATATATATATATATAAGAAGAAACAACTCAATTACCAGCCCTTAAAAGGGCTTTTGGGGACGCTAGATATATATATATATATATATATATATATATATATATATATATATATATATAAAAAAAAAATACACAAATACCAGCCCTTGGAAGGGCTTTTTGGGGTGCTGTCCTTACAGCAGTAGTGGACCAAGAACACTGCAAGACCAGGAACACTGACTAACTGTCCCTAGCTTAACAGCAGCAGCAGCAGCAGCAGCTCTCTCCCTACTCTCACTACACACACTGCTTCAGAATGATCTAAGATGGATGCTGCCCTTGCTTATTTATAGGAGGTGGGAGGCTGTGGGAGGGAGGTATGCTGATTGGCTGGAAATGTGTCTGCTGACTGTGAGGTTCAGGGTCAAAGTTTGCCTCAATGATGTATTATGGGGGGCGGACCGAACATCGCATATGTTCGCCCGCAGCGGCGAACGCGAACATGCGAAGTTCGCCGGGAACTGTTCGCCGGCGAACAGTTCTATACATCTCTACTCAGAGATCTAGTAGAGTGCGCCTTCACAGGCATAGGGGGAACTTTCCCCTGCAAGACATATGCCTGTTCAACGGTCTGCCTGATCCATTTGGCGATGGTAGAAGCCGACGCCGCCATGCCCTTCCGAGGACCCTCTGGAAGAACAAACAAAGAATCCGTCTTTCGAAAAGACTCAGTCGATTTAAGGTAAACCTTAATCGCCCGAACAACATCCAAAGAATGTAGTCTCACCTCTTTCGGATGTTTAGGCTTCGCGCACAGCGAAGGCAAGACAATATCCTCATTGAGATGGAATTCCGAAACTCGCTTCGGAAGAAAGGAAGGATTAGGTCGCAAGACCACATTATCCAAGTGAATAACCAGATACGGAGACTTGCAGGACAAAGCCACCAGCTCCGACACTCTGCGAGCCGAAGTGATCGCAACCAAAAAGGCGACCTTTTTGGACAACATAGACAACGAGATCTCCCTGATCTGTTCAAAAGGAGCACATTGTAACACAGATAGAACGAGATTCAAGTCCCAAGGAGGCAGAGGTTCCCTCCTAGGAGGAACCAGATGCCGCACACCCTGAACAAAAGTGCCAACCAAGGAGTTGGAAGGAAGCCACGGGACGTTGAAAAAGAACGGCCAGCGCAGACACCTGACCCTTTATCGTAGCCAGCGCCAAACGCTGATCGACACCGGTTTGAAGGAAGGACAATACTCGAGAAACCGAGTACGTGCGGGGTGAAAACCCCCTGGACTCACACCAGGCAAAATAGGCCTTCCAAGTACGGTAGTAAACCTTCCCCGAGGAAGACTTCCTCGCGTTGATCAAGGTATGAACGACCTCAGGGGAGAGACCCCTCTCCTTCAGGACCTCGGTCTCGACAGCCAGGCCGTCAAAGCCAGCGACTGTAAAGCAGGATGGTATATCGGCCCTTGAGACAGGAGATCGTCTCGAAGAGGCAGACGCCACGGGCGTCGACCGCCAGATTCACGAGGTCTGCGTACCAGGACCGGCGAGGCCAATCCGGCGCCACAAGAATCACCGTGCTGCGTTCCGAGTGCAACCTGCGAAGGAACCTGGACAGCAACTGAATCGGTGGAAATGCATACATCAGCTTGTACTGATGCCACGGGGCCACTAACGCGTCCAACGAGTCTGCCCGAGGGTCGCGCGTCCTTGCCACGAACCTTCTCACCTTGTTGTTGAGACGAGACGCGAACAGGTCCACATCTGGAAGACCCCACTTCGCGCACAACATCTGGAAGACAGCCGGGTGGAGAGACCATTCCCCCTGATCCAGGGTCTGGCGACTCAGATAGTCCGCCTGCCAGTTCTCCACCCCTGGAATGTGAACCGCCGTTATCGCCGGGACATGAGTCTCGGCCCAAGACAGAATGTCGGCCACTTCTCGAGCCGCTCGGGCACTCCTGGTGCCCCCTTGGTGGTTGATGTAGGCCACCGCCGTGGCATTGTCCGTCTGCACCCGAACCGGACAGCCCTGCAGCCGGTCCGTCCAATCATGAAGGCAGAGATTTATCGCACGCAATTCCAGAATGTTGATCGGAAGGGAGGACTCCCCCTCCGACCAAGTTCCCTGGGCAGACAGAACGCCCAGAACACCACCCCAGCCCGACAGGCTGGCATCCGTAGTGATCACCGTCCACGAGATAGGACGAAAAGACTTGCCCCCCGACACCATCGGGGACTGGAGCCACCACAGAAGGTCCCTTCTGGTGCGATGGCCCAACGAGATGTGAAGATCCAGAGATTGAGGTCGCCCGTCCCACCTGGACAGGATCTCCGATTGGAGACCCCGCATGTGAAACTGGGCGAAGGGAATCGCCTCGAAGGCAGAGACCATCAATCCAAGACATCTCATGCACGTCCGCAGAGACGAGTGCGGAACGTCCCTGAGGGACCTGACTTCCTCCTGAAGAGTCCTGAGTTTGTCTTCCGGCAGGAAGACCTTTGCCTGAACCGAGTCCAGGATCATTCCCAGGTAGGGAAGACGAATCGACGGACTCAGCATCGACTTTGGAAAATTTATCGTCCAACCAAACTCCTGCAGAGTTTGCATCGTGACAGACAGGTCCTTTTCCAGACCCTGGCTGGTCGCAGACCGAACCAGGATGTCGTCCAGATACCCCAGGACAGAGATGCCCTGGGCCCTCAGCAATGCCAGAACCGGTGCAAGCACCTTGGTGAAAACCCGTGGAGCCGAGGCGAGACCAAAAGGTAACGCCACGAACTGGTAATGATCCTCCGCAATGGCGAATCGAAGGTACCTCTGGTGACCCTCGAAAATGGGGATGTGAAGATACGCATCCTTCAAATCGATGGAGGCCATGAATTCCCCCGGAACCAGGGCAGCCACCACCGACCGCAGGGATTCCATGCGGAACTTGCGAACCCGCACAGAGCGGTTTAGAGCCTTCAAGTCCAGAATTGGACGAACCTTGCCCTCCTTCCTGGGCACGGTGAACAGATTGGAATAAAACCCCCGAAATCTGTCCCGATGAGGCACCGGAACCACCACTCCCTGAGCCCTCAGGTCTCGCACCGCCAGGTGCAGGTCCCGTAAACGCTCTGGAGACAGTTGAAGAGTTGAGGGAAAAAATCTGCTCTCCGGCCGAGAGAGAAACTCGATCTTGTAACCAGATCGAACGATCTCCTGAACCCACCGGTCCCGCACGCGGGCCAACCAGGGTTGAAGAAAACCGAGCAAGCGTCCCCCCACCTCAAAACTGGGTGAGGGCGCCCCTTCAGGCCGCACTGTTATGAGCAGCGGGTCCGGACTGACCGGACTTCTGTTTACCAGACCAGGGCTTCTTTTGAGAGCCCTGTCCCTTGAACGGTTTGCCCTTGTAGTGCGACCGAAAGGCACGAAAGGACCCCTGAGGAGGCCGAAAATTAGCATGTTTCTTCCCAGAAGTCCCCTTAGCCTTGGGGAAATGGGGCAAGAGAGTGCTCTTACCTCCGGTGATCCCCTTAATCAACGCATCCAAGGACTCCCCAAAAAGGCGAGACCCATCATAAGGCAGATTGGCTAAGGTCTTACGCGACGATTGGTCCACCGACCAACACTTCAACCAAACCAGGCGGCGAGACAACACCGCCACGCTGTGTACACATGCAGCCAACAGGGACTAAGTCCAAGTCCGCATCACACAGATACATGACACCCTGGTGGATTTGATCCACCATATCCAGGGTCGCCGGCGAGGCCGAATCGGCCACTAGGAAGCGCCTAAGCATCTGCGTCCAACTTGCGACAGCCTGGGCCGCCATAAGAGAGGCAAACAGAGCTTTAAGCATCGAACCCGTAACAGAATAAGTATGACGGGCAAGAGACTCCAGTCTTCTATCCGTGGCATCACGGAACACCGGGGAATCCTCTGCAGGAATCGCAGTGGATTTGTTCAAAACCCCAATTGCGTGATCCACCGGGGGTGGCACACACCACCGTTCATCAGTGGAAGGCAAAAAAGGATAACGCAGCTTGAACCTACTTGGCACAGCAAAAGGTTTGCGTAAATTGCGCCATTGTTCCTTAACAGCGCGCTGAAAATCATCATTGCAGGGAAAAACCTGCGGCGTCCTGCGTTTTCTCTGCGTCCCATAAGCCGCCAAGGCAGCGGGGGGACACACTTCATCCTGCAAACGCAGCGTTTGTTTTATGGAAGCAATCAATTCATCCATGATTGCAAGCTCTTCAGGCGAGCCAGGGGGAGAATTATCACCCCCTCAACCTCAGCCTCCACCTCGGACCCCACTAGATCCAGGGAGGAGCGGGACCCTGATAAGGAGACCCCCGCCATAACAGCCCCATCACCTTCACCCTCAGAATCAGAGGAAATAGAAACTCTGGGTCTTTTAGTAGATTGAGTAGCCACCAGCATCTGCACCTGAGCAGCAAGGCCAACCACAATAGTGGCCAAATCCCCCCCTGGGGGGGAAACAGCGGTCCCCTGGCTTTCCACCAAGCTGGCAGGAAATTTGCCCTCCTGAGAATCCATTGCCCCAATATGATATGCCGGAGAATAAAGGGTTAACTGCCCCTTTAACAAGCGCGGCGAGCGCAGCCCACCGCACCACACACAAGCACAATGAAACCCCCACAGGGAACAATAAACTGAACACAGGCAATGGATATAGCAAGAACAGAAGGATAAAACCTGAGGAGACCCTCGCCGCTGCTGCTGCCTCGATCGGTGTACCCAGGAGAAGAGGAAGTGATGAAACCAGGGCGCTCTATTAAAGCCTATGGGAGGCTACAAGAAAATGGCCGCCTGCATGGAGAACATGCGGCCGGAGCGAGTGCAGGCAAAATGGCGCCGTATGGCGCCGAAACCGCCGCTCCTACAGTACAGTTATGCATATAACACCATCCATATAAAAAAACATGGCAGATCGCCGCAGCGATCGCTGTATCGTGCCCCAACATGCCACAAAACATGCCCCACAGCACACAGCTTCTCACACTGAACAAGGCTGACACAGACAGTGTCACACAGCTCCCCCCCCCCCCTTGCAGCCCGCAGCATGCAGCAGAGTGATAGGGAGACAAACAGTGTGAACAGAGGCAGGTTACACAGTCCCAGACTGACACCCCCCCCCCCCGACAGACAGGTCCCCACATAGATACACTTACCTCTCAATGGTGTGGGGGACCCGCACAGGCGAACAAGCCGCTGCACATGAGGCAGGGAGAGTCGCATACAAGACGCACAAAATTGGGGTTAAGAAACCGCACAGCGTCCAGTGAGGTAGCCACCTCACCAATCATCCCTGCACCGAACAGGGATGGGTCGTTCACTGTGCCAGGAGCGTTACCTGGCTGAACGCTCGATGGCAGGCTGGGAAGCCACTGATCCACGACCTGCGACCAGGGGGATCAGCCCGAGACCCAGCCCGCATGATCTTCTTCGTCAGAAGAACTAACTAATGCTGACAAAAAGAACAGCTAAGTAAAGAGAGAGAAAAAAAACTCAAACAAAAAATCAAAAAAAAAGAAAGAGGCTGGGGCACAAAGCCCCAGCACAGAGAGAACCAGCTACTCCTGACAAGCTAGACATTGAAACTGAGATATGGTTGCAGGAAGTAGGAGGGTATTGACTGAGGGGACCACCCCTTGAGGGTGGGATATGTTAAAAGCTTTAATGTTAACATATTCTGTTGCCTAGCTTCTCCTTCGGAGCAAAGTCTAATACCCCATTGTGACGAATATGAAGAGGCGGCGACTGTCGGAGGACGTAAGAGAAAATATATATTATATATATATACACACACATATATAATGTTTGGGTGTGCCAAGTAATTTTCTGTTTTTTAATTCAATTCATCTTTATTTTCATATCTTGTTTACCCATTGTGAGGGATTAGCTCGGTGGCGGGCGTGGATGACCCCTTGGGGGGTGCGTTTTCACAAGAAGATAGCCGAGAAGTGCTTGCAAACAACAGTTTGGTTTATTAATGCATTTTTTCTTCACCAGACTGCAAGTGTCAAAACCAGCAAAATAAAATAAAAGACAAAATAAATCCTTGCCAATGTGAGCGTCTACCTTCTCACACTGGAACCTACCTAAGAGTCTGTCTCCAACCTACTGTTGGGCAGACTTTGCTGATCCTACAGCAGACCATCAATAGTTCATTTATAATCTCTTCACACAGCTAAGTTGATTTAACATGTCCCTTTTCCTCTTCATATGGAACATGTCCCTTTGTTTTCTCTCCACATAGAAAAACAGTCCATGTCCTCACCTTTGAGAAGTCTTCACAACTGGTTAATTTCCCCTTCACACAGGAAATGTCCATTGGTTTCTTTTCACCTAGATACGATCCAAGACCTCACTTTGAGTAGTCTTCACACTTGTTTACCCTCCTTAGCGCACATCACTTCAGGGGGTCTTCTCCCATGCTCACCAGCTTGTCGGGAGGCACTCATCTGTCTGTCCTCCTCTCCCAGCCCACACGGCGACAGGAGGCAGCAATCAATAGAACTTCCTTTGGACAAATTATAGAGGCCTTCATTTCCTCATTCTGAACAACTGAAGGCCTTTCAACTTCCTTAGACAGTCCTGGCTACCTCTGCAGCCGACACCCTATAGTAATTGGTGATTTGTCTAACCCAGGTGGAAGTGTAGCTCCTGTCTGTGACTACATTCACAGATTTACCTGACTTCCTGTCACACCATATACAAGCTTTCTATACAATACATAAAAAGAAAACTGTAGCAAATTTATCAATATGACACAAAAATCACAAAAAGAGTATTTTAATTGATTTGCTCAAAAGTTATAGTGTTTACAAACTACGGAATCGATTTTTTAAATTTTTATACATTTGTTTGTTTTTATTAGAAATAGCGGCGAGCAGTATTATTTTAGCAGGACTGCGACATTTTGGCAGACAGATTGGCCCCCTAACTGACATTTTTGACACTTTTTGGGGACCAGTGACAAAAAACAGTATTCAGTGCTAAATAATATGTACGGTTACTGTATAAATGACACTGGCAGGGAAGGGGTTAACACTGAGGGTGATCAAAGGAGTTAATGTATGCCTAAAAGTGATTGACTGGGGGGGGCTCTGTAATAGTCACAGAGAGATCGGGGTTTCAGCTTAGCTGAAACTCCTGATCTCTCCCTGCCTGTCTGACAGAAGACTTGCCTGCTTCGTTTACATAAGCAGGCGGGTCTTCTATCAGTTTCTCAGACGACTGCGGGAGGCCAGCGGCAATTGCCGCCCCTCTTCCATGGCCCACCTTCTGCTGTGTCTAAACACCTCATGCCTCGGCCTCGTGCACAAAATCACATAGACCGATGTGATTTTGCGCAGCCGAGCCGCCCTGCCCCAGTAATACTGCAGTTGCTGGTCGGCAAGAGGTTAAAGACCCCTCAGCATTGGTGTCAGTGGATGAAATAAAGACCCCCAGCATTGATGTCAGTGGACGCATCACTAAAACCCCCAGCATTGAGGTCAGTGGACGCAATAAAACCCCCCCCATCATTGATTTCGGTGGACGCAAACCCCCCCCCATCATTGATGTCAGTGGACGCAATAAAACCCCCCAGCATTGATGTCAGTGGATGCATTTATTGACCCCCAGCATTGATGTCAGTGGACGCATCACTAAAACCCCCAGCATTGATGTCAGTGGATGCAATAAAACCCCCCCCATCATTGATTTCGGTGGACGCAAACCCCCCCCCCCCATCATTGATGTCAGTGGACGCAATAAAACCCCCCAGCATTGATGTCAGTGGACGCATTAAAGACCCCCAGCATTAATGTCAGTGGATGCATTTATTGACCCCCAGCATTGATGTCAGTGGACGCATTAAAGAGCCCCAGCATTGATGTCAGTGGACGCATTACATCCCCCCCCATCATTGATGTCAGTGGACGCATTAAAGACCCCCAGCATCAATGTCAGTGGACGCATTTATAGACCCCCCAGCATTGGTGTCAGTGGACGCAAAAAAAACCCCATCATTGATGTCAGTGGACGCAATAAAACCCCCCAGCATTGATGTCAGTGGATGCATTTATAGACCCCCAGCATTGATGTTAGTGGACGCATTAAAGAGCCCCAGCATTGATGTCAGTGGACGCATTAAAGAGACCCAGCATTGATGTCAGTGGACATAATAAAGACCCCTCATCAGTGATGTCAGTGGACGCATTAAAGACCCCCAGCATTGATGTCAGTGGACGCATTAAAGACCCCCATCATTGATTTCAGTGGATGTGGTAAAGACCCCCAGCATTAATGTCAGTGCACGCATTAAAACTCCCCAGCATTGAGGTCAGTGGACGCATTAAACCCCCCAGTATTGATGTCAGTGGACGCATTAAAACCCCCAGCATTGGTGTCAGTGGATGCATTAAAACCCCCAGCATTAGTGCCGGTGGACACATTAAAATGCCCAGCATTGATGTCTGCAGATGCATTAAAGACCCCCAGCAATGATGTCAGTGGATGCATTAAAATCCCCCAGCATTGGTGTCTATTGATGCATTAACCACTTCTGGACCGGAAGGATTTGCCCCCTTAATAACCAGGCAATATTTTGTGATTCAGGACTGCGTTGAATTGCGCAGTCCTGCGACGCTGTACATAAATAAAAATGATGTCCTTTATTTCCCACAAATAGAGCTTTCTTTTGGTGGTATTTGTGCGTTTTTTATTTTTTGCGCTATAAACAAAAAAACAGCGACAATTCTGAAAAAAAAAAAATATATATTTTTTTTACATTCTGCTATATGACATTCCCAAAAAAAAAAAAATTAAAAAATCAAAATTTTTTAACATTTTAGGCCAATTTGTTTTCTGCTACATATTTCTGGTAAACAAAAATCACAATAAGCGTATTTTGATTGCTTTGCGCAAACGTTATCGCGTCTACTAACTATGGGAAAGATTTATGTAATTTTAATTTTTTTTTACTAATAATGGTCGCGATCTGCGATTTTTAGCGGGACTACGACATTGTGGTGGACAGATCGGACCCCTGACTGACATTTTTGACACTTTTGGGGGGACCAGTGACATTACTACAGTAATCAGTGCTAAAATATGCACTGTTACTGTACTAATGACACTGGCAGGGAAGGGGTTAACACTGAGTGATCAGGGGTTAAATGTGTACCTAGAGGCGTGGCTTGTGAAATGATCACAGAGACCTGTGTTCCTATATAGCAGGATCACAGGGGCACTATGATCATTCCAGGGAGAAGGAAGGCCGGCTGTGTTTACAACAGCTGACCATTCTTCTCTCTCAGCGGGGAACAATCGCGGGTGTCAGGCAGCAATTGGAGCCGCTTGCCCTGTGCATCGGCTTTCCCGCTGACGAGCACTCGCCCCCTAGCTGCCTGCTCGTGAGGCAGGCAGTCATAAAGTGGTTAAAGACCTCCAGCATTGATGTCAGTGAACGCAATATAGACCCCCCTAAGCATTGATGTCAGTGGATGCAATAAAGACCCCCAGCATTGATGTCAGTGGATGCAATAAAGACCCCCAGCATTGATGTCAGTGGATGCAATATAGACCCCCCTAAGCATTGATGTCAGTGGATGCAATAAAGACCCCCAGCATTGATGTCAGTGGATGCAATAAAGACCCCCAGCATTGATGTCAGTGAAGGCAATAAAGACCCCCAGCATTGATGTCAGTGGATGCAATAAAGACCCCCAGCATTGATGTCAGTGGATGCAATAAAGACCCCCAGCATTGATGTCAGTGAAGGCAATAAAGACCCCCCTCACCATTGATGTCAGTGAAGGCAATAAAGACCCCCAGCATTGATGTCAGTGGATGCAATAAAGGCCCCCAGCATTGAGGTCAGTGAAGGCAATAAAGACCCCCCCCAGCATTGATGTCAGTGGATGCAATAAAGACCCCCGTATTGATGTCAGTGAAGGCAATAAAGACCCCCCTCAGCATTGATGTCAGTGAAGGCAATAAAGACCCCCAGCATTGATGTCAGTGGATGCAATAAAGACCCCCCTCAGCATTGATGTCAGTGAAGGCAATAAAGACCCCCAGCATTTATGTCAGTGGATGCAATAAAGACCCCCAGCATTGATGTCAGTGGATGCAATAAAGACCCCCCTCAGCATTGATGTCAGTGGATGTAATAAAGACCCCCAGCATTGATGTCAGTGAATGCAATAAAGACCCCCCTCAGCATTGATGTCAGTGAAGGCAATAAAGACCCCCAGCATTGATGTCAATGAAGGCAATAAAGACCCTCAGCATTGATGTCAGAGAAGGCAATAAAGACCCTCAGCATTGATGTCAGTGGATGCAATAAAGACCCCCAGCATTGATGTCAGTGAAGGCAATAACCACCCCTAGCATTGATGTCAGTGAAGGCAATAAAGACCCCCCTTCAGCATTGATGTCAGTGGATGCAATAAAGACCCCCCTCAGCATTGATGTCAGTGGATGCAATAAAGGCCCCCAGCATTGATGTCAGTGAAGGCAATAAAGACCCCCAGCATTGATGTCAGTGGATGCAATAACCACCCCTAGCATTGATGTCAGTGAAGGCAATAAAGACCCCCCTTCAGCATTGATGTCAGTGGATGCAATAAAGACCCCCCTCAGCATTGATGTCAGTGGATGCAATAAAGGCCCCCAGCATTGATGTCAGTGAAGGCAATAAAGACCCCCAGCATTGATGTCAGTGGATGCAATAAAGACCCTCAGCATTGATGTCAGTGGATGCAATAAAGACCCCCCAGCATTGATGTCAGTGAATGAAATTAAGACCCCCCGCCCATTGATATCAGTGGATGCAATAAAGACCCCCAGCATTGATGTCAGTGGATGCAATACAGACCCCCAGCATTGAGGTCAGTGAAGGCAATAAAGACCCCCAGCATTGATGTCAGTGGATGCAATAAAGACCCCCCTCAGCATTGATGTCAGTGGATGCAATAAAGACCCCCAGCATTGATGTCAGTGGATGCAATAAAGACCCCCAGCATTGAGGTCAGTGAAGGCAAAAAAGACTCCCAGCATTGATGTCAGTGGATGCAATAAAGACCCCCCTCAGCATTGATGTCAGTGGATGCAATAAAGACCCCCCTCAGCATTGATGTCAGTGAAGGCAATAAAGATCCCCCAGCATTGATGTCAGTGAAGGCAATAAAGACCCCCAGCATTGATGTCAGTGGAGGCAATAAAGACCCCCAGCATTGATGTCAGTGGATGCAATAAAGACCCCCTCAGCATTGATGTCAGTGGACGCATTAAAAAACCCCCAGCGTTGATATTAGTGGACATAATAAAGACCCCCCCCAGCATTGATGTCAGTGGATGTAATAAAGACCCCCAGCATTGATGTCAGTGAAGGCAATAAAGACCCCCCTTCAGCATTGAGGTCAGTGGATGCAATATAGACCCCCAGCATTGAGGTCAGTGAAGGCAATAAAAACCCACCTCAGCATTAATATCAGTGGATGCAATATAGACACCCAGCATTGATGTCAGTGAAGGCAATAAAGACCCCCAGCATTGATGTCAGTGGATGCAATAAAGACCCCCCAGCATTGATGTCAGTGAAGGCAAAAAAGACCCCCAGCATTGATGTCAGTGGATGCAATAAAGACCCTCAGCATTGATGTCAGTGAAGGCAAAAAAGACCCTCAGCATTGATGTCAGTGGATGCAATAAAGACCTCCAGCATTGATGTCAGTGAAGGCAATAAACACCCCCAGCATTGATGTCAGTAAAGGCAATAAAGACCCCCAGCATTGATGTCAGTGAAGGCAATAAAGACCCCCAGCATTGATGTCAGTGAAGGCAATAAAGACCCCCCCAGCATTGATGTCAGTGGATGCAATAAAGACCCCCAGCATTGATGTCAGTGGATGCAATAAAGACCCCCAGCATCGATGTCAGTGGATGCAATAAAGACCCCCCTCAGCATTGATGTCAGTGGATGCAATAAAGACCCCCCTCAGCATTGATGTCAGTGAAGGCAAAAAAGACCCCCCTCAGCATTGATGTCAGTGGATGCAATAAAGACCCCCCTCAGCATTGATGTCAGTGAAGGCAATAAAGATCCCCCAGCATTGATGTCAGTGAAGGCAATAAAGACCCCCAGCATTGATGTCAGTGGATGCAATAAAGACCCCCAGCATTGATGTCAGTGGATGCAATAAAGACCCCCAGCATTGATGTCAGTGGATGCAACAAAGACCCCCCTCAGCATTGATGTCAGTGAAGGCAATAAAGACCCCCCCCCCCCAGCATTGATGTCAGTGAAGGCAATAAAGACCCCCAGCATTGATGTCAGTGGATGCAATAAAGACACCCCCCCCCCAGCATCAATGTCAGTGAAGGCAATAAAGACCCCCAGCATTGATGTCAGTGAAGGCAATAAAGACCCCAGCATTGATGTCAGTGAAGGCAATAAAGACCCCCCCCCCAGCATTGATGTCAGGGAAGGCAATAAAGACCCCCCCCCCCAGCATTGATGTCAGTGGATGCAATAAAGACCCCCAGCATTGATGTCAGTGGATGCAAAAAAGACCCCCTTCAGCATTGATGTCAGTGGACACATTAAAACCTGAAGCATGGATGACAGTGGATGCATTAAAACCCCCCAGCATTGATGTCAGTAGACGCATTGAAGACCCCAGCATTGCTATTAGTGGACATAATAAAGACCCCCAGCATTGATGTCAGTGAAGGCAATAAAGACCCCCAGCATTGATGTCAGTGGATGCAATAAAGACCCCAAGCATTGATGTCAGTGAAGGCAATAAAGACCCCCAGCATTGATGTCAGTGAAGGCAATAAAGACCCCCCCAGCATTGATGTCAGTGGATGCAATAAAGACCCCCCCAGCATTGATGTCAGTGGATGCAATATAGACCCCCAGCATTGATGTCAGTGGATGCAATAAAACCCCCTTCAGCATTGATGTCAGTGGACACATTAAAACCTGAAGCATGGATGACAGTGGATGCATTAAAACCCCCAGCATTGATGTCAGTAGACGCATTGAAGACCCCAGCATTGATATTAGTGGACATAATAAAGACCCCCAACATTGATGTCAGTGAAGGAAATAAAGACCCCCCCAGCATTGATGTCAGTGAAGGCAATAAAGACCCCCAGCATTGAGGTCAGTAAAGACAATAAAGACCCCCAGCATTGATGTCAGTGAAGGCAATAAAGACCCCCAGCATTGAGGTCAGTGAAGGCAATAAAGACCCCCCTCAGCATTGATGTCAGTGAAGGCAATAAAGACCCCCCTCAGCATTGATGTCAGTGGATGCAATAAAGACCCCCAGCATTGAGGTTAGTGAAGGCAAAAAAGACCCCCAGCATTGATGTCAGTGGATGCAATAAAGACCCCCCTCAGCATTGATGTCAGTGAAGGCAATAAAGATCCCCCAGCATTGATGTCAGTGAAGGCAATAAAGACCCCCAGCATTGATGTCAGTGGATGCAATAAAGACCCCCAGCATTGATGTCAGTGGACGCATTAAAAAACCCCCAGCATTGATATTAGTGGACATAATAAAGACCCCCCCCCCCCCAGCATTGATGTCAGTGAAGGCAATAAAGACCCCCAGCATTGAGGTCAGTGGATGCAATATAGACCCCCAGCATTGAGGTCAGTGAAGGCAATAAAGACCCCCCCCCCCCAGCATTGATGTCAGTGGATGCAATAAAGACCCCCACCATTGATGTCAGTGGATGCAATAAAGACCCCCACCATTGATGTCAGTGGATGCAATAAAGACCCTCAGCATTGATGTCAGTGAAGGCAATAAAGACCCCCTTCAGCATGGATTACAGTGGATGCATTAAAACCCTATAGCATTGACGTCAGTGGACGCATTGAAGACCCCCAGCATTGAAATTAGTGGACATAATAAAGACCCCCCAGCATTGATGTCAGTGGACATAATAAAGACCCCCAGCATTGATGTCAGTGAAGGCAACAAAGACCCTCAGCATTGAGGTCAGTGAAGGCAATAAAAACCCCCCTCAGCATTAATGAAAGTGGACGCAATAAAGACCCCCTAGTATTAGTGTCAGTCTATGCAAAAAAGACTCCCAGCATTGATGTCAGTGAATGCAAAAAAGACCCCCCCCCCAGCATTGATGTCAGTGGACGCATTAAATAACCCCAGCATTGATGTCGGTGGATGCATTAAAGACCTCCAAGCATTGGTGTCAGAGGCTGCATTATTAACTCCTAGCACAGGTGTCAGTATTATTAAACCCCTCCCCCACATTAATAACCCCCAGCATTGGTGCAGGTGGACGCATTAAAGACCCCCCAGCATTGGTGTCAGTGGATGCAATAAAGACCCTCAGCACTGAATTCAGTGGGCACAATAAACCCCCCAGTATTGATGTCGGTGAACGCATTAAACCCCCCAGTATTGATGTCAGTGAACGCATTAAACCCCCCAGTATTGATGTCAGTGAACACATTAAACCCCCCAGTATTGATGTCAGTGAACGCATTAAACCCCCCAGTATTGATGTCAGTGAACACATTAAACCCCCCAGTATTGATGTCAGTGGACGCATTAAACCCCCCAGTATTGATGTCAGTGGACGCATTAAAACCCCAAGTATTGATGTCAGTGAACGCATTAAAGATCCCCCAGTATTGATGTCAGTGGACGCATTAAACCCTCCCAGTATTGATGTCAGTGGACGCATTAAACCCCCCCAGTATTGATGTCAGTGAACGCATTAAACCCCCCCAGTATTGGTGTCAGTGAACGCATTAAACCCCCCAGTATTGGTGTCAGTGAACGCATTAAACCCCCCAGTATTGATGTCAGTGGACGCATTAAACCCCCCAGTATTGATGTCAGTGAACACATTAAACCCCCCAGTATTGATGTCAGTGGACGCATTAAAACCCCAAGTATTGATGTCAGTGAACGCATTAAAGATCCCCCAGTATTGATGTCAGTGGCCGCATTAAACCCTCCCAGTATTGATGTCAGTGGACGCATTAAACCCCCCCAGTATTGATGTCAGTGAACGCATTAAACCCTCCCAGTATTGGTGTCAGTGAACGCATTAAACCCCCCAGTATTGGTGTCAGTGAACGCATTAAACCCCCCAGTATTGATGTCAGTGGACGCATTAAACCCCCCAGTATTGATGTCAGTGAACGCATTAAAACCCCAAGTATTGATGTCAGTGAATGCATTAAACCCCCCAGTATTGGTGTCAGTGAACGCATTAAACACCCCAGTATTGATGTCAGTGGACGCATTAAACCCCCCAGTATTGGTGTCAGATGACGCATTAAACCCCCCAGTATTGGTGTCAGTGAATGCATTAAACCCCCCAGTATTGGTGTCAGTGGACGCAATAAAACCCAGCAGCATTGATGTCAGTGGATGCAATAAAGACCCCCAGCATTGATGTCAGTGGATGCAATAAAGACCCCCCTCAGCATTGATGTCAGTGGACGCATTAAACCCTCCCAGTATTGATGTCAGTGGACGCATTAAACCCCCCCAGTATTGATGTCAGTGAACGCATTAAACCCCCCCAGTATTGGTGTCAGTGAACGCATTAAACCCCCCAGTATTGGTGTCAGTGAACGCATTAAACCCCCCAGTATTGATGTCAGTGGACGCATTAAACCCCCCAGTATTGATGTCAGTGAACACATTAAACCCCCCAGTATTGATGTCAGTGGACGCATTAAACCCCCCAGTATTGATGTCAGTGGACGCATTAAAACCCCAAGTATTGATGTCAGTGAACGCATTAAAGATCCCCCAGTATTGATGTCAGTGGCCGCATTAAACCCTCCCAGTATTGATGTCAGTGGACGCATTAAACCCCCCCAGTATTGATGTCAGTGAACGCATTAAACCCCCCCAGTATTGGTGTCAGTGAACGCATTAAACCCCCCAGTATTGGTGTCAGTGAACGCATTAAACCCCCCAGTATTGATGTCAGTGGACGCATTAAACCCCCCAGTATTGATGTCAGTGAACGCATTAAAACCCCAAGTATTGATGTCAGTGAATGCATTAAACCCCCCAGTATTGGTGTCAGTGAACGCATTAAACACCCCAGTATTGATGTCAGTGGATGCATTAAACCCCCCAGTATTGGTGTCAGTGGACGCATTAAACCCCCCAGTATTGGTGTCAGTGAACGCATTAAACCCCCCAGTATTGGTGTCAGTGGACGCAATAAAACCCCGCAGCATTGATGTCAGTGGATGCAATAAAGACCCCCAGCATTGATGTCAGTGGATGCAATAAAGACCCCCCTCAGCATTGATGTCAGTGGACGCAATAAAGACCCCCAGCATTGATATTAGTGGACATAATAAAGACCCCCCCCCCCCAGCATTGATGTCAGTGGATGTAATAAAGACCCCCAGCATTGATGTCAGTGAAGGCAATAAAGACCCTCAGCATTGATGTCAGTGAAGGCAATAAAGACCCTCAGCATTGATGTCAGTGGATGCAATAAAGACCCTCAGCATTGAGGTCAGTGAAGGCAATAAAGACCCTCAGCATTGATGTCAGTGGATGCAATAAAGACCCCCCTCAACATTGATGTCAGTGGATGCAATAAAGACCCCCAGCATTGATGTCAGTGAAGGCAATAAAGACCCCCAGCATTGATATCAGTGAAGGCAATAAAGACCCCCCTCAGCATTGATGTCAGTGGATGCAATAAAGACCCCCTTTCAGCATTGATGTCAGTGGATGCAATATAGACCCCCCATCCACACATTTGAAGTGGATGATGAAGGAATCCTCTCCGATGTGCTATTGTATTCTAACACTGGGGATTCCGCCGCTGTCAGAATACATTGATCAGAACAGCAGGCATTTGGCTGGTGGGCACATCTAACGTGAAAAGGAGCTTTGGTAGGCACATCTGATGAAAGGAGTAGCTCTGGTGGGCACATCTGATGTAAGAGGGAGCTCTGGTGGGCACCTGTGATGTAAGGGGGGGGCATTGGTGAGCACACCTTATGTAAGAAACAGCACTAGTGGGCACATATGATGTAAGGGGGAGCTCTGGTTGGCACATCTAATGTAAGAGGGAAGCTCTGGAGGGCACATATAATGTAGGGGGGAGCTCTGGTGGGCACATCTGATGTAAGAAAGAACTCTGGTTGCCATTTCTGATATAAGGGGGAGCTCTGGCGGGTATATCTGATTTAAGAGGGAGCACTGGTGGGCACCCCTGATGTAAAAAGGAGCTCTGGTGGGCAAACCTGATGTAAGAAGGAGTACTGGTAGGCACACCTTATGTAAGAAGGAGTTCTGGTAGGCACATCTGATGTATGAAGCAGCTCTGGTGAGCACATATGATGTAAGGGGGAGCTTTGGTGGGCACATAAGTAAGAGGAAGCTCTGGTGGGCACATCTAATGTAGGGGGTGCTCTGGTGGGCACATCTGATGTAAGAGGGAGCTCTAGTGGGTTCACTTGATGTAAGAAGTAGCTCTGGTGGGCACCCCTGATATAAGAAGGAGCTCTGGTTGGCACAGCAGATGTAAAAAAAAAGTTCTCAGGTGAGCATTTCTGATGTAATGGGGAGCTCTGGCGGGCACATCTGATGTAAGAGGGAGCTTTGATGGGTTCACGTGATGTAAGAAGGAGATCTGGTGGGCACATCTGATATAAGGTGGAGCTCTGGTGGAAAAACCTAAAGTAAAAAAGAGCTCTGGTGGGCCCAACGAGTTGGACTCCCTATACTCCAAGGGAAAACCCAAACCTTCGCCAAAATATCTACGAAATTGCATTTAGGACCCTCAGAATGGCTTTGCTATGGTCAGATCACTGCCTGCCTCCGCCAGAATCCCCAACTACGTCCTCAGATCCCCTCTGCATTATGGACTTACCTATCCTCTTCCTCGTGGACGACAAAGAGCATTTCCACAATATACCCTATCCTTGGAGAAAAAACGATATTCACGGAGACCCATCCCCTGGTGAAATGGGAGCGTGACATGGGGGTCGCCTTCTCATCTCTTCAGTGGATGAAAGCTTTCACCTTAGGACACAAGGCCACACTTATCGCCTCGCTCAGAGAGCTACAGATGAAAATCGCCCTCAGATGGTACATCACACCGTCTCTTCTGGCAAAATTCAAGGGAGACTCCCCAGCTGCATGTTGGAAGGGGTGTGGACACGTAGGCAAACTTAAACACATTCTATGGAACTGCGTACCCATAGCCACGCTGTGGACTGAAGTATTTCTCTTGCTCTCCACGATCCTGAAACAGCCGATCCCTCCCTCCCTCGAACTAGCCCTACTGAACCTATCAATTGAACAAATCCTGGTGCGCTCGCGCACGGTGGCCCTTCACATACTCTTGGCTACCAGAATCTCTATCACAAGAAAATGGAATTGTATCCAACCCCCTTCTCTCGCAGAGATTATATCCACGACACAAACTCATCATACATATGAACTGCTTATGACTCCTTCGTGTGCATCATTCCAAAAAGAAAAAGCCAAATGGCAACAATGGTCAGATTGGTACACCACACAGTTTGCTAACTGACAGCTTCCTTCTCATCCAGACTTAATTATTATGAGCTGCAATGTTAACTAAGGCCACTAGAGGGCATTAAAGTACTGAACAGAATTGCTGTTTGAATCTGATGATTACTTGTATGCTAATTCACTTTCAAACGCTAGATGGCAGTACTTATTTTTCATACCTATGTACAATAAACCTGCTTTACTCCCCCTTGTTTTCCCTTACTACTGATTAATGCTGGCCATACATGTTCAACTTTTGTTGTACATGTAACCCTGTGTATTTTACACAGGCTGTATTATCTGAAATGCCCAGTAGATGGCAGATGGACTCAGTATGCTGTTAATAAAACATTGAGCATTGATCACAGGACTTGGCTTTTTCAGTCACATGATTGTGGCATCATCACAGTGTGACCAGGAAGTGGTGTGTGAGGAGATGAGAAGACTGAGGGAGATAGACACCAGCTCTGGATGACTTCTTATCCTTCTGCTCAGGTTTTATCACCTATTAATGTCCTGGGAGGACTTCCTACACAGCTCTGAGGAAGGAGGTCATGGAAGACTTCTAGAAGTTACCACATGCTCAGCCAGAGAAAGGACATGCGACTAGCTGTGAAAGACTGCAGCACAGAGATAGAACCCTGCTGAGAGAACTTGCTTCACCCAAGACCACACCAGCTGAGAGAGGGACCCCTGGCAAAGACAAGCGCTGAGTCCAGACGTCTGGTGAATCCAGTGAGAGGAGACTGCAGCGGACTGATCGGGTTAATGGTGTTGTGAGGGTAAGCCAAGCCTCTCCCTGTATCACCACAGGGCACCTGTCTCCTCACTCACAGTAAAGACTCTGAGGTCCAGAGTGGACATTGCACATCTCAGGCTGCTTCAGTGACCCTGCGGAGCAGGACTTATAAGGGCCCCAACTCTCCTATGTGCACCAATGGCCATTAGGGTGAAGATAAGGGGGTAGGACGCAGGTGTGCTAGTGGGTGGGTGAGGAAAATCCACATTGCATTGTTATCTGTGTTACTCTATTGTATTTTCCCATGTATGTTGGTTCATTTGCTACTTACTATATAAAGTTAGTTCCAGTTAGGCTGTGTCAGTCTCATTGCACCAAGTATGTTCCCAGTGGGACCCCACATCCCTACCCCGGATGCCCCACTGGGTGGAGGCACTGCCGCAGACATGTACCCCAGCTCCCAGATAGCGGAGGCTCAGGATCCGCCTGTCAGGCATAGTGAGTTAACTAGGTTTAGGGAACCCAAAGACACTATGGGGCGCCCTCAAAACCCCGTTACATACAATTTTCTGTTAGATCTACAAACCACATAATGTGAGGTCAAAGCTAAACAACACATTCACTTGTATCTAATTAGGACGCTTAGACTGAGAGCTCCAGCGTGTGCCCGGGACATTTCCGCATCTACGCCCATCTACAGCGCACTTTCAAGCCTACGATCCTCCTGCCAGGATGACTGAATACCCGGACAATTACATGGCATACCGCAGAAGACGGACGCGGTCCTGTTAAAGAAATTGTCAGAATTCTTCCCTACCGTCTCCTCCAGTCTCCGCCAACATGGCGGCGGAGACAAACCGCCGGTCCGCACTGGAAGCTCTCTAGTGGCGGCTGTGATTGGTGCTCGAGCAGAGAACACAGCAGAACCCGTGCTGCAGACACAGGGACACATGTCAGCAGTCAACAGCGCCCAGCGCTCCGGGGATTCTTCACCCCCCACACCCTCCACGCAGAGCCCTGCAAAATCCGGGCCTCGGTGGGACATAGAACAACAAGCTGCCTTAACGATGTCTATGGAGGTAAGCCAGGATCAATATCATCCCATGTCACATCAGCCTGCACCCAATCCTTTCTCCTCTTTTCAAACCACGGGACAACTTGTATCTGACACTATGATCAAAGACATGCTAAAGATGTTGCATTCTTCCCTACAAGCTAAAATTGACATTTCCATCTCCTCCTGTCATTGTGAAATCAGAAATCACTGGTCTAGGGGAAAGAGTGGACACTGTTGAAAAAAAAATGTGTGAATTCACCACATCTTAGTCAATTCCCACGCAGTTTACCAGGAAGATATGCACCGCGTTCAGGCCAAACTGGCTGATCTTTAGGACAGAGCACGTCGTAACAACCTAAAAATCAGGGGAATTCCCGAATCTATAGCACCCAATCAATTGCCTCATTATGTTAACCACTTGCAGACCGCTCACTGAGCTGGTACTGCGGCACAGTGGCTCGTTCCCATCCAGCGACGTAGACCTACGTTGCTGGACTCCTCCCCTTGTGGGCGGCGTACGCGCGCCGCCGGAGGCTCGCTCCCGCTGTATTCAGTCACAGCGGGAGTCGGGCCAGGGGAGGAGCGGCGGTGATCACTGCCGCTCTTCCCCGATCGTCGGGGAATCGAGTTTGGAGATCCGCCTGCTTGTGTAAACAAAGCAGGCGGATCTCCTTAATGACAGACAGTGACAGATTGCAGGGTTCAGCTTAGCTGAACCTGCGATCTGTCCCTGTGTCACTCAGTCACCTCCCCCCACACACATTAGTAAGCACCAGGCATGCATTAACCCCCTCCCTCTCCAATAAAATTAACCCCTTCCCTGCCAGTGTCATTTTTACAGTAACAGTGCATATTTATAGCACTGATTACTGTAGTAATGTCACTGGTACCCCCAAAAGTGTCAAAAATGTCAGTCAAGGGTCCGATCTGTCCGCCGCAATGTCGCAGTCCCGCAAAAAAAACCGCAGATCGCCGCCATTACTCGTTAAAAAAAAAAAACCACCAAAAATGACAGAAATCTTTCCCTTAGTTAGTAAACGCAATAACTTTTGCGCAAACCAATCAAAATACGCTTATTGTGATTTTTTTTACCAAACATAGGTAGCAGAAAACAAATTGGCCAAAAGTTTTAAAAAATTTAGATTTTTACATTTTTTTGGGGGGAATTTCATATAAAAAAATGTGAAAAATATTGTTATTTTTTCAAAATTTACTCTCTTTTTTTGTTTATAGCGCAAAAAGTAAAAATTGCACAGGTGATCAAATACCACCAAATGAAAGCTCGGTTTGTGGAAAAAAAAGGACGTAAATTTTGTTTGGGTACGGCGTCGCACGACCGCGCAATTGTCAGTTAAAATCGCACAGTGCCGAATCGCAAAAAGTGGCCTGGACGTAAGACAGCAAAATCCTCCGGTGGTAAAGTGGTTAAAGATCTCTTTCAAAAGGTGGTGCCTGATCTGTCCTCTGCTGATTTAATGATCGACAGGATCCATCGTATCCCTAAACCATCATTTCTCCCTCAGGAAGTCCCAAGAGATGTGCTGATGCGGATCCATTTTTTCCAGGCTAAAGAGAGGATCCTGGAAGCTTTTCGACACAAAGAGCATCTCCCTGAACAGGCTGTGCCCCTCCAGGTACTCCCTGACAATTCCCAATATACTCTCCAACTCAGGCGTAATCTCAACACCATCACTAAAGTGCTGAGGAATAATCGGATCATTTACAAATGGAAGTATCCCACCAAACTTTGTGTGACTCATCAAGGTACCACTTCGTATGTTACTAGTCTTGACCACGGTCTGCAACTTCTTCGCCAGTGGAGCATTGTAAAAGATCCACCAAACGTACCGCTGGGCTGGGCATCTCCTTCTCCACACCATGTTCAGCCGGATTGGCAGGTGGTATCCAGGAGGTCTAGACCCTCCCAACGTCACACCTGAAGGTCACATCGTCCTATGTCTCTGGGTACACCTGGCCTTTCTCACTTTTATGAGTACACTCCATCGTACTCCTCTCCCCGCAATTTTTACAGTTTCTACTGCTCGTACGGACCCTTTTAGGTTACTTTGTTTTTGTTTTCCTTTTGTTGCTGGTTCCATTTTTTTTTTCCATACAGTGCCTTCTCCTGAACTATGACCTCGCCCAGCTTATTCGGGACTGATCCAACGTATCAAGCAGACGTCTCTTTTCTTCTGGGATTTCTTCTCCAACTCTGCACTTTCTCAGACAAGTGGACACGGCTCCAGTTCTACTTCGCTGACCTTCCTCGCACCATAGTTCTCCTTTACTGCATCTCCATTCACTCAAAGGTACTGTTTTTTTTTTACAGTAGTGACTGGCCATAGATTGGCATATCACATCCTATAACATACCAATGGATCGGACTATACCAGTTTCTCCATTTAGCCTTCTACTATGCCTCTCCAACTGCTATCGTTAAATGTTAAGAGACTGAATCATCCCGCCAAAAGATATTCACTATGGTCGGAGGCCACTTGCTCTAAGGCGGACATTGTGGCGGTTCAAGAGACCAACTTTCAGGTGAACCGAACCCCCCATTGTTCCCATCCTAAGTACCCACATGTGTTTTTAGCATCGACTCAGGTGAAAAAAGAGGTGTCTTGCTGGCATTTGCAGACTCTGTCTCCCTTTCCACTTCAACCGTGGTGACGGACACAGATGGCAGATATGTAATTGTTGTGTGTGTTATCGATAATTGTCCATATACAAACGTAAATGTCTATGCACCAAATACGCACCAGCTGCGTTTTATACGTAAATTGTGGTACAAAATCAATAAGGTAAAAGTCGGGAAATTGATTGTGCGCGGTGACTTCAACTTGGTGGTGGACTATGCCGGGGATTCCTCATCCAGGGGGAAATCCAGACTACCCAATCTTACCAATCTACTTCAAACGGAGGATATGCATGATGTGTGGCGCTACCACCACGTTGAAGAGCGCGCTTATACTTACTTCTCACCTAGCCAATTCGGTTTAGGGGATCCAGAGGCCAATCATTAGTGAATAAGCCCCCCAGTATATAAGATAGCCCTGCCAAATCTCTAGCATTGTAATACAGGGGCTGTGGAAGAGAGTGGAAGCAGTTCTGTTACTCCTGCTTCAAAGTGTCATTTAGCAATTATTAGTGTGAGGAAAGGGATATCTAGTGTAGTTAGGGTACTATTTTCCACTATAGTTAGATTTAAAAATATCGTTTCTGTAGGGAAAGTGTTAGGTGTCAGGGGACTGTAGTGTAGTGTAGGATTAACTGACTCTGACTGCTATGGCAGGGTGACCAAACCCTTCCATGTCAGGGTGACCGCTATAGAGAAAAGATTGTTTCTCTTAGATCTGCTATAGAACAGGATAGTGGCTTCACCCCTGTCACACCTGGCTTTTTGTGGCAGGCGGTTTTTTTGGGCATTTTTTGGGGGTCTTTGGAGGCAGGCATAAAAACATCAGAACTTCTGTGTAGGGGTATATATACACACACACATGTATGTATATATACACATACACATATATAGGTGTGAAAGTAGCAGAACACTATGCTTGCGCTAATGAAATAATTAAAACCCATATGGCTTCGCTCCTTTCACACCTATATGTGTGTATGTGTATAAATACATATAAGTGTGTGTGTATATATACCCCTATACACAAGTTCAGATATTATGCCTGCCTCCAACAACCCACAAAAAATGCCCAAAAAAAAAGCATGCAACAACACACCTGGGCGTTTTTGTAGCAGGTGTTTTTTTGGGCATTTTTTGGGGGTCTTTGAAGGCAGGCATAACATCTGAACTTCTGTGTAGGGGTATATACACACACACACACACACACATGTATGTATATATACACATACACATATATAGGTGTGAAAGTAGCAGAACACTATGCTTGCGCTAATGAAATAATTAACACCCATATGGCTTCGCTCCTTTCACACCTATATGTGTGTATGTGTATAAATACATATAAGTGTGTGTGTATATATACCCCTATACACAAGTTCAGATGTTATGCCTGCCTCCAAAGACCCCCAAAAAATGCCCAAAAAACCGCCTGCTACAAAAAAAAACGCCCAGGTGTGTTGTTGCAAGCGTTTTTTTTTTGGCATTTTTTGGGGGTCTTTGGAGGCAGGCATAACATCTGAACTTGTGTATAGGGGTATATATACACACACACTTATATGTATTTATACACATACACACATATAGGTGTGAAAGGAGCGAAGCCATATGGGTGTAAATTATTTCATTAGCGCAAGCATAGTGTTCTGCTACTTTCACACCTATATATACAATATCCTCTGATGATGTCTATGTGGACGATACGCGTCAGGAGCTCACCATAAGAACTTCTATCTACATGTTTTATTGCCTGTTACGATGCGAACATTGTAAGTGCAAGTCTTTTTTTATTAAAAGGTTTTTTTTAGCAATATTACGCTATGTGCACTCTTCTTTCTGGCTTTTATGAAGCCTGGCTATGAGAGATCTACATCCCTCTACAAACCACTTCATAAGCCTGAAATTACATCCATGGTCGTATCTTAGGAGGAATCTGGATCATCTTTAAAAGCCCATTTGGTCTGCTTGCTATATGGTAATGTAGACCCATTTGATCTGGTGAGCACCCAATTAATTTGGTTTTATCTGGTGATGGGATATCTTCTTTCATTTTAAAGATATGTTGTGTTCACCGTCAAGATTCATCACACTCATGGGACTATTTTTCTTTCTGTATGGAAATTTTTTTGACATGGGACTTAAATCATTATTTGGTTTTTTTCCACCATGTTATCACAAGTTGGTATTGTCATGTTAATGCCTTCCTCCAATTTTTTAGCGCTGCTTACACTGTGGTATTAGCGCTTATTAGAATTCTTTTTCTTTTTTATATATACCCCTACACAGAAGTTCTGATGTTATGCCTGCTCCAAAGATGCCCAAAAAATGCCCAAAAAAACGCCTGCTACAAAACCGGCAAGGTGTGAAAATAGCGGAGCCCTATCCTGTTCTATTGCAATTCTAATACAAACATTTTTTTTTCTGGTTCTGGACATGTTACAGAGCTGAAACTTCACAGGTACACTTTTAGACCCCCCCCCCCAGACACTAAATCCAAAGAAATCTCTTTTTTTCTTTTTTTTTTTTTCAATAATTTTTTCAATAATTGGCTCTCTATCAAAAATGACAATTTTTAAGAACTTTTTTTTGTGTGTGATTAATAGTCCCTGTGGCATGACCCAGAACCCTAGGCACTTTTTAGGGGCATTTATTGGGTTTTAGGGCTTCAAAATGGTGTTTTTTGATTACCGAAGTTCGGGTCCCATTGATTTCAATGGGGTTCTGAAATCCTGGCTGAAATTTCGGGAAGTTCGGGTGTTCTGGTCGAACCGAACTTTTGAAAAGTTTGATCATCCCTAAGTAAGACCGCTCCGCAGCCCGTGCATCCCTGCACCATGCCCGCAGCCCCTGCATCTCCTGCACCATGCCCACAGCACTGCATCTCCTGCTTGATGCCCTCAGCCCCGCATCTCCTGCACCAAGCCGGCAGCTCTGCATCTCCTGCCCCATGCCCTCAGCCTCTGCATCTCCTGCACCATGCCCTCAGCTTCTGCATCTCCTGCACCATGCCCACAGCACTGCATATCCTGCACCATGCCCGCATCTCCTGCACCATGCCCGCAGCCCCTGCATCATGCCCGTAGCCTCTGCATCTCCTGTACCTTGTACGCAGTCTTTGCATCTCCTGTACCATGCCTGCAGCCTCTGCATCTTCTGTACCATGCCCACAGCCTCTGCATCTTCTGCCCCATGCCCTCAGCCTCTGCATCTCCTGCCCCATGCCCTCAGCCTCTGCATCTCCTGCCCCATGCCCGCAACCTCTGCATCTCCTCTACCATGTCCGCAGCCCCTGCATCTCCTGTACTATGCTCACAGCCCCTGCATCTCCTGTACCATGTCTGCATCCTCTTCATCTTCTGTACTGTGCCACAGCCTCTGTATCTTCTGTAGCATGTCCGCAGTCCTTGCATCTCCTGTACCATACCCGCAGTCCCTGCATCTCCTGTACCATGCCGCAGGCCCTGAATCTCCTGTACCATGTCCAGAGCCCCTGCATCTCCTGTACCATTCCCACAGCCCCTGCATCTCCTGTATTATGCCCCCAGCCTCTGACATATCCTCCTGTACCATGCTATCAGACTCTGACATCTCCTGTGCCATGTCCACACAGCCTATGACCACCTCCTGTACCATGTCCGCACTTTTAACTGGAATTTGCTTATATATATATATATATATATACTGTATATATATATATACAAAGCCCTATATGCTTTCATATCTCTCTTATCTATAATGCACTCTTCAAATGTGCTTTAAAATGCATGGTTTTCCCTTTTATGAACAAGAATATGATGATGTTATGCTGTTGGGTCGGTATGCTATGGGGCTGGTATGAAAATATTTCCAGGGCTGAATTTTATTCCCAGTCCGGCCCTGTCTGTAGCCTTCTGTGAATGTCAGACAGCCTGCATCTCTCCTTCATCAAGAAATCAATGACTGCTCCTTGCTTCTGCTTGGAATCCAAACACAAAAATCCTTTTTAAGAAAAAAGTGCAGCAACATGAAAGCAAATAAAGTCCATCGTATTGCAAAGACTTCAAAAAGAAAATGGGTGCTTCATAGACACTCATATCTTTATAATCCAATCATTTCTATAAAATTTTTACAAAGCAAGGAAACAAAATAAACCAGACATAACTGGACATCACATTTGACAATGTGCCACGCCGTTGGATTACATATTAATGAGCACACCGCTCTCAGGTAAGGAAAATAAGTTATACATAATACAATATATACTATATTGTGAAAAGTATTTACATGCACATGAACTTTATTAGCATCTTAGTCCATAGGGTTTGATATTGAGTTGGCCCACCCTTTGCAGCTGTAACAGCTTCAACTCTTCTGGGAAGGCTGTCCACAAGGTTTAGGAGTGTGTCTATGGGAACGTTGGACCATTCTTCCAGAAGCGCATTTGTGTGGTCAGGCACTTAGGTTGGACGAGAAGGCTTGGCTTGCAGTCTCTGGACTAATTCATCCCAAAGGTGTGCTATCAGGTTGAGGTCAGGACTCTGTCCAGGCCAATCAAGTTCCTCCACCCCAAACTCGCACATACGTGTCTTTATGGACCTTGCTTTGTGCACCTCAACCAGATAGAACACTTTTGGGATGAATAAGTGCGCAGACAGCGAGCCAGGCCTTCTTTCCACCATCAGTGCCTGACCTCACAAATGCGCTTCTGAAAGAATGGTCAAACATTCCCATAGACACTCCTAAACCTTATGGACAGCCTTCCCAGAAGGGTTGAAGCTGTTATAGCTGCAAAGGATGGGCCAACTCAATACTGACTCCTACGGACTAAGGCTGGGATGCCATAAAAGTTCATGTGTGTGTATAGGCAGGTGTCACAATACTTGTGACAATATACTGTATAAAGTACCAAGCCCACTCATAATCTCAATTGGACAGAGGGGCTTTCAAAAGAGAAAAACATCCAAGAACAGACATTCCCCAGACATTCCTCATTTCTAGGGAAAACAAAGATTGAAACAGAAGAGAAGGAAAAGAAAGGAGAAACAACAAGGAAAGCATGCCATGTACACCAAAACAACATACAGTATTCATGAACTGTCTGTTTGAATCAAACATAGATTTGGGCTCAAGTAGACCATAAAAAATTAAAGGATTTCAGAAGAGGTAATAGGTGCATTCAGTTTGGCTTACACGGTGGGGTCTACTATTGGAAGTTGTATGTATCTAGAAATGTAGAGATAGCAGCATCCGTAGGCTGGGCAGTGGTAGGATAATCCTTTAATTTGTATAATGAGGAGTAGTACTTCTGGAAAGCATTAGCAATATCAGTTGGATGGGAGACTTGTGAATTCCTTACCAAATCCACTACAAAGGGAGGCCAGGACTTTGGTTGCCTTGTCCTCAGCATGCTGGCCAAGAGTTTGCTTGCTCTGTTACCTTGGGCATAAAATTTAGCTTTTGCAGTCTTTAATGCTTTCTCCTGTTCATTCAACAGAAGTAGCAGGAGTTGTTGCCTACACCACAAAAGATTTTCAGTAAGGGTAGAAGTGGGTGAAGTTTTAGATTGTACTGTACCTCTAAGGATTTAATTTGTGACAGCAATGAGTCGACACCTTGCATCCTCCTCCTCTCTCTTGTCGCTAACTGTAGCAACATGCCTCTACTGTACGCTTTATGAGCACACCAGACATTGAAAACAATAGTGTCCACACTGGTTAGAAAATTCTTGCAAGAACGGTTCCAGTTGATCTCGAGTTTGTTTGTTTCCTTTGTTTCAAGGATAAGAAGTATGTGCTATTGCGCCAAAGAATAGAAGGAGACATGTTGAGATCTTCTTTGAAGTCCCCGCTACACAAATAGACGCCCACGTTGCAATCGCTGGACCTTTTTGAATAGAGTGTTAAGGAATTTCTGTTGACCCATATTAGGCGCATAGAGATTAACTGTGGTAAATGTAGTATTGTTCAGATCACATACTAATACAGGAAATCTTCCGTGAGGGTCAATAACTGTGTCATGCAATTTGAAAGAGACTGAATGTTTAATGGCTACCATCGCATTTATTTTTTTTCTCCTGTGCAGGGGTGTCAAACTCAGTTTCTTCTCGGGCCGCATCAGCATTATGATTGCCCCCAAAGGGCTGGTTGAATCTGTAAGATTAGATGTCCAGAGCACACCACCCCTCTTACATCAGATGTCAAGAGCCCCCCCCCACCATCAGAATTTAAGAGTTCCCCACCCTCCCTTACCTTGTGCTGCTGCTGGGAAGAAGCTGGGGCGTTGCTGGGAAGAAGAAAGTGCAGGGTCTAGAGGAGGACCAAAGGAGGGCTAGAACTCTCCTGTAGCTGCAGGAGAGGTGCGAGGGCCACATAAAATAGCATTGAGGGGTGGATTCAGCCCACGGGCCTTGTGTTTGACACCTCTATATGTAATCCTTGTGCATACATTCAGGCTGGGTTCACACTGATGTGATGCGAGAACCACCACAATTTATGTGTGGGTTCCTGCATCGCATCTGACTCGCAGGCACTTCACACTGCTCTCTGCTAACCACTGCGGGTGTCAATGTAATCTTAATGACACCCCAAATCAGTTTGTAGAATGCAGTGCGAACTGTGAAATTGGCCAGGGATCGGATTGCATGGGTCTGAACTCCATGCAATCCAATTGCAGTGCGGACCAAATAAAGGGTCCTCCACCATTTCAGTTCCAATGCAATGCAATTTCAGCTATACAAACTGGTGGTGGTGGTGGTGGTGTAATGGTGTGGGGGATATTTTCCTGGCACACTTTGGGCCCCTTAGTACCAAAAAACTTTGTTTAAACACCACAGTCTACCTGAGTATTGTTGCTGACCATGTCCATCCCTTTATGACTACATTGTACCCATCTTCTGATGGCTCAGTGTACTCATCTTCTGATGGCTCCTTCCAGCAGGATAAAGTACCATGTCACAAATCTCAAATCATCTCATTACTGGTTTCTTGAACATGACAATGAGGTCACTGTACTCCAATGTTCTCCACACTCACCAGATCTCAATCCAATAGAGCACCTTTGGGATGTGGTAGAATAGGAGATTGGCATCATGGATGAGCAGCCGACAAATCTGCAGCAACTGTGTGATGCTATCGTGTCACTATGGAGCATAATCTTTGAGGAATCCTTCCAACACCTTGTTGAATATATTCCAGAATTAAGGCAGTTCTGAAGGCAAAAGGGGGTCCAACCCGGTACTAGCAAGGTGTACCTAATAAAGTGGCCGGTGAGTGTAGTTCTTCTTTAACCTCCCTGGCGGTATGATTCTTTCCGATTTTAGGTGCTGAAAGCGGTACAATTATTTTGCTAGTAATTCTTAATGACGAGCAGCACAAACCAACTATTTACATATGATTTTTTTTTACTGTGCGTTCTTCTTTATGACATCTAAGGTATGATAAAGTTTGAAACACAAAATCAAAAAATAATATAATAAATGACTATAAATATGTTAAAGTATACATACTGTACATATATACACATGTTTTATATATATATATATATATATATATATATATATATATATATGTATACTGTGTATATATATATATATATATACAGTACAGACCAAAAGTTTGGACCCACCTTCTCATTCAAAGAGTTTTCTTTATTTTCATGACTATGGAAATTGTAGAGTCACACTTCAAGAGGTAATCACCTGAAATGGTTTTCACTTCACAGGTGTGCCCTGTCAGATTTAATAAGTGTGATTTCTTGCCTTATAAATGGGGTTGGGACCATCAGTTGTGTTGTGCAGAAGTCAGGTGGATACACAGCTGATAGTCCTACTGAATAGACTGTTAGAATCAGGGCTGTCTTTAACCACTTGCTGCCCGCCATCAAATGAGCGGTGTGACCATTGTTCTGGGCTGCCGTTATATGGCGGCGGCCCATTCAGGCAGGGCAGGCGCGCGATCGTGTGCGCGCCGCCCTGCACTGTCGGTGGCGGCGTGTCCCCGGGACACAGCGCGTCACCGGCAGGGGGGAAACAGCCAATGGGCATGGCTGTTTCCCACGTGATTGGCTGTGATCTAATCACACAGCCGATCACAATAGTAAAGCCCAGAAGATGACAGCGCATGCGCGATCGGGAGCGCGGTCATGTCGGTGGCTCTGTGTTCCCTAGGAACACAGCTAGTCACTGACAGTGACAGTGCAGAAGTCAGGTGGATACACAGCTGATAGTCCTACTGAATAGACTGTTAAGCACCGTACACACGTACCGATCGTCGGCCGAATGATCGGCCGTCTTTTGTCCAGGGCTGTCGTGTCTGTTGAAAACTGCAAAAGACTGCACACAAATTTTGTCGGCCAACAACAGCCGACTGCAGAAGTAATGTCATGTGATGGTTAACTTTCCTTGTCTTTTTTCTTTTCTGAGCATGCCCAGTCTTGCAAATCTGCTGTCTGTCGGCCGAAATCTGTACTGACTGACGCACAATCGGCCGTTCTGTTGTCGGCGTACAAAAATTTTAATGCCTGCAGGACAGATTCTGTTCGGCCGAAAATGCGCTGTCGGCTGTCGGAAGCATCATACTAACAAGCCTACAATCGGCCGATCGGTCGGCTGCCGAATATTTGCGGCCGACAATCGGTACGTGTGTACGGGGCTTTTGAATCAGGGCTGTCTTTAACCACTTGCCGCCCGCCCGCCGTCAAATGACCATTCAGGCAGGGCAGGAGCGCGATTGTGTGCGCGCCGCCCTGCACTGTCGGTGGCAGCATGTCCCCGGGATCCAGCGCGTCACCGGCAGGGGTGAAACAGCCAATGGGCATGGCTGTTTCCCACGTGATCGGCTGTGATCTAATCACACAGCCGATCACAATAGTAAAGCCCAGAAGATGACCGCGCATGCGCGATCGGGAGCGCGCAGCGCGGTCATGTCGGTGTCTCTGTGTTCCCTAGGAACACAGCTAGTCACCGGCAGTAGTAAACAGTCACTGACAGTGGCTGTTTACTATGTGATTGGCTGTGAATCCATTCACAGCCGATCACAAAATGTAAACACAGAGCAGTAACTCACTGTTACTAGCTCTTCTCCCCTCACACAGTTTCCAGTGTGAGGAGAGCAGAGCCAGAAACAGTGAGTTACTGCTCTGTACACCTGTAAAAGTAAAAGCACATTAATAAAGGTCCCCACACAGTCCTCAGCCCCCCCCCCCCCCCAATTACACCTGTCACCCAACAGTCACCTCATCAGTGCCCAGAAATTGCCACCCATAAGGCTACGTTCACATGTAAGCGTAGCGATTGCGGGCAGAACCCCCGCGATTTTCCCCGCAATCCGGAAATCATTGCAAATCACGGGACGCCTGTGCGTTGCCCGCGATTTGCAATAGTACCCCAAACGCTGTGTGATGTTGCCGTGATTTTCGCCTGCCGAATCGCGGTAACATCGCGCAAACATCGCATGACGCCCAAAAAAGGTACAAGAGCTTCATTTGCAATGATTTCCGGATGGGTGACAGATGACCACAATTCTGCTCACATGTGAACGTAGCCTAAAGTTCACCTGTTACCAGAGACTGCCATCAGTACCGCCGTTTACCATCGCCCGTCATCTGTCACCCATCGGTGACCATCGCCCGTCACCTGTCACCCCATCAATCACCGTCACCTGTCACCCCATCAGTCATCGTCAGACTTGTATAAAGTACTCGAAATTTCTACTTGAGTAAAAGTACAAGTGCTCGATCAAAAAGTGACTTAAGTAAAAGTGGAAGTGCTTGCAGAAAAAGTTACTTAAGTGGAAGTACTAAAGTATTCAACATTTTTTTTACTTAAGTATTGCAAGTAGTTTTTTCAAAAAAATTGCTACTTAAGTACTAAAAGTAAAAAGTACCAGTAGTTTTGAAAAAAAAATTCTACTCAAGTACTGAAAGTAGAAGTAGAAGTACTGTGTTATGTAGTTATTAAAGAAAGAAGTCAAAAGTTTGAACATCATATTGTTTTTTATTATTTCAAATGATTTATTCAAATGATTAACCTAAAGGACAATCACAATTCCTTAGGCTGTAACTTTTTGTAAACAAAAAACAGATAAAGTATGTCCCTCCCTTCCCCTTTTAAAGCATTCCTCCTTCTCTTCCCTGCCTGTTTTTTTTTTGTCCACAGCCTATTGGTGCGCAAAATCATATATAAACCAATGTGATATACAACAATATATTCCAATAATGAAATAAAGGAAGAGTGTATGAAATCTAAGTCAATAAAAAGTTCAAAATATTGTGAATCTTCAAATATATATATGTGACAAAACAAGATGAATATAATTTCATATCTGCTGTTAATGGGAAAGAACCTCCCAACCAGGGTCGGCCTTAGGTGTTCAAGCGCCCTGTGCGAGCTTATCCTGTGGCGCCCCCACCAGCTTCCTGCACATTTTTTCTTGCACTTTTTTTGCACTTCATTTGACTTTTCTTTTTTATGATCACTACAAACTTAGCCCCCCTTACATTAGAGACCCCCCTTACATCAGAGGCCCCCCTTACAACATAAACCCCCCAACTGAGCCCTCTTACAACAGAAACCCCCCACAGAGCCCCCCTTACATCAAAGACCCCCCACACAGAGCCCCCTTGCATCAGAGACCCCCATACAGAGCCCCCTTTACATCAGAGACCCCCCCACACAGAGCTCCCCTTACATCAGAGACCCCCCCACAGAGCCCCCTTACATCAGAGCCCCCCACACAAAGCCCCCCTTACATCAGAGACCCCAACACAGAGCCCCCTTACATCAGAGACCGCCCACACAAAGCCCCCCCTTACATCAGAGACCCCCCCATGTTTCCCTTAACGAAGATGGCCGCCAGTACCTCGATCGCACTGCGCATGCGCACGTGTCTCTACTGCGCGGCCGCCGGAATCCCCGCCTCCCAGCGCTGAGACGTCAGCGAATGGAGACAAGGAGGGGAGGAGTGGAGTGGCCGAAGGCCGCCACCCATGTCAGAGCGCCGAGAGGCGCATGTGGGAGCACTCCACGCCGGCCCAGCGGAAGCCTGGAGCGGAACAACGCTACCCAAATGGCCAGAGACCAGGTACCCATGAAAAAGGGGGGTATCTTTACCTTTGCCTTCCTATAGACAAGGGGAGGGGAGGGGGGAAGGCAGAATAGGGAGGATAATTGAAAGAGTAGGAGAGAGCTGTAAGGAGGGAAACCAAACAAAAAAGAAAAAGGGAAAAGTAACGAGTAACGATGCAGCACAAAAAAAAAATATCGGAGTAGAAGTATCGAAATCATCGAAAAAATGTAGTGAAGTAAAAGTAGAAGTAGGAGAAAAAAATTATACTCTAGGAAAGTACAGATACCGCATTTTGGTACTTAAGTACAGTACTTAAGTAGTTCTACTTCGTTACTATACATCTCTGGTCATCGTCACCTGTCACCCCATCAGTCATCTTCACCTGTCACCCCATCAATCATCGTCACTTGTCACCCCATCAGTGATCGTCATCTGTCACCCCATCAATCATCGTCACCTGTCACCCCATCAGTGATCGTCATCTCTCACCCCATCAATCATCATCACCTGTCACCCCATCAGTGATCGTCATCTGTCAACCCATCAATCATCGTTGCCTGTCACCCCATCAGTCATCGTCATCTGTCACCCCATCAGTCATTGTCACCTGTCACCCCATCAGTCATCGTCATCTGTCACCCCATCGGTCATCGTCACCTGTCACCCCATCAGTCATCGTCACCTGTCACCCCATCAGTCATCGTCATCTGTCACCGCATTAGTCATCATCACCTGTCACCCCATCAGTCATCGTCACCTGTCAACCCATCAGTCATCGTCATCTGTCAACCCATCAGTGACCGTCACCTGTCAACCCATCAGTCTCCTGCCACCCATCAGTGATCATCCGCAGTCAACCGTCACCCGTCGCACAGCCCATCACAGCCAGCATGTCAAAAAGGATGTACAGCAGCGAGGAGGCCCTTCAGGTCCTCTCCATGACTGATGAGAGCACCGGGGAGCTCTCATCAGTATCTGAATCCAATTCTGATCCCCGATTCGGAATTTGAAATCGCTAATAGTAGCGGATCGGAGATGGACTCGGACTATTCCTGTACACTTTCCTTTATAGAATGTATTTTGGGGTGCAATTTTTGCTATATACATGCAACCACTTACCGACCGCCTAACAACTATATACGTCGGCCATTTAAAGCTAAATACTGGGGTTATGGCAGCAGATAGCTGCCATAACCCCAGTATTTTTTTAAACGGCGGGCGGTTGGCTTTCAGATAAGGGTGGTCCCAATGGCGGATTCACCGCAGAATTACCCTTACGATGCAGGGGAAGAGGTGCCCCCCCCCCTCCCGCCGCGTCCCAGACTTTTTCCCAGCTTACCGGCCCCGCCAGCAGAGGGGAAAACTATCCAGTCCTGGATCCTCAGAGACAGGAAGTCGAGTGAGGGCAAGATGGCCCTCACTCGACTCTATGTTCTTGGAGTACCGGAGCTATGTCAAAAGTCATTGCCTAGCAACCGTTTTTTTTTTGTTTTTTTTTTCTTTTTCAACAATTTTTTTTTTTTTTTGTTTTAGTGTAGTTGTGAGGTGTGAGGTCTTTTTGATCCCAGATCTCACAATAAAGAGGACCTGTCATGCCTATTTCTATTACAAGGGATGTTTACATTCCTTGTAATAGGAATAAAAATGATCAAAATTTTTTTTTTTAAAACTGTGTAAAAATAAAAAATGAATAAATAAAATAAATAGGAAAAAAAAATGAAAGCGCTCTGTCCCCGTTAGCTCGCGCGCAGAAGCAAACGCATACGCAAGTCCCGCCCACATATGTAAACGGTGTTCAAACCACACATGTGAGGTATCACCGTGATCGTTAGAGCGAGAGCAATAATTTGGTCCCTAGACCTCCTCTGTAACTGTAAGCTGGTAACCTGTAGAAATGTTTAAAATGTTTCCTATGGGGATTTTTAAGTACCAATGTTTGGCGCCATTCCGTGAGCGTTCAAATAATAATAATTCAAATAAGTCATTTTTTAAAAAAAAAATTGCATTTGGAAGACTGCTGAGCAAATATGATGTGATAAAAAATATTGCAACGATCTCCATTTAATTCTCTAGGGTCTCTGCTAAAAAAATATATAATGTTTGGGGGTTCTAAGTAGTTTTCTAGCAAAAAAAATGATTTTAGCTTGTTAACACCAAGTGTCAAAAATAGGCCCAGTCTTAAAAGTGGATAAATGGACAACTTTGTGTAAAGTGCTACTTGGATGTTGGGACTGTATGTGGCTAGGCTGTGTAAAAGTGTTAAACATGTGGTATCGCCATACTCAGGAGGAATAGCAGAATGTATTTTGGGGTGCAATTTTTGCTATGTACATGCTATGTGTTGGAAATATTTCATAAATGGACAACTTTGTGTAAAAAAAATGCATTTTCATTTTGTTTCCACAGTTTCCAAAAACTTGTGGGAAAAAATGACATGTTCAAAAGACTCCTTATGCCTCAAAGATTATACATTGGGGTGTTTGCTTTCCAAAATGGGGTCATTTTATGGGGGTTTCCATTGTCCTGGTGCTCCAGGGCCTTCAAAAGTATGATAGGTTGTCAGGAAATTATATGTGTAATTTATGCTCCTAGAATGCCGAACGGTGCTACTTGGATGTTAGGCCAGGCTGTGAAAAAGTCTCACACATGTGGTATCACCATACTCAGGAGGAGTAGTAGAATGTGTTTTGGGGTGTAGTTCCAAGTATACATATGCCGTGTGAGAGAAATAACCCGTTAATACGTCAAATTGTAAAAAAAAAAAATCTTCATATTGCAAAGAATTGTGGGAAAAAATTACAACTTCAAAAAACTCACCATGCCCCTTATTAAATACCTTGGAATGTCTACTTTCCAAAAAGGGGTCATTTGGGGGGTATTTGTACCTTCCTGACTTTTTAGTGTCTCAAGAAATGAGATAGGCCTTCAGTACATCAGGTGTGATCAAGTGTGATAAATGTTTAATGATTAGCACCATAACTTGTGGACTCTATAACTTTCACAAAGACCAAATAATATACACTTATTTGGGTTATTTTTACCAAAGATAAGTAGCAGTATAAATTTTGGCCAAAATTTGTGAAGAAAAATTACTAATTTGCAAAATTTTATGACAGAAACAAAGAAACATCCGTTTTTTTCACAATATTTTCAGTCTTTTTTTATTTATAGCACAAAAAATAAAAAACCCAGTAGTGATTAAATACCATCAAAAGAAAGCTCTATTTGTGTGAAGAAAAGGACACCATTTTTTTATGGGTACAGTGTTGCATGACTGAGTGAGAGTCGGTTCACACTGCCAGGACCATAAAGTCGCCCCATGTCGGAGCGACTTTTTACAGCGATTTTACCGCGACTTGTGAATTATTTTGCAGGACTTATATGACAGACGACTTTGTGTTTGGCCAATCAGAATATGACGTGTTGTGACCTAATTCCCCTTTTCTGTTTTTTTTATTTATTTCCTCATTGCCCACCAGTGCCACGTATCATTTTTCACCAGTGCCACTGCCCATCAGTTCCACGTATGTGTCCACCAGTGCCACTGCCCATCAGTGCCACGGATCAGTGTCCACCAGTGCCACATATCAGTGCCACGAAACAGTGTCCACCAGTGCCCCGTATCAGTGCCACGAATCAGTGTCAACCAGTGCCATGTATCAGTGCCACGAATCAGTGTCTACCAGTGCCATGTATCAGTGCCACATATCAGTGCCACAAATCAGTGTCCACCAGTGCCACATATCAGTGCCACGAATCAGTGTCCACCAGTGCCACGCATCAGTGCCACAAATCAGTGTCCACCAGTGCCATGTATCAGTGCCACGAATCAGTGTCTACCAGTGCCACGTATCAGTGCCACGTATCAGTGCCACATATCAGTGTCCACCAGTGCCACATATCAGTGCCACAAATCAGTGTCCACCAGTGCCACGTATCAGTGCCACATATCAGTGTCCACCAGTGCCACGTATCAGTGCCACATATCAGTGCCACGAATCAGTGTCCACCAGTGCCACGTATCAGTGCCACGAATCAGTGTCCACCAGTGCCACGTATCAGTGCCACAAATCAGTGTCCACCAGTGCCACGTATCAGTGCCACGAATCAGTGTCAACCAGTGCCACGTATCAGTGCCACATATCAGTGTTCACCAGTGCCACATATCAGTGCCACGAATCAGTGTCCACCAGTGCCACGTATCAGTGCCACGTATCAGTGTCCACCAGTGCCACGTATCAGTGCCACATATCAGTGTCCACCAGTGCCACATATCAGTGAAACTAATCAGTGTCCACCAGTGCCACGTATCAGTGTCACGTGTCAGTGCCACGTATCAGTGTCCACCAGTGCCACATATCAGTGCCACAAATCAGTGTCTACCAGTGCCAAGTATCAGTGCCACGTATCAGTGTCCACCAGTGCCACCTATCAGTGCCACGTATCAGTGTCCACCAGTGCCACCTATCAGTGCCACGTATCAGTGCCATGTATCAGTGTCCACCAGTGCCAGGTATCAGTGCCACATATGATTGCCACGAATCAGTGTCCACCAGTGCCATGTATCAGTGCCATGAATCAGTGTCCACCAGTGCCACGAATCAGTGTCCACCAGTGCCACGTATCAGTGCCACGAATCAGTGTCCACCAGTGCCACGTATCAGTGCCACGTATCAGTGCCATGAATCAGTGTCCACCAGTGCCACTTATCTGTGTCCACCAGTGCCACTCACACAGACCAAGCAGAGATAATGGAATATATATATACCATTACATATATATATATATATATATATATATATATATATATATATATATATATATATATAATGGTATATATATTCCATTATAGGCATGGCTGCAATGTGGGGAATGCCTGGCTAATCTCTTTCTTCTTCCTGGAAATCTGATAACAAGTCGTGTCAATTAAGATAAGGAGGCGACTCCCATTGAAGTATATAGGACAGGTCGGATCACAGGTCGCCTCAAAGTAGTACAGGACCCTTTTCTGAAGTCGGAGCAACTTCAGTAGTGCCAATTAAGACGGCACTGATTGATTAACATTGCTTTTGTTATGTCAAGCGACCTGGGGCGACCTGGGGCAAAACAAGTTGCCTCACAAGTTGCGCTAGTGTGAATGGGCTCTAATTGTCATTCAAAGTGTGAGAGCGCTGAAAGCTGAAAATCGGTCTGGGCAGGAAGGGGGTGAAAGTGCACTGTAGGCAAGTGGTTAACACAGGGCAAAAGGGGCAGCTGCACTGTAGCCCTCTAGTCATTGTTGTGGGGCCCAAAGCAACTGCCCCTTGAGCCCCCAAATAGTTGATAAGTGGATTCAAGAGGGCCCAAGAACATTTTTCACCCAGGGTCCAATCAAGAATAAAGACGGCCCTGGTTAGAATTTGTATTATAGCAAGAAAAAAGCAGCTAAGTACAGGAAAACGAGTGGCAGAAGAGACTTGTTTGGGCTAAAGAACACAAGGAATGGGCATTAGACCAGTGGAAATCTGTGCTTTGGTCTGATGAGTCCAAATTTGAGATCTTTGGTTCCCACCACCGTGTCTTTGTGCGCCGCAGAAAAGGTGAACGGATGGACTCTACATGCCTGGTTCCCATCGTGAAGCATGGAGGAGGAGGTGTGATGGTGTGGGGGTGCTTTGCTGGTGACACTGTTGGGGATTTATTCAAAATTGAAGGCATACTGAACCAGCATGGCTATCACAGCATCTTGCAGCAGCATGCTATTCCATCCGGTTTGCGTTTAGTTGGACCATCATTTATTTTTCAACAGGACAATGACCCCAAACACACCTCCAGGCTGTGTAAGGACTATTTGACCAAGAAGAAGAGTGATGGGGTGCTGCGCCAGATGACCTGGCCTCCACAGTCACCAGACCTGAACTCAATCGAGATGGTTTGGGGTGAGCTGGACCGCAGAGTGAAGGCAAAAGGGCCAACAAGTGCTAAGCATCTATGGGAACTCCTTCAAGACTGTTGGAAGACCATTTCAGGTGACTACCTCTTGAAGCTCATCAAGAGAATGCCAAGAGTGTGCAAAGCAGTAATCAAAGCAAAAGGTGGCTACTTTGAAGAACCTAGAATATGACATATTTTCAGTTGTTTCACACCTTTTTTTTTATGTATATAATTCCGCATGTGTTAATTCATAGTTTTGATGCCTTCAGTGTGAATCTACAATTTTCGTAGTCATGAAAATAAAGAAAACTCTTTGAATGAGAAGGTGGGTCCAAACTTTTGGTCTGTACTATATATATATATATATATATATATATATATATATATAAAAGTACAGTAAAACTACAGGAAAGGGCACTGGGGGGGCAAACTAATATCAATTTATTTTATTTTGTAATGAAATCAGTGTGTTTGTGTTTTTTAATTTGCCACCGGTTCCACCCCCCCTGCGAGCATCACGTCGCAGGAGACGGAAGCCGGGGCTCACAAGCATCGGGCGGAAGATCCGGCCGCCGTATGCCGAAGGGACACATCGCTGGATCCCGGCGACAAGGTAAGTAACCTCTACAAGAAACCAGCGATGCTCCCTGGCGGTACCCCGAGTGGGGCTCAGGGTTACCGCTTATGGCAGTGAAATCCCACCCCGAGCCACACTCGGGAATACCGCCACAGAGGTTAAGAACTCAATGGCAGCCTGTATACTGTCTTACTAAAGGTTTCTTTTAGCTAATCAGGGGTCAAAGAATCATTTTATTTTCAGTGGAGTTTTTCACATCTATACAAAGAAGGCAAAAAAATCAGATTGTGGATATCCAAAACTATAAAACAGATTTGATGTTTAGTGTATTTTAAAGAGTAAAAAACATTCCCCTCTGAGTAATCTCTGTACATTGCAGGGATTTTAACAAATTTTGTTGCAGAATCCTACCGTTGGTTATTCTGAAGAAATATCGGTTAGTTTGTCTGTGTCTATGTGCGGAAGGAATCTGTAGGGTCTGCATCTCTTTAGACATGATTTCCCTTTGGGAGTATCTCAAAAAGAATGACATTTTTGTTACATGCCCAAAATCTGACCTGTGTCTTAGTGCAGACTTCTGGAAGAATCAGTAAACCAAAGAACACCTCCAGGATGCCATATGGCATTGCATTTTACAAAAAATTACAGCGCTGCAGATTGAAAAGGAAAGGTAAATTTTTTTAGTAACGTTTAACCCCTTCCCGACCGCCCACCACCTTTTTACTGCGGCAGTGCTGCCCCCCTGCTCAAACTGACGTAGACCTACGTCAGTCGTGCGCCTGCAGCTAGGGGGCGAGCATGCGCCGCCAGTGGCGCGCTTCCACACCCACTCGGCAGTGGGGACTCCGATGCACGGGGCTGGGGGCTCCGATTGCTTCCTGACACCCGCGATCGCTCCCCGCTGAGAGAGAAGGACGGTTGGCTGTTGTAAACACAGCCGACCGTTCTTCTCTCTGGAATGATCACAGAGCTCCTGTGATCCTTCTATATAGGATCGCATGTCTCTATGATCATTTCAAAAGCCACGCCCACCACAGTTAGAATCACTCCCTAGGCTCCCATTTAACCCCTTGATCACCCACAATGTTAACCCCTTCCCTGCCAGTGTCATTATTACAGTAACAGTGCATATTTTTAGCACTGATTACTGTAGTAATGTCACTGGTCCCCCCAAAAGTGTCAAAAATCTCAGTTAGGGGTCTGATCTGTCCGCCGCAATGTCGCAGTCCCGCTGAAAATCGCTGATAGCTGCCATTACTAGTAAAAAAAAAACAAAAGAATAAAAATGACATGTCTTTCCCGTAGTTAGTAGACGCGATAACTTTTCCGCAAACCAATCAAAATACGCTTATTGTGATTTTCTTACCAAAAATATATATCAGAAAAAAATTGGCATAAGATGTTAAAAAATTTAGATTTTTTAAGTTTTTTTTTTTTGAGAATGTTATATAGCAGAATGTGAAAAATATATATATTTTTTTCCAGAATTGTCGCTCTTTTTTTGTTTATAGCGCAAAAACAAAAATTGCAGAGGTGATCAAATACCACTAAAAGAAAACTCTATTTGTAGTAAAAAAAGCACACCAATTCTATTCAGGTACAGCGTCGCACGATCGTGCAATTGTCCATTAAAGTAACGCAGTGCCAAATTGCAAAATATGGCCTGGTCATTAAGGGGGACAATCTTCCGGTCCAGAAGTGGTTAATTACATTATTACTTGAATCGCAATTGTATACATTATTGTTTTTTTTTTTTTTCTTGCTATGCTATTTTTTTGTCCCATGTGGAGTTATGAACTGACTTTTATAACTTTATTATTATGTGTCTTTTCATTCTGATCAAAAATACAAATTGCAAGTGATGGCTGTTTTGTGTACAAAAAAGTGTTTGAGGCACAGGATCTTTAGTGCAGAAGTAACTCTTCTCTTCCTACTGCAACTGCTCCTGGTCACCACTAGAGGGAGCTACAGGGAAGAAAAGAGACAAGCTTTGTATTGGGATAAATGAGCAGCTTGTATCTATTCTTCAGCGCCTCTAGTGGCAGCCTGGAGCTACTGCAAGTAGAAAGCACACAGTTTCCAGGCTGGAGGTCGTGTTTCTGAAACATCTACTAGGACAGATAGTTCTTGTTATTTATATTTTTAAGAAGGCTACTAGGACAAGTAATAAATAAAAACTAAGTCCTGAAAGTGATATACTTGCACACATTCACCTCTCTAATTAAATTTAAATGTAATTTAATTTAATTTAAATGTCATTTTAAATTTAAATTCAATTTAATTCATTTTAATTCATTTGTCCTTTATTTGGAGTTTTGCATGAAGTTGAATGATATGGTAGGTCTCAGTACAGGTGGAACTAACACAGAAAAAGATTTGTTTCAATATTTCTGCATAAGTTAGACCAAAGTAGACGGATCAAGGCAAAGTCTACTGTGCTATAGATTACAGCTAATAGGACACTGTATTGATGTGTTTCCTAAATGAGTTACTAGGATTGTGGAACACAAGATAGAGGCAGCTGAGTCACTCATCGATTATTGATTGAGTAGGCCACAGGTGTCAAACACAAGGCCCGCAGGCCGAATCTGGCCCTCCAGGCCATTTCATGTGGCCCTCACACCTCTCCTGCAGCTGCAGGAGAGTTCCAGCCCTCTTTTGGTCCTCCTCTAGACCTTGCACTTTCTGCTTCCCCCACAATGCCCCAGCTTCTTCCCAGCAGCAGCACAAGGTAAGTGGGGGTGTACTGTGCTGTAAGGGAGGGTGGGGAACTCTTGACTTCTGATGGTGGGGAGCTCTTGACATCTGATATAAGAGGGGGTGGGGTGCTCAGGACAACTAGTCTTACAGATTCAACCGGCCCTTTGAAGGCAATCATAATGCTGATGCGGCCCAAGAAGAATTTTAGTTTGACACCTCTGGAGTAGGCTATCAATTCAATGAAAAGGGAAAGGTGGTTATGAATTATACTACACCTAGTTTTCTTATTTTAAAATCCATAGTATTTATATTTCCATCATCGGTGTGCGCAGCTTATTGCGTTAGGGTGTGCACTTCAAAGCTCAAACACAAATGGGTATATATGTATATATACAGTAAATATGTATAAATATATATACATACATATATATATATATATATATATATATATATATATATATATATACACACTCATAAATAAATGTACATTTTTTAAAAATGTTTTAAAATATGGTCAGTGTGAGTAGTGTAGTGGACATGTCAGTAGTTTTTTTTTTTTATTCTTATTATTTTTTTTGTATTTTTGTTTTTTTTACAATTTTTATTTTTACAATTTTTTTAGGAGCCCTCTTAAAGGGGCTTTGGTGAAATATCAGCAGGGGGAATCTGCACCTGATTAGGATGGGCCCAGGCTCAAACACAAATGGGTATATAAACAGTAAATGTATATATATGTGTGTGTATATATATATATATATATATATATATATATATATATATCACACACACACACACACTCTTATAAATAAATATACAATTTTTTTTAATGTTTTAAAATATGGACAGTGTCAGTAGAGCAGTGGGCAGTATTTTTTAAAAATCTTTATTTTTTTTTTACGTTTTTTTTTTTTAGGAGCCCTTTTGAGGGGGCTTTGGTGAAATATCAGCAGGGGGAATCTGCACCACACTGGGTGATTAAGGTGGGCCCAGGACCACCCGGCACCCCCCGTGTGCACGCCTAGAATTTAATATAATCACTGATGCAGGATGAAGAACTTCAACACAGGAAGTGAAGTCACCAATTTTCTGTTTTTACAGGAAGTGAAGTCCCTAATTTTCTGTATATACAGGAAGTGAGGTCACTGTTTTTCGCATATACAAGTGGCATGCAGGAGCAGAGACCACTGAGGTCTATCCCCCAGCACACGCAGTATTGTGGTACAAGTAGCCCACTTCTCTAGTATCTATTTCAATGCCATGATTTAATGCCTTGATTGATTAACCACTTGCCCACTGGGCATTTATACCCCCTTACAACCAGGTCAATTTTCAGCTTTCAATGCTCTCACATTTTGAATGACAATTACTCAGTCATGCAACACTGTACCCATATGAAATGTATGTACTTTTTTCACACATGTATGTTCTTTTGGTGGTATTTAATCACCACTGTTTTTTTTTTTTTTTTTTTTGCGCTACAGATGAATAAAAACTGAACATTTTGATAAAATTAATTAAATGTTCTTTATTTCTGTTATAAAAATTTGGAAATTAGTAATTTGTCTTCATACATTTTGTCCAAAATTTACACTGCTACATATCTTTTGTAAAAATAACCCAAATAAGCATATATTATTTGGTCTTTGTGGAGGTTATAGAATCTACAAGCTATGGTACTAATCATTGAAAAGTGATCACACCTAATCACATCTAATGTACTGACTGATCTCATTTTTTGAGACAAGCGAGGTCACTGCAAATACCCCCCCCCCCCCCCAAGTTACCCCTTTTTGGAAAGTTGAAACTCCAAGGTATTTAGTAAGAGGTATGGTGAGTTTTTTGAAGTTGCAATTTTTTCCCACAATTTTTTGAAAAATAAAGATTTTAGTTATTTTATGCTTTCACAGAATTGTCATATTAACAGGTTTTTGTCTCTCACATGGCATATGCTTACTTGCAGCTACACTCCAAAACACATTCTGCTACTCCTCCTGAGTATGGCAATACCACATGTGTGAGACTTTTACATAGCATGGCCACATACAGAGGCCCAACATGCAGGGAGTACCGTCAGGTGTTCTAGGGACATAAATTACACATCTAATTTCCTGACTTTTGTGAGGCACTGTAGTGGCACTGATGGGCACTGTAGTGGCACTGATGAGCATTGTGCTCACTCAGTGCCACTACAGTGCCTAATGGCATTGATGTGGCACAGTTGAGCACCGATGTGGCATGGATTTAACACTGATGAGCACTGTGGTGGCATGGATGTGGCATAGCTAAGCACTTATGTGGCACAGGTGAGCACTAATGTGGCATGGATGAGGCACGGATGAGCACTGATGTGGCATGGATGAGGCACGGATAAGCACTGATGTGGCATGGATGTGGCACGGATAAGCACTTAAGTCACACGGATGAATCATGGATAATCACTGATGTGGCATGGATGAGCCCTGATGTGGCATGGATTAGCACTGATGTGGCATGGATGAGCACTGATGTGGCACAAATGAGCACAGATGTGGCACAAATGAGCACAGATGTGGCATGGATGAGGCACGGGTGAGCATTGATGTGACATGGATGAGGCATGGATGAGCACTGATATGTCATAAATGTGGTACGGATGAGCACTGATGTGGCATGGATGAGCACTGTTGTGGCATGGATGAGCACTAATGTGGCAAGGATTCGCACGGATGAGGCAGGAATGTGGCATGGATGAGATGTGGGATGGATGTGGCACAGATGAGTACTGATGTGGCATGGATGGGTAAAGATGAGGCAAGGATTAGCACAGATGAGGCATGAATAAGCACAAAAGAGGCATTGATGAGCACAGATGAGGCATTACTGGGCACGGATGAGCAATGATGTGGCATGGATGAGCACGGATGAGGTATGGATGGGCATGGATGGGTACTGATGAGGCATAAATGGGCACAGATGAGCACTGATGTAGCATTGATGAGTACAGATGAGGTATGGATGAGCACAGATGAGGCATGAATGGGCACGGATGAGGCACAGAACAGCACTGTGGGCACTTCAGATCCAGCCCACTTGCACGCTGCTGTACTGGCTCACTGACAGTTGAACCCAACATGTGCCGGTTTGTTGACAAACGATCGCTCCGTCATTGGACAGAGCAATCACGTGGTAAAGGACTTCTGTCATTGGCCTTTTACCCCGATCTGTAATGCGCTGGGTCTGGAGGACCCAGCGATCATGGACACTTCTGGATGCGTGCCCCATGGGGGAAGTCAATGTACGCCTTCGAAAAAAACACACCACAAAGTCCTACAAGGTATACAAGGCTTTCCCCTTTAATCCAATAGAGGGAACTGATTCCACCAATCTACAATACACTATAAACACCAAACTTAGGATGGATACAAGCTCAACCCCCTCCTCTATATTGTTTAATTATAAAAGAGTTCTAGAGGGTACTTTAAGATACATGTAAAGGAAATACCATGAAAATACACATAAGTTGCTGACTCCCATCCATGTACAAAATGCATCCTTTATTGAAAATGTGTAAAACCAACATACAACATACATAAATGACACCACATTTATATTATATTTCCCCATGTGAAAGAGTAAGGGGTACATAGAACCTTTACTTATTCAAGAAAAAAAGTGTAAAAAAACATAGAGAAAGTTTATGACAAAAAAAACAAAACATACATCCTTTGCCAATATGTCACTGCCCAGCGATATAGACCATGTCAAGCACAATGCCCACCATGATTGATGGTATAGATTTTTTAGAAGACCTCACTTTCTTGATTTTTGTATGAGATTCCCTCCTAAAATTCATACCAGACCTAAAGTCTCTGGTATAGAATTTGGAGGGGACCTCATGCTTCTTTTTTTTTTGGGGGGGGGGGGGGCCTCGCTTTTTTCTTTCATTTTTTTTGTGGGGTTCACTCTGAAAATGTATTTATTTATAATATAATTTTGAGGGGACACCATGCCATTTTTTTTTTTTTTGCATGGGGCCCCCTTTAAAATTCATACTAGCCCTGGAGGACAAATCCTTTAACTGCTTCCCACCCATGCCATTGTAAAATGGCAGCCGGGCGGGAACCCTATTGTTCTGGGAGCACATCATATGACATCCTCCCGAGAACGGGCCGTGCTCTGGCATGATCTGTCAATAGCTGCCGGAATCATGTAACTGCTGTAAACAAACACAGCAGACCACGGAACAGTTGTAAACAATGAATGGCTTCCTTTCATAGCATTTATTGTATGCTAGCTGTGATTGGGCACAGTGATCACATTGTACAGACAGAGCCATTCACAGCCTATTTGTTCCATGTGATTAGCTGTGGCCAATCACAACACACTGTCCTTCAGTAAGAATATTTGCCTATAGCAGTTAAATTCACAGCTAAAAGCAAGCATAGTATGTATGTAGTACTGCCCCCGTAAGGACTGCCAGAGTCAGGCTTTCCAGGTCCCCCTGGGCTACCAGCATACAGTTCTTTTGTTCTCCTTCCTCTGGCTCGTTTCAATAATCAGTCCAGGGGTATTTGGTTGTTTGTGTTTTACTATAAATTAGGGATAGGAGAAGGGAATATTGGGATACTTCGAATTAACAATACACAATGTTGGATGACTTCTATCTTCATGTACAGCCAGGCTGTTAATTCCCCCTGGCACTAAAGATGAATTCGAATTAAGTCTATTTGCCTTAGACTACTTGGTGTCGTCACCTGTCACCCCATCAGTGATCGTCATCTCTCACCCCATCAATCATCATCACCTGTCACCCCATCAGTGATCGTCATCTGTCAACCCATCAATCATCATCGCCTGTCACCCCATCAGTCATTGTCATCTGTCACCCCATCAGTCATCGTCACCTGTCACCCCATCAGTCATTGTCATCTGTCACCCCATCAGTCATTGTCACCTGTCACCCCATCAGTCATCGTCACCTGTAACCCCATCGGTCCTCGTCACCTGTCACCCCATCAGTCTTCGTCACCTGTCACCCCATCAGTCATTGTCACCTGTCAACCCATCAGTCACCGTCATCTGTCAACCCATCAGTGACCGTCACCTGTCAACCCATCGGTCACCTGGCACCCATCAGTGATCATCCGCAGTCAACCGTCACCCGACGCACAGCCCATCACAGCCAGCATGTCAAAAAGGATGTACAGCAGCGAGGAGGCCCTTCAGGTCCTCTCCATGACTGATGAGAGCACCGGGGAGCTCTCATCAGTATCCGAATCCAATTCTGATCCCCGATTCGGAATTTGAAATCGATAATAGTAGCGGATCGGAGATGGACTCGGACTATTCCTGTACACTTTCCTTTATAGAATGTATTTTGGGGTGCAATTTTTGCTATATACATGCAACCACTTACCGACCGCCTAACGACTATATACGTTGGCCATTTAAAGCTAAATACTGGGGTTATGGCAACAGATAGCTGCCATAACCCCGGTATTTTTTTAAACGGCGGGCGGTTGGCTTTCAGATAAGGGTGGTCCCAATGGCGGATTCGCCGTGCAATTACCCTTACGGTGCAGGGGAATAGGTGCCCCCCCCCTCCCGCCGCGTCTCAGACGTTTTCCCAGCTTACCGGACCCGCCAGCAGCGGGGAAAACTATCTGGTCCTGGATCCTCAGAGACAGGAAGTCGAGTGAGGGCAAGATGGCCCTCACTCGACTCTATGGTCTTGGAGGACCGAAGCTACATCAAAAGCCGTTGCTTAGCAACCGTTTTAAAGGGCCGTTTTTTTTTTTTTTTTTTCTTTTTTTCTTTTTCAACAATTTTTTTTTTCTGTTTTAGTGTAGTTGTGAGGTGTGAGGTCTTTTTGACCCCAGATCTCACAATAAAGAGGACCTGTCATGCCTATTTCTATTACAAGGGATAATTACATTCCTTGTAATTGGAATATCAAAATGATCAAAATTTTTTTTTTTTAAAACTGTGTAAAAATAAAAAATGAATACATAAAATAAATATCTCATTACCTCCACTACCCATCACCCCCCCCCCCCCTCTTGCTACCCCCCATTAGTCCTACTCTTTGATTCCCTGAGGACAGAAGCCATCAGAATTGATAACATTGCCTTTGGAAATAGCATTTCCATTGAATAAACACATTGCACTACCCCACCATCATTCAATGATGGATATGCTGTCCCCCCCGGTAATATATATTATGCTATACTGTGAATGAGGGGGGATAGCTGCAAGCATTTATGGAATATCTTGATTGACTCCTAAAGTTAGTCTGGAGTGCCTTATACTCTGTTACCATTTGTTTCCACTTTCTAACCGGATATGGAACTCCAGGATTGTATATGGTAGGCAGATGGGAGGTGGGGGGGCTGCATGGGGGGAGACTCCCTTGGGTGCATTATATTGTATTTATTTTTATTTTTTTTCTTTCTTTGGTTAATTTGATTGCAATACCTGTAATGTTTGTAACTTTTACTGGTATGACTTAGGGGAGAAACTGAGTTGCAATATAGATCTGACCTGGTGGATATCCCGGTCGGGGAATAGAATCCGGGGATCCGTTAGGACCTTGAGAGAGGCCGGCAATGGCGGAATGGCCTGGGCGCCCTACCGTCTCTCTATGCATTAGCATTCTATTATTTATGGCTTTTTTTTGTTTATATATAGGAGGACTGAAGCTTTCTTAAGCAATATATATAGTAGGGCCTCTTAGAAGAAAAGGAATTGGGATACCTGGGGTGGGAATGGGGTAGTCTAGGGGGCTCTCTTGCATGAGGGGGACTTTACGTACATTTCTTGAGGGAACGTCTCAAACAGGGATATAGGGGGGCCTCTCTAATGCCAGTGGTGGTGATAGAGAGGCAGCTCATTTTCTCTCCCTCTTTATTTTTTGTTTCCATTTCTTGTATTATCTTATTTTCTTCTTACGGTGCATTGGGGATTGATTGATGATGCCCTCTGTTTTGAAATATGCTGTAATTTTTTTTTTTTTAAAGTGCCATGTATTGTATTGTTTATTGCTTTATTATTTAATTGGCTGAGCTGGGTAGGCGGGGATGGGTCTCTGTACTTACTCATCCCTCCCTCTCCATCCACCCCCCTCCTTAGGCTAGCGCACTGTGTGAGAATCATTCCTCAGTGCGCTTTTGCAGGTTTTCTGCTTATTTAGTCTCTTTTTTTTCTTTTAAATCTTTCTCTTTTTTTTTTTTTTTTATTGTTTCTTCATGGACGCATTAAAGGTGTGGTCCTTAAATATAAAAGGGTTGAATATCCCCGAAAAACGCAGGCTGTTGCTTAATGACCTTAGACATCGTAAAATAGACGTAGCCTTTATTCAGGAAACTCATTTTAGGGATGACCGACTTCCAGTTTTGAGAAACTGTCATTACCCATTCACATATCATTCCACTAATGCTATGGCAAAATCTAGGGGAGTGTCCATATTGATCTCCGCCAAGATACCATGGACACATACTGAGACTTGTAGGGATTAATATGGTCGGTATCTGTTTCTCAAGGGCAAGGTGGGAGATATTGTGGTTACTTTTGCCACATTATATGTCCCCAACGATAAACAGGATCATTTCGTCACTCGCACCTTGTCCAAATTATCGGCTTTCGCAGAGGGGGTATTAATTGTTGGAGGTGACTTCAATATACCCTTAGTACCTGTGGTGGATACGTCGGCGGGTCGATCTTCGATTTCCCCCCGCACCCACAAATGAATCCTGCAGGCACTACACAACTCCCAATTGGTGGATGTGTGGCGTCTGCAACATACTGGGGAGAGGGACTATACGTTCTACTCGAACCCTCACAGCTCCTACTCGAGGATAGTTTTTTTCTTGATCCCACACCGCCATTTACATGCAGTTAAGTCGACCTGTATTGATCCCGTTACATACTCGGACCACGCGGCTATTTCCTTAACTTATGCCCTTTCTGAGGCTCTTACTGCGGGCACACGGTATTGGCGTCTCAATGAGAGTCTGTTACAATTACCGACGGTCATAGAAGAGGTATCCAAAGAATTGGATGCTTACTTCGCTATTAATGGGATGACGGATTGCAACCCGGGTGTCGTTTGGGAAGCACACAAGGTGGTAATCAGGGGGATTTTAATAAAAAATGGTGCTTGGATTAAGAAAAAGAGCTGCGGGACCTTGAATTCCCTCTTGACCAAAATACATGATCTGGAGCTACTCCATAAGAGATGACAAGATTTAGTCATAGAACAGGAGTTGACTTTTTTACGCAAACAGGTCAACGATCTCTTATATTCTAAAGCTAGGGCAGACTTACAGAGGTGCCGCCAACACACATATATTTCAGGGGACAAGTGTGGAAAGCTTCTGGCACGGACAGTCCGGGAACAACGGAAGGCTGCTTACATCCCTCACATTTTCTCTGCCTCAGGTCAGAAAATGTCTCTCCCACAACATATCTTGAGGACATTCCATGACTTTTACGCATCTCTTTACGACCTGCAAGATAGACGGATACCATTATCCCAAATGGAGGAGTATATTGCTACCTCTCAACTTCCAAAGCTCTCGCTGGAAGTTCAGTGAGAGCTGGAGGGACCAATATCTCTGGAGGAGCTGAGTGCTGCACTCAACTCCTTCAGGGTAGATAAAGTTCCTGGTCCTGATGGACTTACGGTTCATTATTACTGGACATTTTTCCCTATTCTGGGGCCTCATATGATTGCTCTTTTCAATGGGTTGGGCTCCAGTGCTTCCTTACATTATGATACTTTGAAGGCACATATTTCACTCATCCCAAAAGAGGGGAAGGACCCAGCAGCCTGCAGCAGTTATCGCCCCATATCACTCTCAAATACTGACCTAAAAATCCTTACCAAACTCTTGGCCTCACGGCTTTCACCTCATCTGGGTTCTCTGGTACATTTGGACCAGGTGGGATTCATCCCAACCAGAGAGGCCAGGGATAATACCACCAAGGTACTTAATCTGGTACATATTGCATCTAAGACCACTACGCCTAGCATCTTCCTTAGTACAGACGCGGAAAAAGCGTTTGACCGAGTAGATTGGCGGTATATGTTCTCGGTCCTCCGCTATATTGGTCTAGGAATTAACATGATCTCATGGATATCTCAAGTCTACTCTGATCCCTCCGCACAAGTAAAGGCCAATGGGCTTTTGTCTGAACCATTTCGGATAGCTAACGGAACGCGCCAGGGTTGTCCGCTCTCTCCTTTACTCTTTGCCTTATCCATGGAGCCTTTCCTGTGCAAAGTCCGTCTTAATCCAGACATCTCCGGAATATGTGCGGGGAACACCGAACATAAGGTCTCTGCATATGCGGATGACCTATTATTTTATCTGACTAAACCAATGATCTCCGTCCCGAACCTCCTGCGTGAATTTGATATATATGGTAGGCTATCCAACTTAAAAATAAATTATGGTAAGTCCGAAGCTATGGGCATTGGACTACCTCCAGATCTGCTCCATCAGCTCAAAGACAATTTACCATTTCGATGGACTGATACAGCCCTCCAATATCTGGGTACTTATATCCCACCCGATCTGTCTGCAACATATACGGTCAACTTTCCCCCTCTATTAGATTGCATTCGCGTACTTCTAGAAGGATGGAACCAGGGTTTGCACTCATGGTTCGGGAGGTGCAACCTTTTAAAGATGTGCATACTTCCTAAGCTGCTCTACCTACTTCAAGCCTTACCCACTACCATTCCTTCCTCTTTTTTTAAAAGAGTTCACTCTGTATTCATTAGTTTCGTATGGGCTAACAAAAAACCTCGTATCTCTCGTGCCCAACTATCCCGGCCAAAGTTAACGGGAGGCCTGGCCTTACCGGATATTCTCAAATACTATCAGGCAATACATTTGAGTAGAATCATTGACTGGAGACGTCATTCTAGCCTTAAGCTGTGGGTACACATTGAGCAACTACAGTCAGAAGTAGACCTGGGTGGAGCACCGTGGCGCAGTACCTCGCATTCTCGAGACCTTTTACAACATCCAACGATTGGACCAACCCTGAGGGTCTCATCCTTACTTATGAAATGCCCAATGTTGACCACATTTGACTCTCCCTTGACTCCGGTTTTGGGCAACCCAGCTTTTATGCCGGGTATATTGGATGGCCCACTATGGGATTTGAAAAAAAGGGAATTTTTTCAGGCCGCACACTTTTTAAAGGAAGGCAGCTGGGTTACTATCGCACAGCTCACTGACCCACAGGGGCCTTTTCGACTTCCTTTTTGGAACGTCATACAATTGAACCATTTTTTATATTCATTGCCAAATCCGGAGACATTAAGTAGAGACCTTACGCTATTTGAAGAATATTGCTCAGGTATGGAGCTCCTACCTAGACTGTTATCTAAGGTTTACTACTTATTGTCTCTGACGTCAGCAGACAGACGCTTGCCCTGTCTGGAAAAATGGGAGAGAGACCTGAATTATAAATTCACAGCGAAGCAGGAACGCAATATATTTACGTTGGCTCTAAAGATTCCTGTTTGTACTAAGATCCAGGAGATTAAAATATAAACTCCTCATGAGATGGTATCGAGTCCCTTCCTTGCTTCACAAGTTCTCCCCGAATAACTCAGACCGCTGCTGGAGATGCAAGGAGGAACTGGGTACAGTATTGCATATTTTCTGGTCCTGTTCACGGTTATCTCGTTTCTGGAGTGACGTAAGTGCCTTAATTCAAGAATTCACTGATTGGGAGATCCCGAACAACCCCGCCTTTTTCTTGCTACATGTCTCTACCATCCCTCTTGAGAAGTATAAGAGATCGATCTTATTCCATATTCTGAACGCAGCTAAGTCCTGTATCCCTCTGTTTTGGAAGTCACACTTTCCTCCAACAATTAGTGATTGTATTCGCAAAATTGAAGAAGTAAATAAAATGGAAGACCTACGCCTCTCTGCACAACTTAAAAAGGAATCATATAATAAAACATGGGGGCCGTGGAATCTCTTTATGCTTTCGGAACGGGGGCAAAACTTATTGTGCCCGGCAAAGGCCGCTGTTTCAAGTGAACAATGAGAAAATGAATGGTGCACATAATATATGTATCATGACCACATGCGTCCATTTTTTCCTTTTTTTTGGTGTGTTGTTTGTTTGTTTGTTTATCTTTTTCTTTTTTCCTTTTCTGTTTTGTTTTTTTTTTTTTTTCTTTTTTTCCTTACTTTAGAAAATCAAGGAGAAGACGAAATAGATATCGTAGTCTCGGCAGCAACCTAATCCTGTTGAACATTGCTTGCAAGTGTCTCATGGGCTTTGGCCCCAGCCGTGGCTGCTGCCTTGTTCTGATATGTAAGGTTTGGTATACTGTTATTAGGGCACCCATATAGGTGCACATTACTACTATTGGTTTATCACTGATGTAAGTTGTATTCATTTGACCTTGTTTGCTCTTTTCTTGGTATAAATAAAATATTTGAGAAAAAAAAAAAAAAAATGAAAGCGCCCTGTCCCCGTTAGCTCGTGTGCAGAAGCGAACGCATACGCAAGTCCCGCCCACATATGTAAGCGGTGTTCAAACCACACATTTGAGGTATCACCGCAATCGTTAGAGCGAGAGCAATAATTTGAGCCCTAGACCTCCTCTGTAACTCTAAGCTGGTAACCTGTAGAAATGTTTAAAATGTATGCTATGGGGATTTTTAAGTACCAATGTTTGGCGCCATTCCGTGAGCGTGCGCAATTTTGAAGCATGACATGTTGGGTATCTAATTACTCGGCGTAACATTATTTTTCACATTATGGAAAAAAATTGGGCTAAATTTACTGTTTTGTTATTTTTTAATTCAAATAAGTGAATTTTTTTAAAACAAATTGCATTTGGAAGACTGCTGAGCAAATATGGTGTGATAAAAAATATTGCAACGATCTCCATTTTATTCTCTAGGGTCTTTGCTAAAAAAAAATATACAATGTTTGGGGGTTCTAAGTAGTTTTCTAGCAAAAAAAAAAATGATTTTAGCTTGTTAATACCAAGTGTCAAAAATAGGCCCAGTCTTAAAAGTGAATAAATGAACAACTTTGTATAAAGTGCTACTTGGATGTTGGGACTCTGTATGTGGCTAGGCTGTGTAAAAGTTTTACACATGTGGTATCGCCATACTCAGCAGGGAATAGCAGAATGTATTTTGGGGTGTAATTTTTGCTATGTACATGCTATGTGTTCAAAATATTGCATAAATGGACAGCTTTGTGTAAAAAAAAATGCGTTTTCATTTTCTTTCCATATTTTCCAAAAACTTGTGCAAAAAAATGACATATTCAAAAGACTCATTATGCCTCTAAAATTATATGTTGGGCTGTTTGCTTTCCAAAATTGGGTCATTTTATGGGGGTTTCCATTGTCCTGGTGCTCCAAGGCCTTCAAAATTGTGATAGGTTGTCAGGAAATTATATGTGTAATTTCTGCTTCTAGAATGCCGGACGGTGCTACTTGGATGTTAGGCCTCTGTATCTGGCAGGCTGTGAAAAAGTCTCACACATGTGGTATCGCCATACTCAGGAGGAGTAGTAGAATGTGTTTTGGGGTGTAGTTCCAAGTATACATATGCTGTGTGAGAGAAATAACCTGTTAATACGTCAATTTGTAAAAAAAAAAAAATTTCATTTTGCAAAGAATTGTGGGAAAACATTACAACTTCAAAAAACTCACCATGCCCCTTATTAAATACCTTGAAATGTCTACTTTCCAAAAAGGGGTCATTTGGGGGGTATTTGTACTTTCCTGACTTTTTAGTGTCTCAAGAAATGAGATAGGCCTTCAGTACATCAGGTGTGATCAAGTGTGATACATGTTTAATGATTAGCACCATAACTTGTGGACTCTATAACTTTCACAAAGATCAAATAATATACACTTATTTGGGTTATTTTTACCAAAGATAAGTAGCAGTATAAATTTTGGCCAAAATTTGTGAATAAAAATTACTAATTTGCAAAATTTTATGACAGAAACAAAGAAAAATGCGTTTTTTTCACAATATTTTCAGTCTTTTTTTATTTATAGCACAAAAAATAAAAAACCCAGTAGTGATTAAATACCATCAAAAGAAAGCTCTATTTATGTGAAGAAAAGGACACAATTTTTTTATGGGTACAGTGTTGCATGACTGAGTAATTGTCATTCAAATTGTGAGAGCGCTGAAAGCTGAAAATCGGTCTGGGCAGGAAGGGGGTGAAAGTGCACTATAGGCAAGTAGTTAACACAGGGCAAAAGGGGCAGCTGCCCTGTAGCCCTCTAGTCATTGTTTTGGGGCCCAAAGCAGCTGCCCCTTGAGCCCCCAAATAGTTGATAAGTGGATTCAAGAGGGCCCAAGAACATTTTTCACCCAGGGTCCAATCACGAATAAAGACGGCCCTGGTTAGAATTTGTATTATAGCAAGAAAAAAGCAGCTAAGTACAGGAAAACAAGTGGCAGAAGAGACTTGTTTGGGCTAAAGAACACAAGGAATGGACATTAGACCAGTGGAAATCTGTGCTTTGGTCTGTTGAGTCCAAATTGGAGATCTTTGGTTCCAACCACCGTGTCTTTGTGCGGTGCAGAAAAGGTGAACGAATGGACTCTACATGCCTGGTTCCCACCGTGAAGCATGGAGGAGGAGGTGTGATGGTGTGGGGGTGCTTTTCTGGTGACACTGTTGGGGATTTATTCAAAATTGAAGGCATACTGAACCAGCATGGCTACCACAGCATCTTGCAGCGGCATGCTATTCCATCCGGTTTGCGTTTAGTTGGACCATCATTTATTTTTCAACAGGACAATGACCCCAAACACACCTCCAGGCTGTGTAAGGACTATTTGACCAAGAAGAAGAGTGATGGGGTGCTGCGCCAGATGACCTGGCCTCCACAGTCACCAGACCTGAACTCAATCGAGATGGTTTGGGGTGAGCTGGACCGCAGAGTGAAGGCAAAAGGGCCAACAAGTGCTAAGCATCTCTGGGAACTCCTTCAAGACTATTGGAAGACCATTTCAGGTGACTACCTCTTGAAGCTCATCAAGAGAATGCCAAGAGTGTGCAAAGCAGTAATCAAAGCAAAAGGTGGCTACTTTGAAGAACCTAGAATATGACATATTTTCAGTTGTTTCACACTTTTTTGTTATGTATATAATTCCGCATCTGTTAATTAATAGTTTTGATGCCTTCAGTGTGAATCTACAATTTTCATAGTCATAAAAATAAAGAAAACTCTTTGAATGAGAAGGTGGGTACAAACTTTTGGTCTGTACTATATATATATATATATATATATATATATATATATATATATATATATATATATATATATATATAAGTACAGTAAAACTACAGGAAAGGGCACTGGGGGGGCAAACTAATATCAATTTATTTTATTTTGTAATGAAATCAGTGTGTTTGTGTTTTTTACTTTGTAATTTGCCGCCGGTTCCACCCCCCCCCCCCTGCGAGCGTCACGTCGCAGGAGACGGAAGTCGGGGCTTACAAGCATCGGGCGGAAGATCCGGCCTCCTTATGCCGAAGGGACACATCGCTGGATCCCGGCGACAAGGTAAGTAACCTCTACAAGGATCCAGCGATGCTCCCTGGCGGTACCCCGAGTGTGGCTCAGGGTTACCGCTTATGGCAGTGAAATCCCACCCCGAGCCACACTCGGGAATACCGCCAGGGAGGTTAAGAACTTAATGGCAGCCTGTATGCTGTCTTACTAAAGGTTTCTTTTAGCTAATCAGGGGTCAAAGAATCATTTTATTTTCAGTGGAGTTTTTCACATCTATACAAAGAAGGCAACAAAATCAGACTGTGGATATCCAAAACTATAAAAAACTATAAAACAGATTTGATGTTTAGTGTATTTTAAAGAGTAAAAAACATTCCCCTCTTAATAATCTCTGTACATTGCAGGGATTTTAACAAATTTTGTTGCAGAATCCTACCGTTGGTTATTCTGAAGAAATATCGGTTAGTTTGTCTGTGTCCATGTGCGGAAGGAATCTGTAGGGTCTGCATCTCTTTAGACACGATTTCCCTTTGGGAGTATCTCAAAAAGAATGACATTTTTGTTACATGCCCAAAATCTGACCTGTGTCTTAGTGCAGACTTCTGGAAGAATCAGTAAACCAAAGAACACCTCCAGGATGCCATATGGCATTGCATTTTACAGAAAATTACAGCGCTGCAGATTGAAAAGGAAAGGTAAATTTTTTTAGTAACGTTTAACCCCTTCCCGACCGCCCACCACCTTTTTACTGCGGCAGTGCTGCCCCCCTGCTCAAACTGACGTAGACCTACGTCAGTCGTGCGCCTGCAGCTAGGGGGCGGGCGAGCATGCGCCGCCAGTGGCGCGCTCCCACCCCCACTCAGCAGTGGGGACTCCGTTGCACGGGGCTGGGGGCTCCGATTGATTCCTGACACCCGCGATCGCTCCCCGCTGAGAGAGAAGGACGGTTGGCTGTTGTAAACACAGCCGACCATTCTTCTCTCTGGAATGATCACAGAGCTCCTGTGATCCTTCTATATAGGATCGCATGTCTCTATGATCATTTCAAAAGCCACGCCCACCACAGTTAGAATCACTCCCCTAGGCTCCCATTTAACCCCTTGATCACCCACAATGTTAACCCCTTCCCTGCCAGTGTCATTATTACAGTAACAGTGCATATTTTTAGCACTGATTACTGTAGTAATGTCACTGGTCCCCCCAAAAGTGTCAAAAATCTCAGTTAGGGGTCTGATCTGTCCGCCGCAATGTCGCAGTCCCGCTGAAAATCGCTGATAGCTGCCATTACTAGTAAAAAAAAACAAAAGAATAAAAATGACATGTCTTTCCCGTAGTTAGTAGACGCGATAACTTTTGCGCAAACCAATCAAAATACGTGATTTTCTTACCAAAAATATATATCAGAAAAAAATTGGCATAAAATGTTAAAAAATTTAGATTTTTTAAGTTTTTTTTTTGAGAATGTTATATAGCAGAATTTTTAAAAACATATATTTTTTTTTTCCAGAATTATCGCTCTTTTTTTGTTTATAGCGCAAAAACAAAAATTGCAGAGGTGATCAAATACCACTAAAAGAAAACTCTATTTGTAGTAAAAAAAACACACCAATTCTATTCAGGTACAGCGTCGCACGTTAAATTCCATTAAATTAACGCAGTGCCGAATTGCAAAATATGGCCTGGTCATTAAGGGGGAAAATCTTCCGGTCCAGAAGTGGTTAATTACATTATTACTTGAATCGCAATTGTATACATTATTGTTTTTTTTTTTTTTTTCTTGCTATGCTATTTTTTTGTCCCATGTGGAGTTATGAACTGACTTTTATAACTTTATTATTATGTGTCTCTTCATTCTGATCAAATATACAAATTGCAAGTGGTAGCTGTTTTGTGTACAAAAAAGTGTTTGAAGCACAGGATCTTTAGTGCAGAAGTAACTCTTCTCTTCCTACTGCAACTGCTCCTGGTCACCACTAGAGGGAGCTACAGGGAAGAAAAGAGACAAGCTTTGTATTGGGATAAATGAGCAGCTTGTATCTATTCTTCATTGACTTTAGTGGCAGCCTAGAGCTACTGCAAGTAGAAAGCACACAGTGTCCAGGCTGGAGGTCGTGTTTCTGAAACATCTACTAGGACAGATAGTTCTTGTTATTTATATTTTTAAGAAGGCTACTAGGACAAGTAATAAATAAAAACAAAGTCCTGAAAGTGATATCCTTGCACACATTCACCTCTTTAATTACATTAAATGTAATTTAATTTAATTTAAATGTAATTTTAAATTTAAATTCAATTTAATTCATTTTAATTCATTTGTCCTTTATTTGGAGTTTTGCATGAAGTTGAATGATATCGTAGGTCTCAGTACAGGTGGAACTAACACAGAAAAAGATTTGTTTCAATATTTCTGCATAAGTTAGACCAAAGTAGACAGATCAAGGCAAAGTCTACTGTGCTATAGATTACAGCTAATAGGACACTGTACTGATGTGTTTCCTAAATTAGTTACTAGGATTGTGGAACACAAGATAGAGGCAGCTGAGTCACTCATCAATTATTGATTGAGTAGGCTATCAATTCAATGAAAAGGGAAAGGTGGTTATGAATTATACTACACCTAGTTTTCTTATTTTAAAATCCATAGTATTTATATTTCCATCATCGGTGTGCGCAGCTTATTGCGTTAGGGTGTGCACTTCAAAGCTCGAACACAAATGGGTATATATACAGTAAATATGTATAAATATATTTACATATATATATATACACACACACACACACACTCTAATAAATAAATGTACATTTTTTTTAAATGTTTTAAAACATGGACAGTGTGAGTAGTGTAGTGGACATGTCAGTAGTTTTTTTTTTTATTCCTATTATTTTTTTTTGTATTTCTGGTTTTTTTTACAATTTTTATTTTTTATTTTTAAAATTTTTTTTTTTAGGAGCCCTCTTAAAGGGGCTTTGGTGAAATATCAGCAGGGGGAATCTGCACCCTATTAGGATGGGCCCAGGCTCAAACACAAATGGGTATATAAACAGTAAATATATATATATATATATATACACACACACACACACTCTTATAAATAAATGTACTTTTTTTTAATGTTTTAAAATATGGACAGTGTCAGTAGAGCAGTGGACAGTATTTGTTTTGTATTTTTTAAAAAAATTTATTTATTTTTTTACGTTTTTTTTTTTTTTTTAAGAGCCCTTCTGAGGGGGCTTTGGTGAAATATCAACAGGGGGAATCTGCACCACACTGGGTGATTAAGGTGGGCCCAGAACCACCCGGCACCCCCCGTGTGCACGCCTAGAATTTAATATAATCACTGATGCAGGATGAAGAACTTCAACACAGGAAGTGAAGTCACCAATTTTCTGTTTTTACAGGAAGTGAAGTCCCTAATTTTCTGTATATACAGGAAGTGAGGTCACTGTTTTTCGCATATACAAGTGGCATGCAGGAGCAGAGACCACTGAGGTCTATCCACCAGCACACGCAGTATTGTGGTACAAGTAGCCCACTTCTCTAGTATCTATTTCAATGCCATGATTTAATGCCTTGATTGATTAACCACTTGCCCACTGGGCATTTATACCCCCTTCCAACCAGGTCAATTTTCAGCTTTCAATGCTCTCACATTTTGAATGACAATTACTCAGTCATGCAACACTGTACCCATATGAAATGTATGTACTTTTTTCTCACAAATATAGCTTTCTTTTGGTGGTATTTAATCACCACTGTTTTTTTTTTTTTTTTTTGCGCTACAGATGAAAAAAGACTGAACATTTTGATAAAATTAATTAATTGTTCTTTATTTCTGTTATAAAAATTTGGAAATTAGTAATTTTTCTTCATACATTTTGTCCAAAATTTACACTGCTACACATCTTTGGTAAAAATAACCCAAATAAGCATATATTATTTGGTCTTTGTGGAGGTTATAGAATCTACAAGCTATGGTACTAATCATTGAAAATTGATCACACCTAATCACATCTAATGTACTGACGGCCTCTCATTTTTTGAGACAAGTGAGGTCACTGCAAGTATCCCCCCCCCCCCAAGTTACCCCTTTTTGGAAAGTTGAAACTCCAAGGTATTTAGTAAGAGGTATGGTGAGTTTTTTGAAGTTGCAATTTTTTCCCACAATTTTTTGAAAAATAAAGATTTTATTTATTTTATGCTTTCACAGAATTGTCATATTAACAGGTTTTTGTCTCTCACATGGCATATGCATACTTGCAGCTACACCCCAAAACACATTCTGCTACTCCTCCTGAGTATGGCAATACCACATGTGTGAGACTTTTACATAGCCTGGCCACATACAGAGGCCCAACATGCAGGGAGTACCGTCAGGTGTTTTAGGGACATAAATTACACATCTAATTTCCTGACTTTTGTGAGGCACTGTAGTGGCACTGATGGGCACTGTAGTGGCACTGATGAGCATTGTGCTCACTCAGTACCACTACAGTGCCTAATGACATTGATGTGGCACAGTTGAGCACCGATGTGGCATGGATTTGGCACTGATGAGCACTGTGGTGGCATGGATGTGGCACGGCTAAGCACTTATGTGGCACAGGTGAGAACTAATGTGGCATGGATGAGGCACGGATGAGAACTGATGTGGCATGGATGAGGCACGGATAAGCACTGATGTGGCATGGATGTGGCACGGATAAGCACTTAAGTGACACGGATGAATCATGGATAATCACTGATGTGGCATGGATGAGCCCTGATGTGGCATGGATTAGCACTGATGTGGCATGGATGAGCACTGATGTGGCACAAATGAGCACAGATGTGGCATGGATGAGGCACGGGTGAGCATTGATGTGACATGGATGAGGCATGGATGAGCACTGATATGTCATAAATGTGGTATGGATGAGCACTGATGTGGCATGGATGAACACTGTTGTGGCATGGATGAGCACTAATGTGGCAAGGATTTGCACGGATGAGGCAGGAATGTGGCATGAATGAGATGTGGGATGGATGTGGCACAGATGAGTACTGATGTGGCATGGATGGGCACATATGTGGCATGGATGGGGCACAGATGAGCACTGATATGGCATGTATAGGCACAGATGAGCACTGATGTGGCATGGATGGGTAAAGATGAGGCAAGGATTAGCACAGATGAGGCATGAATCCAGCCCACTTGCACTGCTGCACTGGCTCACTGACAGCTGAACCCAACATGTGCCGGTTTGTTGACAAACGATCGCTCCGTCATTGGACAGAGCAATCACGTGGTAAAGGACTTCTGTCATTGGCCCTTTACCCCGATCTGTAATGCGCTGGGTCTGGAAGACCCAGTGATCATGGACACTTCTGGATGCGTGCCCCATAGGGGAAGTCAATGTACGCCTTCGAAAAAAACACACCACAAAGTCCTACAAGGTATACAAGGCTTTCCCCTTTAATCCAATAGAGGGAACTGATTCCACCAATCTAGAATACACTATAAACACCAAACTTAGGATGGATACAAGCTCAACCCCCTCCTCTATATTGTTTAATTATAAAAGACTTCTAGAGGGTACTTTCAGATACATGTAAAAGAAATACCATGAAAATACACATATGTTGCTGACTCCCATCCATGTACAAATTGCATCCTTTATTGAAAATGTGTAAAACCAACATACAACATACATAAATGACACCACATTTATATTATATTTCCCCATGTGAAAGAGTAAGGGGTACATAGAACCTCTACTTATTCAAGAAAAAAAGTGTAAAAAAAACATAGAGAAAGTTTATGACAAGTCCTTTAATTAAAAAACAAAACATACATCCTTTGCCAATATGTCACTGCCCAGCGATACAGACCATGTCAAGCACAATGCCCACCATGATTGATGGTATAGATTTTTTAGAAGACTTTCTTGTTTTTTGTATGGGATTCCCTCCTAAAATTCATACCAGACCTAAAGTCTCTGGTATAGAATTTGGACGGAACCTCATGTTTCTTTTTTTTTTTTTCGGGGGGGGGGGGGACATCGCTCTTTTCTTTCATTTTTTTGTGTGGGGTTCACTCTGAAAATGTATTTATTTATAATGTAATTTTGAGGGGACACCATGCCATTTTTTTTTTTTTTGCATGGGGCCCCCTTTAAAATTCATACTAGCCCTGGAGGACTAATCCTTTAACTGCTTCCCGCCCATGCCATTGTAAAATGGCGGCCAGGCAGGAACCCTATTGTTCTGGGAGCACATCATATGACATCCTCCCGAGAACGGGCCGTGCTCTGGAATGATCTGTCAATAGCTGCCGGAATCATGTGACTGCTGTAAACAAACACAGCAGATCACGTGACAGTTGTAAACAATGAATGGTTTCCTTTCATAGCATTTATTGTATGCTAGCTGTGATTGGGCACAGTGATCACATTGTACAGACAGAGCCAATCACAGCCTATTTGTTCCATGTGATTAGCTGTGGCCAATCACAACACACTGTCCTTCAGTAAGAATATTTGCCTATAGCAGTTAAATTCACAGCTAAAAGCAAGCATAGAATGTATGTAGCACTGCCCCCATAAGGACTGCCAGAGTCAGACTTTCCAGGTCCCCCTCGGCTACCAGCATACAGTTCTTTTGTTCTCCTTCCTCTGGCTCGTTTCAATAATCAGTCCAGGGGTATTTGGTTGTTTGTGTTTTACTATAAATTAGGGATAGGAGAAGGGAATATTGGGATACTTCGAATTAACAATACACAATGTTGGATGACTTCTATCTTCATGTACAGCCAGCCTGTTAATTCCCCCTGGCACTAAAGATGAATTAGAATTAAGTCTATTTGCCTTAGACGACTTGGTGGACTAGCAATTATCTTCAGGACACTCTCCTCAGCAGCCTCTCTCTCTCTACTTCTAACACCCGTCCACTGACTATCCTACATGTGGGGTGGCCCCCCTCAGGTCAGGCCCCTTGACACCAGTCCCTGTACTCATGATACTCTTATTCCAGGGTCTCCAGTGTCCCCCTCTTCAGTCAGCTCTCCTGGGTCTCTGGGTTCAGCTCCTCTCATCCATTCCTCCGGCCTTCAGGATGACCTCCTGCGACCATGTGCCACTGCAACAGAGGAGGAGGCAGCCACCCCCTCCCTCCGGGGCTCTGCTCTCCAGCCAAAGACCCCGCAGCACATGTGTTCCTGGCTCTTATACAGTATCCCAGAATGCACTGAAACAACTTGCCGCTGCCAATCACCAGGACCATATCAAAGCCTATGCATTTATTTGTCAGGTTTCCTCCCACTGTCCAATATGCCTCCCTATTGGACCAGTGTGAAACACTCTCTAGACACAATGAATCACATACTGAGCACACTGAGCAGACCTCACTAACAGATCCTGCTCTCTGGTAAGTATAGAGCAATATAGATCTGCCTGCAGCCCCTCTAATAATTAGACAGAGCCAAAAACTATACTCTCCCACCAGCACCTACCTAGGAGGGTGCTACATGTAAAAAAAAAAAAAAAAAAAAACTTCTGATTCACTCCCCAGAGTAGTACAGTGTTAATATGGTAACACTGTATTGCTCTGGTCACAGTATGTACATTTTTATTTTTTTACATACTGTCACCAGTCAGTGTCCCTGATCACCGCCACGCCAGTTATATGATGGCGCTATACTGCACTGGTAACAGTATGTGAAAATTAAAAAAAAAAAACGTGAAAAAAGCTATTTTTTTCTCTTCCTTTTCCAAAAAAATTACAAATTCAAAAAATGTGCCGTGCCTCTCACTAAATACCCCGGACTGTCTACTTTCCATAAAGGTGTTATTTGGGGGATATTTTTACTGTCCTGGCATTTTTGGGTCTCAGTACATCAGGATTGATTGATTTGCAGATATATACCATCATTTGTGGACTATATAACTTTCCTACATGCTAAATATTAAACACTGATTTGGGGTTATTTTCACCAAAGAAATGTAGCAGAATACATTTTGCCCCTAATTTATGAAGAAAGATTATTTATTTGCAAAATTTTATAACAGAAACACATGTTTTGTGTGGAAAAAAAAATGATAAAAAATTTCATATGGGTACAGTGTTGCATCACGCGCAATTGTCATTCAAATTGAACAGCGCTGAATGCTTAAAATTGGCCTGGGCAGGAAGGGGGTAAAAGTGCCTGGTATTGAAATGGTTAAAGGATAAGTTTACCTTTGGGAACATGTTACATGGTGGAACATGTAACATGTTTCCACTGCTGCGGTCTGTCCCCAATGCGCCACCTCTAGTGACAGCGAGTCGGGGATCTTCTTCCCACACTTGCTGTCATGCTGTCACAATTGAAAAATAAAATTCTGTGAATAGAAAAAAAACACAATTATCACTATCCTTTCCAGCTGCCAGCTTGTAGGCTCAAGCTAGTCCATTGATGGTTCCTGTCATTGTGTAACTGCCTGCCCATACGTGTTACAAGTGGACAGCTTACACTGACAGTCTACAGAAGCCTTGCTTTGCATCTGTGATCTGCAGGCTCCTATTAAAAAATTATAAATGCACATTGTTTTACCTGCAAAAAAATGTGCATTATTATTATTTTTAAAAATCTGAACTTATCCTTTAATGGAAAAGAGTGTATATCCACTGACAATCAGCCACTGCCCAGCAATATAGATCATGTCAAGCAAGATTCCCGCCATGACTGATGGTTTGGATTTTTAGAGGAACTCCACCTACTTCTTGATTTTTGTGTAGGGTTCCCTCCAAAAATCCATACTAGATCTGAAGCATCTGGAATAGAATTTGGAGGGGACCTCATGCGTTTGTTTATTTTTTGTGTGGGACCCCCCTTAAAATTAATTCCAGACCTGAATGACAAATCTTTTAATAAAAAAGAATGGTCATCCATTGCCGAAAAGTCAGTGCCCAGTGATATACTGTCGATTATGTTAAGCATAATTCTCGCCATGATTGATGGTATACATTTTTGGGGGGACCTCTAATGAAACTGCAACCCACACTGTACTTGTGGACTTCCGTCATTATACGGCTTCCTCCCAGTCGTGAACATAGAGATTAGGGATGATCGAAGTTTTGAAAAGTTTGTTTCGACCAGAACACCCGAACTTCCCGAAAGTTCTTCAGTAAAGAACATAGGTAATCAAAAAACACAATTTTGAAGCCCTAAAACCCAATAAATGCCCCTAAAAAGTGCCTAGGGTTCTGGGTCATGCCCCAGGGACTATTAATCACACAAAAAAAAGTTCTTACAAATTGTCGTTTTTGATAGAGAGCCAATTATTGAAAAAATTATTGAAAAAAAAAAAAAAGAGATTTCTTTGAATTTAGTGTCTGGTGGGTCTAAAAGGTGTACCTGTGAAGTTTCAGCTCTGTAGCATGTCCAGAACCAGAAAAAAAAGATTGTTTGTATTAGAATTGCAGTAGAGCAGGCATAGGGCTCCGCTATTTTCACACCCGGCCGTTTTTGTTGCAGGCGTTTATTGGGCTTTTTTTGTGGACATGTTTGGAGGCAGGCATGACATCTGAACTTCTGTGTAGGGGTATATATACATACACATATATGTATATATACACATACACACATATAGGTGTGAAAGTAGCGGAACCCTATGCCTGCGCTAATGAAATTATTTGCAGGCATAGGGCTCCGCTCCTATCACACCTATATGTGTGTATGTGTATAAATACATATATGTGTGTGTGTGTATATATACCCCTATACAGAAGTTCAGATGTTATGCCTGCCTCCAAACAAGCCTAAAAAATTCCCAAAAAAATGCCTGCAACAACACACCTGGGCATTTTTGTTGCAGGCATTTTTTTGTGCATTTTTTGGGCATCTTTGGAGGCAGGCATAACATCTGAACTTCTGCAAAGGGGTATATATACTGTGACAGGAAGTCAGGTAAATCTGTGGATGTAGTCACAGACAGGAGATACATTTCCACCTGGTTTAGAAAATTCACCAATTACTATAGGGTGTCGGCTGAAAAGGTAGCCAGGACGGCTTAAGGAAGTTGAAAGGCCTTCAGCTGTTTGGAATGAGGAAGTTAAGGCCTCTATAATTTGTCCAAAGTAAGTCTATTGATTGCTGCCTCCTAACGCTGTGTGAGCTGGGGAGAGGAGGACAGTCAGATGTGTGCCTACCAACGCTGTGTGAAGCCTGGGAGAAGGTTTGCTGCCTCCTGACGCTGTGTGAAGCTGGGGAGAGGAGGACAGTCAGATGTGTGCCTCCCGACGCTGTGTGAGCATGGGAGAAGACCTCCTGGAGCGATGTGCGCTAAGGAGGGTAAAAAGTGTGAAAACTTCTCCAGGTGAGAAAATGAACTATTTCTATGTGGAAGAAATAAATGAACTGTTTGCTATGTGAAGAGACACGCAAAGGGACATGTTCAATGTGAAGAGGAAAAGGGACATGTTCAATGGACATTTGTTGTGTGAAGAAAAAACATGGACTATTGAGTGTCTGCTGTAGGATCAGCAAAGTTTGCCCAACAGTAGGTTGGAGACAGACTCCGTAGGTAGGTTCCTGTATGTGAGAAGGTAGCCGCCCACAGTGGCAAGGATTTATTTTGTGTTTTACTTTTATTTTGATGTTTTTGAGGCTTGCAGTCTGGTGAAGGAAATTGCATGAATAAACCAAACTGTTGTTTGCAACCACTTCTCGGCTATCTCCCTGTGTAACAAACCCCCTCAAGGGGTCATCCACACCCGCCACTGAGCTAATCCCTCACAATACACACACACTTATATGTATATATACACATACACACATATAGGTGTGATAGGAGCGTAGCCCTATGCCTGAAAATAATTTCATTAGCGCAGGCATAGGGTTCTGCTACTCTCACACCTATATGTGTGTATGTGTATATATACATATATGTGTCTGTGTTTATATACCCCTACACAGAAGTTCAGATGTCATGCCTGCCTCCAAAGACGTCCACAAAAAAGCCCAATAAACGCCTGCAACAAAAACGGCCGGGTGTGAAAGTAGCGGAGCCACTACCCTGCTCTACTGCAATTCTAAGACAAACAATCTTTTTTCTATGGCGGTCACCCTGACATTGAAGAGTTTGGTCACCCTGCCATAGCAGTCAGAGTCAGTTAACCCTGCACTACACTACAGTCACCCTGACACTTAACACTTTCCCTACAGAAACTAGATTATTGAATCTAACTATAGTGGAAAATAGTACCCTAACTACACTAGATATCCCTTTCCTCACACTAATAATTGCTAAATGACACTTTTGAAGCAGGAGTAACAGAACTGCTTCCACTCTCTTCCACAGCCCCTGTATTACAATGCTAGAGATTTGGCGGGGCTATCTTATATACTGGGGGGCGTATTCACTACTGATTGGCCTCTGGACCCCCTAGTCACTCCAATCACATTCCTAGCATCCTCCTGCCCCCTCAATTGGCTTTTACTGATGGTTCTGGTCCAGTCACTGGCTTTTAAAGCCCAGTTCCTGTCCCATTGCATTTTGGTCGGTTCTGGTTGCCGAATTCCGAACTTTTTTAGCAAAAAGTTTGGAATTCGGCTGAATTTCGAACAGTCAATGTTCGGGGTGAACCGATGGTTGACCCGAACCGTTCGATCATCCCTAATAGAGATCAGATTTTCCCAGCCACCCACATACAAAGGTAGCCGACAACTTAGCTTGTATTCGTTTTGGAACCGTCCAGGATAAGAACTGTTTATTCAAACACAGGCACAAAGAGATATACACTGTGGGACAATCCCCCCTCCCACTTAGCAGCCAATCCACATACACATATACATCCCATAATAGGTTGATCTTAAGGCAGACAGAAACAATAGAAAAATGGGATACAGGCACTTACCAATAACAAACCCCACCCCACCCCACCTCACAATCTAGCAAGGTTCTATGAGAGACTCCAACAATATTCAAGCAATCTGAAAAGTCAAATTGTTTATCTTTATATATTTCTTGAGGGATATTGTTCAGAAATATTATTGTCTCAAGTGAAAGAGGCCCTTCATTCTTTCAACACAAACCACACATATAGAACCCAGGATAACTGGGGTAACGCAAAATGCGGTGTTGTTGTACAGCGAGTCTGATTAGTGCACACTCGACTGGAGTTCTTGGTCACCCTGTGCCCCTAATAGACACAGGATGACTTACACATTTGAGAGGCCGGGGAAGCTGGAAAAGGAGTTTCTTGACCTCTCTAAAGTAATCTGGGATCCACAAGCCCCCCCCCCCCCCCAAAGTGACTCCTGTCACAGGACCTTACTTGTTTCTTGATTTTTGTTTGGGTTTCCCTCATAAAATCCATACCAGACCAGAAGGGTCTGGAGAAGAATTTGGAGGAGGCCTCATGCTGTTTTTTTGGGGGTATATATAAGACCCCATATAAGACCCTTACCTAGGATAAGGGTCTGATACAGATAAATGTCTGTTTTTTTTGCAAACAGAATGAAGCAGCTGGGAGCTGTCATTTTGCCAGCAATTTAAATACACATTTTTCTTTAGAGGCCTCAATCCATTTATTTCTCCTTTTTCATTTATACCAGACTTGAAGGGCCTGGTATGAATTATGGTGGAACCTCCACACTTTTTGAGTGGTGGTCCCCCTTTATTATCTATATCAGATCCTCATTTTGAATAAACATCTTGTATAAATGAGGGAATTCCTGGCTGCTTTGCATACAATCAGAACAAATCGGTAGGGAGATTTCATTTTGTCACCTTTTTCTTTGTTGTCAGTTTTACGGCAGTAGACTTTATACATTGTACAGATGTGCCACTTCTCAGGCAGGGTCAGGGCATCCCCACGCATTTCATTTAATCACTTGCAGACCACCAACCGTACATTTACTGCAGCAGGGTGGCCGCTCTGCTCCAGATCAGGTACCTAATATGTGATCTGACACTTCTGGGTCTGGGGCGCGTGCCTCCGGCGACCTGCTCCCCCTGTGATCACACATAGCGGGAGCCCAGCGGCAGGTACCGCGAACTTGATATCTGTCATCACCCGCCGATTACACAGTACTCAGGCAGAACGGCAGTCTGTCTATGTAAACAAGTTCTGTCAGAAGGGAAGGCATTGATCCTGTGTTACTACAAAGCAGGAACACAGATCTTTGCCTTCCCCTAGTCAAAGGACCTCCCCCATATTGAGTAAGCACAACCTAGGCACACGGTTAACCCTTTGATCGCCCCTAATCTTAACTTCTTCCCAGCCAGTGTCATTAGTACTGTCACAGTCAGGGCCAGCCCTACCATGGGCCCCATTGGGTCCATTGGACCCAGGCTGAACTTGGAGAGGGGCAGCAAATTGGCTCCCAAGATTTTTACTCTAGCAGTTTTGTGTGAGTTTTGTGTGAGAACATCACTCACGTGACTGTGGTGTGCGTAATGACGTCAGACATCAGCGCACTCCATCTCACACAGGGCAGGCTGGATGTTCTAGGACGGTGGGCGTGGCAGACACACGAGTGACAGTAGGACTGAGGACAGACGGTGGATGTTTGGAGGACCGGTCTGGTGGTGAGTTATGGAAGAAGATAACAGTATATATAATTATTTAAAAAAAAAATATTTATATAAAATAATGGATGTGGGGGCTTTTTGGTGGGCGTGATTTTTTTTGGGGGGGGGGCAGAATTTCATTCTTGGACTTGGATGTCTTGGGCCAGCCTTGGTGACAGTGCATATTTTTTAGCACTGATCACTGTATTAGTGTCACTGATCCCTAAAAATGTAATTTAGGTGTCCGATTTGTCCTCCGCAATATCACAGTCCTGCTATGAGTCACTGATCGCCACTATTACTAGTAAAAAAAAAAAAAAAATAGATAAAAATATCCCGTAGTAGTAGACGCTATAACTTTTGCAAAAACAAATCAATATTGGGATTTTTTTTACCAAAAATATGTAGCAGAATACATATTGGCCTAAATTCCTTATGTTTTATAACAGAAAAAATAAAAAATAGTTTTTTTTTTTCAAAACTGTCGCTCTTTTTTTGTTTATAATGCAAAAAATAAAAAACTGCAGAGGTGATCAAATACCACCATAAGAAAGCTCTATTTGTTTGGAAAAAAGGACACATGAACGTGTAATTGTCAGTTGAAGAACCACAGTGCTGTATCAGAAAAAATGGCCTGGTCATGAAGGGGGGTAAACCTACCGGAGGTCAAGTAGTAAAGGAATTGTGCATTTTTAATACTTCACTTTAAACTTTACTAAAATTGCTGCTCCCCACCGAATTGATTGATGTTGCCTATTAGGTCTATGAGAAACAAAAAAAAAACAATTATGGTCTGCTCCCCCCCCCCCCCACCTGTCATTGTTTAGACTATTGATGAGCTGAATACACCTGGGTTTGGTGAACAAAAATGAACTAATTGAACTAAATTTTGGGTGCCAAATCTGAATCCTATTGAAGTCTATGGCAGGTGAATGTTGAAAAAAATCAGAAATGCTATTTTCTAGGCTAATAGACAAAGGAATGTCAAACAAATGGTATGGAGAGCTAGGCACTGTCCTGGAAAACGTATTGAAACAGGAAAAAAAAATGAAAAATTCAAGGTGCAATAATTTTTTTAGCAATGCTAAAACATTAAAATGCACAATTCCAATAAATAACATGTAAAGAAATGCCTTTTTGGGACCTGCCACTGTGGTGCAGCACATTCCACAAATTTGAGAAAGGGAGCCAAGTCTACCAGCTGAAACGGCAGCAACTGTAATGCTAGCAATTTGGCCAAGCTAGCAATAAGACGCTGAGCATGTGGATGGCTGGGACAGTATTTCTTTTTACGTTTCAAATACTGGGTAGTGAAATTTGCCTGCTGCTCAAATCAAGCGGTGGTATACTGCTAGCAGATTGGGTGCAAGTGTCTGTGCCACTCATTGCTATACCATCATCCCTCTCAATGCTGGTATTTGAGAAGGCATGAGGTATAGTAGGGTTAGAGATCGTAGATGAGGACAGGCGTGCCCCGCCTGCAGAGGATGCACTATGTCGACTGTGACCACCATTTTTCACAATGGACACAGAGGCTGCTTGCCCTCTTTTCGTGGCCTGTGAGCATCAGCCTCTCCTTGTCGGCCTATAGATGAGCTGTGGTGGTTATAAATGTACGCAAGTGACCAATTATCAATACTTTCACTGATATATGATGTAATCTATAATCCTATAGATGGATGATCTGTGATCCCTATAGAAAGATCCACAACTGAGCAAAGGTTACTGTGGCTGATGTCTGCAGTGATCTCTATTCCTACAGGTCTGAGGCCCCTATAGAAAGATCCACAATTGGGCATAGGTTACTGTGGCTGATTCCTGCAGTGATCTCTATTCCTACATGTCTAAGACCCCTATAGAAAGATCCACAACTGAGCAAAGGTTACTGTGGCTGATTTCTGCAGTGATCTCTATTCATACAGGTCTGAGACCCCTATAGAAAGATCCACAACTGAGCAAAAGTTACTGTGGCTGATAGCAGTGATCTCTATTCCTAAAGGTCTGAGACCCCAATAGAAAGATCCAAAACTGAGCAAAGGTTACTGTGGCTGATATCTGCAATGATCTCTATTCCTATAGGTGTGAGACCCCTATAGAAAGATCCACAACTGAGCAAGGGTTACTGTGGCTGATTTCTGCAGTGATCTCTATTCCTACAGGTCTGAGACCCCTATAGAAAGATCCAAAACTGAGCAAAGGTTACTGTGGCTGATATCTGCAGTGATCTCTATTCCTACAGGTCTGAGACCCCTATAGAAAGATCCACAACTGAGCAAAGGTTGCTGTGGCTGATTTGTACAGTGATCTCTATTCCTACAGGTCTGAGACCCCTATAGAAAGATTCACAACTGAGCAAAGGTTACTGTGGCTGATTTCTACAGTGATCTCTATTCCTACATGTCTGAGACCCCTATAGAAAGATCCACAACTAAGCAAATGTTACTGCGGCTGATTTCTGCAGTGATCTCTATTCCTACAGGTCTGAGACCCCTATAGAAAGATCTAAAACTGAGCAAAGGTAACACGTTTCGGAGCATGCGCAGTAGATGGAAGAAAATAAGGCGCGCTCCTTGTGACGCTGGCTTGTGACGTCTGAGGAGTGACGCTTACTTACCATCGTGCGTCTCAGCCCTCACCCCCAGCTGGGGATTATTCTCGTTCCATCTCCGGATGGATACAGAGGGACACGAGTGAGACACCATACAGGTATCAAATCGCATAGGTACAAACCCCCAATGCGATCCGATTCAGGTGCGGACCAAAAAAATGGTCCTGCACGACTTTGGTCCGAATGTGATGCAAATTCAGCCATAGAATATGTATGGCTGAACTCGCAATGCACAGACATCTCATGTTATTTGCATAGCAGTGCAGTGCGAATTACATGTGATGTCTGACATCGCTATAGTGTGAACCGGCACTAAAATCTTAGTAAGTCAACTATTACGCCTTAAAATCTTAGTAAGTCCATACAGAGGAAAAACGGGCTCAGTCAGGTGACTTTAAGAGCTTAGGCATGGGAACAGGGCCATTTTTAATGCAGAGCAAAAGGGGCAGCTGCCACGGGCCCAGTCATTGTTGTGAGGCCCAAAATATCTGCCCCTGGAGCCCATGCTTCCTGCAAATGTGAATGTGAATTTGGGTGGACCCGAGAAAATGTTTGCCCAGGCTCCAATCAACATTAAAGATGGCCCTGCATGGGAACAAAGTACACCGTGTTCTCAACAGATACATCACCATATATTTTGCTGCATTCCAATACATAAAAAAAATACTGGCAAGAGAAAACATTTTGTCTTCAATGGGACTCTTTTCACATTAATGTTTCTTGTTGCAGTGCATTGTGGAAGCATCCCGTATGCTGTATTTTGGTTATAATAACCTGTATTTTACCAGTCTATGCTAGGAAATGATTATAAAGACATGTTAACGTGCTAAATTGTGCTTCTCCCGTACTGGGAATAAAAACCAGACCTGGAAATAATTTCATACCAGCCCCAGAGCATCATAATACCAGCCCAACAGCATAACGTCATTATTTTCTTGTTCATCAAAGGGAAACCATGCATTCTAACCAGTTCTGTACCAGAAGGTTTTACCCCCTTAATCACTTTAAAAACCGGTAGGATTTGCCCCCTTCCTGACCAGGCCCTATTTTGTGATTCGGCACTGTGGGGAAGCCGATAAGTCTACGTTGGTTTGCACAGGGCCACTCTGCCGCAGTAAAAAGGTGGCGGATGGTCGGGAAGTGGTTAATGACCAGGCCATTGTTTGCGATTTGGTGTTAATTTAACAAAAAATTGCGCGGTCATGCGACGCTGTACCCAAATAAAATGTATGCCCATTTTTTCCCCACAAATAGAGCTTTCTTTTTGGTATTTGATCACCTGTGCAATTTTTATTTTTTGCGCTATAAGCAAAAAAAGAGCGACGATTTTTTTTAAAAAAACAATATTTTTCACATTCTGCTATATAACATTCTCAAAAAAAATAAAAAAATTTTAAATCAAAATTTTTTAACATTTTAGGCCAATTTGTATTCTGCTACATATTTTCGGTAAAAAAATCCCAATAAGCATATTTTAAATGATTTACGCAAAAGTTATCGCGTCTACAAACTATGATAAAGATTTATGTCATTTTTTATTTATTTATTTATTACTAGTAATGGCGGCGATCTGCGATTTTTAGCGGGACTGCAACATGGCGGCGGACAGATCAGACCCCTAACTGACATTTTTGACACTTTTGGGGGGACCAGTGACATTACTACAGTAATCAGTGCTAAAAATATGCACTGTCACTGTAATAATGACACTGGCAGGGAAGGGGTTAACCCAGGGGCGATAGAATAACCTGAACTAATTATCTAGCCATCTGGACAGAAACAATGTGAGGTCATTAACATTTAACAATGGAACAGACAGACTTAACACAATCCACATCCCACCTCAATAGACAGACAATAAGAAAAGACTGCCAGTGACAGTCTGTCCATCTCCTACATTGAAGTACATGGAATACACATCTAAGCATTGCTTTGATTATTTAGGAGTCACAGACTTCATGGCAACAGGCTATAGGTGTCACAGTGTAAAGTGGGATTAAATCTTCATATTTCTTGAGAGATATTGTTGATAAATATTACTCTCCCATTTGAAGTTATCCAAACCATTTTCTCAGTGTCCATTAAGAATCTGTCTTTCACTCCCAGTGATGGTGAGTACCGTCACAAATACTACAGCTCTATCCATATAGGCGGTTATATGATCTCTCATTTCTTGCACTCTCCAAATGAGCAGATCTATGCAAGATGAATTTAGGACAAAACAAAAATGTCTGTATTTAGCGAGAGCAGTGATCACTAATTAATTGTATTAGAAAAGTGTGCACCTAGCTTGGGGTGGTTGGGATCTGCTGGAAGGAGGAAACACAGCCACAGGTGTGTGCTAATGAGGTCAGCTGATTAATTCCTTCCTGTGTCTTATGGTGACCATACACTATATGAATAAAATCATCCGAAATTTGGACGGTTCGTTCATTTTTCGCCCAGTTAATGGGCACAAATCGGTAATCGGTTGTGACGTTTTTGAGCCAAAAAAAAATGAAGGACAAGTTTTGAAATTTTCTGCTGAATGAACGATAAATTGAAAGGTTAATGTTTTTTCTCGGCCAAACTGTTTGCACTCGGTATATGTGAAAAAACAGACAAAAAAAGGATTCATTTATGTCCTTTGAACGATTTATCAGTCATTACATCACTCTCACGGCCGGAATGAGTTTGAACAATTTTTCATGTATCAATAAAATTCATCACCAAGAAACATCCCAGAGTTCTTATAGAATCTTAGTAGCGCAAGGATGGAAAAACCCTCCTATCATAAAGTGCAAATATGCATACATAGCCTATAAAAGCATAAATTAAATAAATAACTGTGACAAGTCCTTCTCAAGTCCTTATGTAATATATCACAGTGTGAAGAGGGTCTTGTCGGTGCCAATGCAGGGGTCACCAAAGGATGTCACCACCACCAGTGCTGGGGGAGATTTAGCCAAAATGCACACTCACCAGAAGACCATGCCTAACCACTCTCATGGAATAGGCTAAAACCGCATGAATAAATCAGATGGCTTCCTCCCGGTATAGATGGCTGCTGCACACTTACTCCTCTCATATATGGTATATGGGTGACAAAACAAAGAACACCTCCATAGCGTGATAACGTTTCAACATCAATTTATTTGAAGAAGACAGTACACAGTCCGCGGTCCCGCTGCTTACACCAGACGCCAGAGCACCTTCCCCATCACAAAAGCTCTGGGGGACAGGGGGGCTTGATTTTTTTTTATTTAATTTTTTAAATTATTTTAACACCTTTCCTTTAATTTTTTTTCTTTTTTTTTAATCAATTTTATTGTTATCACAGTGAATTTAAATATCCCCTATGATAGCAATCTGCAGTGACAGGTACTCTTTTTAAAAAATTGGGGTCTTTTAGACTCCAGATCTCTCCTCTGACCTTAACGCATCGGACCACACCAAAATTGGTGTGATAAAATGTTTTCCCAATTTCCCAATGGCGCTGTTTATTTCTGGCGAAACAGAAGTCATGAAATGCTCGTAGCTTCTGGTATCTTAGGCCATAGAGATGATTGGAGCCATTCTCGTCTCCAATCAGCTCTATGGTTAGATAATTGAACTACCGGCTGCACTCTCGGGTTAACCGGTGGGACAGGAGAGCCCGAGAGAAACCACGGAAGGTGGAGGGGGGAGGGGGAGTCACCTCCCACTGCTTGTAAAAGCAGTCTAGCGGCCAATTATCCACTAGGATCGCTTTTAAATGTAAGCCGACTGCTGGCTGTAAAAAACGATACCAAGATGATGCCTAAATCTGCAGGCATCATCCTGGTATAACCACTCAAAGTCCAGCAACGTACCAGTACATTGCTGGTCCTTGTTTGGCATATAGTGTCGTTTTTTTTCTTTTTCATGCAGCCTGTGGGCAGAACGAAAAAAAAGAACCTAACAGAAATCTCCGCAGAAAAATTGAGTAGTATACACACCATTAACTGCCCAAACATCCAAACCCACTTCTTAATGGCGGATATACATGACAAAATTCCATGTATATCTAAAGGTATTTTAACTGCAGTAGCAAACGCTGTTTGTGTCAGAATATGTAAAATCAGTGTGGCAGCCAATGAGTGTAACTGCAATGCAAACAGGTTAACAAAAGAATGAAAAACAAACAAAGTACAGTAAAAGTACAGTAGGAAGAGTAGAAGAACATAAAAATAACTGAAACGTTATATATTTTTTGTTTATTTCTGTAAATTTTTTACATTTTATTTGTGAAAAAAATGTGAAAAAAGTGACGCTCATGTGGACATGTGAAAAAAGTGACGCTCTGTCACTTTTGTGACAAAGGCGTTCAGCATAGCCAATTGAAATAAATAAACCAAATTGTATCAGCGTCTCGCTTTAGGGGCAACTAAGTACGGCGTCAAAAGCTGGTCGTTAAGGTCCACACTTATTAGTCGTGGACACAGAGGGGTTTCTCCATAACACCAGTTGCCATAGTAATTTGGACTGTCATGTCTGCGTGAAGGGATGACAAAATGAAAACATTCCGTGTATCCCTCCACTTCACTGCAAGCAATTTGTCCCAAACTATCTTGCCGCTGCTCCCTATGTAGTCTGGGCAGTTGGGGAGCTCCACAGTGCTATCTTTTCCCTTGTAGACCCGGAAACAGTGTTGCCAACCGTCCGTATATTTACAGACAGCCCGTAAAATCAGGGCACTTTTCTCCTGCCCGTAAATGCCCGTAGCAGGAAAAAAGTGCCCGTTAAAAAGATGGCTGTGGCGAGACAAACTGACTGCGCATGCGCAGCGTGCGCCTCTCGGTTTCGGTCACTCACTCACACTCAGTCAGTCAGTCTCATGTCTCCTCCCCCGCCTGTGCCCTGCCCACATGGCCCGCCCAGAATTTTCCCGCCACTTCCTGCCGCTACCTCCCCCAGCCTAAATAGCCCAGGACCGAGCGGGTGGCCGCGGCGCGCGCAAGCAAGCCAAGCCAGGAGGAAGGAGCCTGCTGGAGGTGCCGAGGTGGACAGTGGAGGAGTCCGACGACCGACCAGCCCAGGGCAGCAGCACTAGCCAGCTCCCACCCCTGCCGACGTCCCCCCACGAGGATCCATCCATCCATCTGGCTGGCACACCACCATCCACTCCACTGTCTCTCCATCTGATCTTCTCCAGTGAGTACTCCTCCTAGTCTCCTCGCTTCCGAGTCCAGTGGGGACTCCAGTCCAGTCCCCACCACAGTCCTTGTCCTGGCCCTGAGCCCAGGGCTGCTGGAGGATCCATCCATGCCATTCGTCGCAGGAAATGCAGAATGCGGAAGAAAGTCCAGCTTAAACAAAATGTGTTATGCCCAAAGGAGGATCAATTGGGATGTCACAAGAATGATTGCAGAGAATTTCAATTGTTGTGCTGCTGTATTCCTTCACCTAAGTTTGACTAATAGAACCTACACCCTGGGGGACAATACCATCTAACTAGAAAAGACAAGCATACGGTTGTAGAAAACAATATGAGTGCCAGAGCAGGTAAAATGTACAATATAGGCCTATCTACTACATACAAAATAGTCTGTTGTTAGGGAGACTGCACAAAAATTCGACCATTCAAGCCGGTACCTATGGTGGAAAATTCTACTTTTATATAACGGGCAGCATAATGCTGCCCCACAGTGTGTAATGGAGCATAAGCTTTTAATAACTTTATTGCATCATGTTTTGTGATATTCCTGAGAGACATAGGACACTGAGGACAGCCTCTGTTTCACACAGTCTATGACAAGCTTGTTTGGTGACGGGTCTGTCTGTCCACCACACTCCACACAGTTAGCTTCTAACTGTAAGAAGACACACTTTTGGGTAATACACACACACTACCACTACTGTATCAAAGCTGAATTTGCAGGAGAGGCTATAACACACTACGTATGACCCATTTACTGTCAAGAGGTTAAAGTGTTTTCTTCTAAGGTTATCATGATCAAGAGCATGCAATAGAATTATAGAATTCACAGGACAGGAAAAAAAATGTTAATATACTCATATATACTAATTATATGCCATTGCCAATGCTCCTACATCACAAAAAAAAAAAACTGCTCTTTCATTTCCAGTAATTCATGCAAGGTAGTGAAAAAATAAATGGAATTGATAAGAAGCCTGAAAAAAAGTCCATTGTGGGCAGGCCCAGCCCCCCCACCCCAGTCAGTCCATTCCACTCTAGTCTAGTAGTCCAGTCAGAGCCAGCATTCTTTTACCTTGAAATCTCCCCCAAATCACACTGTTAATTGCATATTGTATTTGTTTGCAACATAAAGACTTAAATTTGCACTTAAAATGTAATTTTGTACGTTTTTGAAAATGCCAGTAAAAAATTTGCTCTGCCAGTAAATTTTGGGTGTCGTATCAGTGATTTTTAATGTAACGGGTTGGCAACACTGCCCGGAAACTAACTGTATAGCCTGTGGCCCTGTCACAGAGCTTATACAGCTTGACCCTGTATCTGGCACGCTTGCTGGGGAGATACTGTTTCATAGCAATGCGGCCAGTAAACTTAGTCAGGGACTCATTAACGCAGACAACTTGTTGGGGGGGAAACAAGGCTGCAAACCGCTGATTGAAGTGGTCTACGAGGGGCCAAATTTTGTGGAGCCGGTCATATTCAGGGTCTCCCCAAGGACGAAAGATTTCATTGTCGTTGAAATGCATAAACCGCAGAATTTGCTTGTATCTCGCCCTGGACATGGAGTACACGCGCATCTGGTGAATTGGGCTAGTGGACCAATATAACCGCAATTCACTCTTTTTGGTTATGCCCATGTTGAGGGAAAGGCCCAGAAACGTCTTAAACTCGGAAACCGTTACAGGTTTCCAGCCAAATTGTCTGGCAAGGGGCAAATTTGGGTTGTCGGCGATGAATTGACCAGCATATACATTTGTTTGGTCCACAATAGATCTGAAAAGATTTTCCGTGAAAAACAGCTCATAAAAATTCAGGGGAGTAAAATTGGATGTTTCCACGTGGATTCCAGGTTGGCCAGTGAATGGGGGAAGTACTGGCTCTGTAGTATCAGTGGGTTGCCATTCAGGATATGCCAGGGGGGGCACTATGGGCTCTACGGGCCTGTCTTCGAATACGCGGTGGCTGCAGACCACTACTTGTGCTAGCCACAGCAGCAGCTTCAACTGCACTTATGGGACTTGCCACGTCACCAAGTGTTACTGCAGTGCTGGTTGTACTAGGTCCAGGGTGTACTAGGCCGCTGGTGCTCACCAGATCACCAGAAGGCTGAGCGCCACTAGTACCGACACTCTGCTCCATACGAGCACGCTGCGATCTCTGCACCTCTTCAACTCCAGAATGGGGTCGGGTACGCCTGGTTCTAACAGGGACCCATCCATCGTCTGAGCTATCTGTCAGGGAGCCACTGCTCTCTTCAGGTTTCTATACTAACCCTGATTCTGCCAGTGAGGCTTCCCCATCGCTCTCATCTGACATGGTCAGTATACTGCAGGCCTCTGCACTACTGTACCACCGTTTTGTCATTTTAGCAACTAAATTTACAGATACAGTATTGTGACTCACAGGTAAAAAAGCACCTGGTTGTAAAGGACTATTTCAACCGCTACCAAAAAAAAACTGCTAATGCTAGCAGGGATCAGGCCTGACTCTGCTAACACAGCAGTTTTGTGTTTTTTGTAAGTGACAGCAATCTATTGATTACTACACTTGCCTGGGTGGGGTGGGCTGGGCGGAGGGGCTAAATGCTGGCAGGAATCAGTGCTGATCGTGCAAACACCGTGTTTTGGGAACCCTAAACTATTGGGGACGATAGTATAGTTCTGATCAGATCGGATATTGATCTGTTCAAACAATATACTAGTAATGGATGTGTATGTGTGTGTGTGTATGTGGTAATCAAAGGGTTATTTCTAACTTTGCGCCGGGGATCTGCGATATCCTAAACTGACGTTAACACTAACTAATGTCACCTGTGACACTAATAATAGTGATTAGAAAAAAAACTGTACACTATAAAAGTGACACTGTGACAGGGCAATGGAGGGTATAACCGGGGGGGATCAGGGAGTTTATCTTTATTGGGGGATGAGGGGTGGCGGGGACCCTACACCTACTTGGGACAGAAATGTACTAACTGAAGTCACAATCACACTATCACAGATATACAGAAAAACACTATATTACCTGTGTATAGTGTGCAATGTGACAGAGGGGAAGGGGTTAACTGGGGGGGTATCAGGGGGTTAAATCTTTATTGGGAGGGTGGCGGTATCCTAACCCTAAAAGGAACGGCCGCAAGCGCTAACCACCCGGACCACATCCAGGGAGTGCAAGGCAAACTCCTGGGGATGCTTAGGTGGCACACACAGCAAAGGCATAACTATATCATCATTGAGGTGGAACGCAGAAACCACCTTGGGAAGAAACCACTGATTCGGTTGCAGAACCACCTTATCTCTATGAATGATCACATAAGGAGAACAGCAGGATAAAGCCGCCAATTCAGATACTATGTGAGCCGACGTGATGGCAACCAGAAAGGCAACCTTCTGTGACAACACAGAGGAACCTTCCTGATGTTTTCGAAGGGAAGTTGTTGTAACACAGACAAAACTAAATTCAGATCCCAGAGAGGCAAAGGAGCTCTCCTCGGGGAGCCAAATGCTGCACCCCCTGAATGAAGGTGCGGACCAAGGAATGCGACGCCAAAGGTCGCTAAAAAAAGATGGCCAAGGCTGACAATTGACCCTTGACCATAGTCAGTGCGAGACGCTGATCCGCGCCCTTCTGCAAGAAGGCCAAGACCCTCGCCACCGAGAAGGAACGAGGATGAAGACCCTGCGATTCGCACCAAGCAATATACGCTTTCCAGGTGCAGTGATAAATCTTTCTGGAAGTGGCTTTACGAGACTTCAACAAGGTAGGGATGACCGCCTGTAGAAGACCTCTATCCCTCAGGACCTGGCTTTCAACAGCCATGCCGTTAAAGCCAGCGACTGTAAAGCAGGATGGAAGATCGGTCCTTGAGACAGAAGATCGTCTCTCAGCGGAAGACGCCAGGGAGGTTCGACGACCATCTGAACGATGTCTGCGTACCAGGACCTTTGAGGCCAGTCCGGGGCCACTAGAATGACTGACATCCGTTCCGACGCCACCCTGCGGAGGAACCTGGACAGCAGTTGAATCGGAGGAAAGGCATAAATCAGCCGATAGCGGTGCCAAAGCACCACCAACGCATCCGCCAGAGGATCACGAGTTCTGGCCAAGAACCTTTCCACCTTTTTGTTGAGATGGGACGCGAATAGATCCACGTCCGGTGTCCCCCACTGGGCACATAGCGGATGCAGGGACCATTCCCCATGGTCCAAAGTCTAGCGACTCAGATAGTCTGCCTGCCAGTTTTCCACACCCGGAATGTGAACAGCCGAGATCGCCGGTACATGCGATTCGGCCCAAGAAAGGATCTAGGCCACTCCCTAGGCCGCCCGGGCACTCCTGGTGCCCCCTTGGTGATTGATATAGGCCACGGCCGTGGCATTGTCTGTCCGTCGTGGCATTGTCTGTCCGGACACCACCTGTAGCTGAGATGACCACCGGATCAGACAAAGCTTTATCGTTGGAGCTCCAGGACGTCAATAGGCAACAAGGTCTACCCCGCCGACCAAGTCCCCTGGGCACAAAGCATGCCCAGAACTCCTCCCCAGCCCGACAGACTGGCATCCGTGGTGAGAATCGTCCACAACAGAGGCCGAAAATTCTGGCCCTGCATCAAGGACAGCGACTGGAGCCACCACAAGAGATCCGACCTTACTCGACAACTCAAGGAAATTCTCCTTTCCAAGGACTGAGGCGTCCTGTCCCACCTGTCCAGGATCTCTGCTTGCAGAGTCCTGGTGTGAAATTGAGCAAATGGAACTGCTTCGAAGGCCGAAACCATCAGGCCCAGAACCCGCATGCAGGTCCGCAAGGAGGAAAGATCGTTGTGCCTGAGAGCCCTGATCTCTTCCCGTAAAGTCCAGAGTTTGTCCTCCGGAAGGAAGACCCAAGAGTGAGCGGAATCCAGGACCATCCCCCAGGTACTGGAGACGAGTTGAGGGAGTCAGTGCTGACTTCTGAAAGTTGATGGTCCACCCGAAATCATGTAGCGTCTGAACCGTCACAACCAGATCGCTTGCCAAGGTCACACATGAGTTCGACCTTAACAAGAGGTCGTCCAGGTAACCGAGGACCGCAATGCCCCGTAAACGCAGTAAAGCTAGAACCGGAGCCAACACTTTGGTGAAAACTCTGGGAGCCGAAGCGAGACTGAAAGGTAACGCCACAAATTGGTAATGCTCCCCAGCCACCGCGATGCGGAGATATTTCTGACGACCCTCGAAAATAGGGATGTGCAGATACGCATCCTTCAAGTATATGGATGCCAGGAAGTCCCCGGGCCTCAACAATGTCACCACCGACTGGATGGATTCCATCCTGAACTTCTGTACCCGCACAAAGAGGTTCAGAGATTTCAAGTCCAGAATCGGACGTACCTTGCCCTCTTTTCTGGGCACCCTTAATAACGAGAGCTTCTTTTAAGCGCTAATGAGTGCATCCATTTTGCACTTTCCCACGCTACCGAGGAGGAAGATTCCTCCTCTTCCCGCTCAGACGCGGGGGACCGGACCCCTCAGGGGTCCGTGGCAACCAATTCAGGCTCAGAATCAGAGGACTGGGAGGGCATAGGCCATTTTTTGGAGGAGCGTTCCGACATCAGCAGATGCATCTGAGACACCAAAGTCGAAAGGGCAGCAGATAAGGAGGCCATGGAGGAGGATTTAGAGCCCATTCAGACTAGCGCGACACGACTTTGGAGGGCGACTTGCAGAGACTTCACATAATGGAATTCTATGCAAGTCGCTCCCAGGTCGCCCCAAAGTAGTACAGGACCCTTTTTCTAAGTCGGAGTGACTTGTGTCGCTCCTATTAGAATGGCTCCTGTACTAATCAATGGACCGTGACCTACCGCGACTTGTCAGGCTGACAAGTCACGCTAGTCTGAATGGGCTCTAATGCAATTTTCGTTTACTGCAATTGGACTCTGTGTGTTTACTACCGCTGCACTGCACTTCACCTCCTTGGTGGCAGTCTTCTTGCTGCGGGTGCAGGGTCCATCATGGCACCATTAAAAATGGCCCTGGCGCTACTACCTAAGTTTACCGGCTCCAAAATTCCTCTGGCTGAGTTGGAGGAGAGATTAGAAAGCATCAGGTTCCTGCCCGGCTGATCGAGGAACTAGCTATTAACGCCTTTAAGGATGATGCCAGCAGAGTGGTGATGCGCGTCCTAAAGAGGAACGAGCCACCCTGGAACAGATTGTGTTGCACCTGAAGGGCCTGTTTGAAGAGAACGTAATGGTCCCATAGTTGAGGCAGAGATTCTATGTCCAGAGGCAGCAGGAAGATGAGAGCCTCACATATTTTGCGGTAACACTCCAGAATCTCAAGAAACGCATGGAGAAGAGAGATGTATGTGGCTGTGCTGATATTACTGCTTCAGACCACCTCCTAAGGGACATGTTTATGGGGGGGAATAAAAGCTGGTCTGGTCAGGAGAGCCCTGCAAGAGTGAGTTAGAGAGCAACCCGCCATCTCTTTCAATGACATTGTGGTAGATGCAGTTGCGTGGAAGCAACTGTGGCAGTGACAAAGAAGTATGATCCAATGCACTTGAAAGCAGAGGTCATAGCCCCTTTCAGCCACACAGAGGGCGCTGAGAGAACTAACTCAAGATGTTGCCTCCCTGAAACAAGAAATGTTCTTGTACAAACAAGACTTGGCTCACCCCCTTAAGGGCAATACAAGCTACTGCTGAAACAGCTGGACATTCCTTTCTGGGACTATCCACTGCCATAATGCTGCTTCATCAACTGCTGCAAAAACATCTACTAGTCTTCGCCACCAGCCCAGAAAATTAACGTGTTCACCGATGCCATCCATACAGGGGATTCTCCACACATCCGGGATCGGTACCTGCACATTCTCCCAGCCCTGTGTCAGGAAGTCCAGTACCTGCTCTGCAACATGCTACAGAGTGGGGTGATTCATGAGAGCCGTTGTCCCTGGGCTGCCCCCATGGTCCTGGTGTGAAAAAAAGATAAAAGCCTGCTGTTTTGGTGTGGACTACCGCAAGCTAAATGAACACACTGTTTACACACTGGGATGCCTACCCATTACCCTAGGTGGAGGAGTCTCCTATGGCACTGGGCCAACCCAAGCATTTCTTGGCTGCCAGATTCTCTTACGATTATCGATAGCAGCTGCTATAGCCGGTAGCGATAATCACTGCCTTCTCCGGGTGGGGAGGGCTTCCCCCGCCCGCCCCCGCCGGGAGCAGACAATTGCTCGGCGGGAGGGATTCCCCTGTCAGCACTGTCTGTGTTAATGGGGGAATCGTGCAAATTTCTTTCCTGCAACCTGTGGTTGCAGCCAACACTACAACTTTTACTGCTGAGGAACAGCTGCGGAGACATTAGGTGTGGCATCTTAAAAATACCAGAACACTGGAAAATACCACAGAGTTTGAGGTGCAACACAAGACTGGCCCTTGCATGAAAGATTGCCCAAAATTGGCAGCAGAGGTGCAAATGCAGAACCATTAGGTGCGGTACCTTCCCAGTGTCAGAGCTCTAGAATACAACAAAAACTCTGAGGTGCAATGCAGCAACAACCCTGCAAAAATAAAATTTGCCCAAATTTAGCAGCTGAGGAGCAGCTGCAGAAACATTAACTGTGGCACTTTGACAATGAGGGAACACCAAATTAGAGCTGTAGAGGCAGCGTGAGAAAGTAGCACTTTGGCCTTTTTGCCTTGGGCCAGTGCTGGGACCAATATTATATTAATACTATACAGGATTTATATAGCGCCAACAGTTTGCGCGGCGCTTTACAATGTAGAGGGGGGCAATACAATAAAGTTCAATACAGAAGGAACAGAAGGGCCCTCATGATCTTCAAACACTAGTGTGTTGTGTCATGTAACCAGCTACCTCATTCACTCTCACCCACTTTGTAAGCCTATGGGGGGGGGGGGGGGGCTGTTCACAACTCACAATTATTTGCAGGTGTTGGAAGGGGTACACAGAGTAGTTTGAATCTCAATCCTCAGAGATTAGTGCTGACTGGTAATCCGTCGAGAAGGTAAAGTTGGCCCAATAGAACCAGTGGTTTCAGCATTGTTTCTCTCAGCTGTTCCCAGAGGCAAGCATTTCTTCCATTCGCTGGATTTAATTAATCTTAGAAAACTATAAAACCAATGTTGGAGTTGTGGTTTGCTTCCAACTCAATGGAATGCATGCTTTAGCTGCGTTAAGTATATGGATTAGAAGTGAGCATCTGTATCTCTTAAAGGACATCAGGGCCAGATGCAGCAAAAAAACCACATGATCATTTGGCATCCAAACGTCCGTTAACCTGCAGATGATTTGTTTGACTTCCAAAAAGGCATTCATTTTGGGCAAGACAAAAAAATATGGAGCATGGAGCCCTCTTCCCCCTGGCACCACCAAGGCGAAATGGAGTAACTGCAGGGCTTGCCAAAACTACAGAATTTGGTCAAATCAGTTTTTCAATTCCACGAGTGACAGGGCACAGGTACTGATCCCGAACTGATGGAAGCGAGAGGCTCCCTAAGTACGCTGAGTCCAGATGGACCCTTTCTGTAAACCATTCTGTAAGAATCAGGGGTGACCTGTTACGGGGGTAATAGCGGAGAACGTGGTGGCAGACAGCATTGGATGCCTGTCTTTCTGAAAAAGTTTAAGTGTGGCTCTGATTGCTGGGTGCCCAAGCAATGCTTTCGGATTGTCCTTGAACAGCCACGGCAAACCCCACAAGGGAACCTCTGTAAAAGCCTGTTCCAGCTGCTTCTACTGCTTAGCTGATCCGGCCATACACCATTCCAGAATACAAGTTACATTTGTTGCTTTGTGGTCCTAAACATGATAGAAAGACCTAAAACTCCACAATTTTTGGGGAGCGTTGACAGTGAATATTGCAACCTAATGGAAAAATGACTTGGGGATCCATATTGGTAGAGTTTGGAATAAGTATAATAGGTAAAATGGTAAATATTAAGGACACTATTCCTCCCGCACAACGAAAAGAGTAGAGGACCATTTGGAGAGGTCCTTCCGGATCCATATTAAAAGTGGCAGAAAGTTAGGTGCAAAAATATCGCTGATGAGTGGTGTAAGAGATATAGTCAAATATTTCAAACAGGATCGGACCCATCTAAATGTGAAGTGTGTTTGAAAGGGTCGAGACTCAGCATTGGGTGCATTAAAATTTGTGATTTTTGCAAATAATCTTAAAATTGAAAAGTCTAATACAGTGCTCAAAAAAATTAAACACTTTTAAATGAGTACAGCATTAAGTCAAGTAAACTCCCGAGATATTTATCTCTGTAAAAACCTGTTCCATCTGCATCTACCTCTTAGCTGACCCAGCCATACACCATTCCAGAATACAATTTAAATGTGTTGCTTTGTGGTCCTAAACATGACCAAAAGACCTATACCGCCACAATTTTTGGGGAGGGTCTGACAATGGGTCCAAGGATTCTATCCCAATACCTAATGGCATTTAGGGTGCCATGTCTAGCCTGTAGAGGTCTCTGTCCCTCCATGGATATGCCTCCCCAGACCACCACTGACCCACCACCAAACCAGTCATGCTGAACGATGTTGCAGGCAGCATAACGTTCTCCACGGCTTCTCCAGACCCTTTCACATCTGTCACATGTGCTAAGGATGAATCTGCCCTGATCTTTTAAAAGCACAGGGTGCTAGTGGCAGACCTGCCAATTCTGGTATTCAATGGCAAATGCCTAAGGCACGGTCCCCATAGGGTTTGCTGTGTAAGGACTTGTTGGGCCTTCTCTAATTACCAGCAGACAGTCACTCCAGCACTTTACTTGTGAAGACAGCGTTACTTGGGCAAATACTCGGCCGCTGCTGGTAGCAACCACTGCTGTAACTCAGAGGAAATCCTGGACAACGCCCTCAAATGTAGCACTGTTCCCATAGGGCTTGCTGTGTCATGACTTGTTGAGTCTCCTCTGATTACCAGCAGACAGTCACTTAGGGTACAATTCACACATTCATCCTTACTCCCAATGGCTCATTACTCAATAAACAGTCCAGGGGTGTTGGTTTTTAGTATTTATTGTGGAACTTGGATGGGAGAATAGAAAAGTGGGATACTTCAAATGGAACTGTAAACAGTTGATAAGGACAACTCTCACTTGACCTCACCAGGTTGCTTGTGAAAGCAGTCACACTGCTTGACCATACTGCCACGTGTGTGGAAAGGGTTACGTCTTCTTTCTTTCTCCAGCAATAGACTTGGTGTAATTATCTCCAGGATACTCTCTAGCATCCCCTTTACTTACATTAATCCACTGACTCTTCTAGCTGCAAGGATGGCCCCCCCTCAGGTCAGGCCCCTTGACACAGATCTGTATGCAGAATCAGAGCCTTCCAGTGTCTCCCTTCCAGTCAGCTTTACAGGACCTCCAAGTTCAGTTCCTCTCTAGCTCTTTAGGCCCTCAGGTCGACTATCCGAGGCCACATGGCAACTTCTACAGAGAGGAGGCAGCCGCCCCCTCCCTCTGAGACTCCACTCTCCAGCTGAAGGACCCTGAATGTGCTGAATGTGCTCCTGGCATTTATACAGCATCTCAGTGTGCACAGAGGCACTTTCCTCTGCCAATCACCAGGGCTGTACTAAATGCCTGAGCACTCATTTGTAAGGTTTCCTCTCACTGTCCAATATACCTCCCTATTGGACCAGTGTGAAACACTTCAGACAAACTGAGTTGCACATAAGCAGATCCTTCTCTCTGGTAGGCAGAGAACAATATATATTTACTTGGCAATCCTTCTGGTAAGCAGAAAGGATCCAAAACTATACTCTCTCTCTTTCTAACACCTACCTAGGAGGGCGCTACATACACCCCCCCCCCTCCCACCACCAAACTGAGCCATGTCCTCACTGGCTCTGGGCATCTGCCCCTACAACAATACCTAAACAAAATTGTACACTTATCCCACAGTGTCTCACAAACTTGGAAAGGGGAAAAGGGCGATAACATATGTACAGGGCCATGTGTAACGCTCCTGCGTTTCTTATATGGTGTGGATTTTCAGCTGCAGAAATAGTTCCACGTCAGTTGTCATGTAAGAGATATGCTGAGATACCATTCCCAACCTCAATGACTCATCATGTGTGGAGGGTCTTATTTCAGCCAGTAAATACACACAATTAGCAAGCTGGTTCCTAGAGTGACTTTATATATGCGGTAACACAATGATGAAGGTTTGAGGGATAGGTTGAGTGGAGGTGGTAGGTGATAGACACTTGAAGGTGAGACAGTAGCAGATGGATGCAGGAAGGTTTAACAATGTTGTATGATAGCAGATGATAGAATAGCAGGTGGACATACAAAAGAGATCAACCCAGTGCAGAAAAGTAGCAGTAGTCTCAAGAGCTAGCAATCTAGTTTATGCAGATGTGATAAACAGTCTCTACTATGCAGAGCTAGATAGTGTAAGCTTAGTATAAGTTTATAGAGAATTCCCCTGCGGGGTACTTAGCACTATTAGCGATACAGCCGAAGGGTGGTTCAGGAGAGGCGGATGATCCAGTAGCGGGATACAGGGATCAGCGCAGCGAGGTTCCGTCAGCGAAGTAAGCTTGCAAGCATGGAAGCTTCAAGCAAGGTTAGCATCCAGATAAGGGTGTTTGAACGAACACATGTGAGTGAGAGCCGACGCCGTAAATAGCCATCTAGTCCGGCGCTGAGTGATGACAGCTCCAGTCTTAAAGGTGTATGCGCACCTTTCCAAAAGTAAATGGTAGGGCGCATACACTTGTGGAAAGTGTAATTTAGGGTACCAAAGGTACCGGAACATTACAATACCCCCCCTTTAAGGCCTGCTCCTGAAGGCCTCTGGAGCTGGTTTGTCTGGGTATCTCGCATGAAAATTGCGGATTAATCTAGGGGCATGTATGTCAGAGGTGTTTAGCCAGGTGTCGTCTTGGGGCCCATAGTTCTTCCATCTAACCAAGTACTGAAGTCTTCTTCTGTAGATACGAGAATCCAGAATCTCTTTTATCTCGTATTCTTCTCCACCTTCAACTTGTACAGGAGGGGGAGGTGGAATATTAGGCCTTATTCCTTGGTCCGGAACATGGGGTTTTAGTAGCGACACATGGAAAATGGGATGGATTTTTAGGTCCATTGGCAATGTAAGCTGCACTGCAGCTTTTCCAATAAGTTTCTTGATTGGGAAAGGTCCCAAGAACAGAGGTCCAAGCTTTTTGCTAGGGATCTTCAGTCTCAAGTTTTTTGTTGAGAGCCAAACGAGGTCCCCGATAGTATACTGTGGAGAAGGTCTTCTACGAAGATCATAGTACTTCTTTTGTTGACTGTGAGCGTGTGCAATGGTAGTATTTAGTAAACCCAGAGAATCCTTTATTTGGGAAAGATAGTCTGAGGCTACTGGGTTATTTGAAGGAAGGATGCGTGGAGGGAGAATAGAGGGATGGAACCCATAGTTCAAGTAGAACGGACTCTGCTTGGTTGTACTGTGAGTTGCGTTGTTGTAGGCAAATTCTGCCAGGGGGAGAAGATCCAACCAATCATCCTGTTGGTAAGAAGTGTAACAACGTAAATACTGCTCGATGCATTGGTTGACTCTTTCAGTCTGTCCGTTGGTCTGCGGATGGTAAGGAGAAGTGAGCTTCCGCTCAATCCGTAGTATGTGACATAGTTCTTGCCAGAATTTAGAAATAAATTGGGATCCACGGTCAGACAAAAGAGTTTTTGGGATACCATGTAATCTGAAGACATGTTTCATCAGGAGTTCTGCCGTTTGTTTGGACGAAGGTAGTCTGCGAATAGCAATGAAATGTGCCATCTTTGTCAGATGGTCCACTGACACCAAGATGGTATTAAATCCTTTGGAAGGAGGCAATTCTACGATGAAGTCCAATGACAGAACCTCCCATGGAGTTTGGGGTATTGGTAGACTGCATAGTAGGCCTGATGGTCTCGTAGTGTCAATTTTGGACCTGGCACAGACATTGCATGAAGAGACGAATTTTTGTATAGATGTTTTCATGTCAGGCCACCAGAATTGCCGAGAAATCAAATTGAAAGTCTTTGTCATACCCATATGTCCTGCCATAGGCACATCATGCGATAATTCCAAGATCTTGGTGCGTAGGGTAGGTGGTATGTAAAGTTTGTCGTTGTAGTAGAGGAAGCCTTCTGCATCGGTATTTAGTTGTGGTGGGGGTGAATCCAACCTTATACCATGCAGAACCTCTTCCTTCAAGGAACGGACAACTCCAATAATGCGTTTGTGAGGTATTATAGGAACGGAAGGAATTTCAAAGTAATTTTCTTCAGTTAGTCGTGATAGTGCATCCGCCTTTTTGTTCTTATCTGCAGGTGTGTAGGTCACTAGGAAGTTAAACCTTAGAAAGAATAGTGACCATCGTACCTGTCGATGCGAGAGAGTTTTGCTAGTCTGAAGATATTGGAGGTTTTTATGGTCCGTGTATATAATTATTGGTAATTGGGTGCCTTCGAGTAAATGTCGCCAATTCTCCAGAGCCAATTTTATAGCAAGCAGTTCCTTCTCACCCACGGGGTAATTTATCTCGGGACTGCTCAGGGATTTAGAAAAAAAGGCGACTGGATGAAGTGGTGAAGTGGGGGTAGGTCGTTGGGAGAGTATTGCTCCTACTGCCAGGTTTGACGCATCTACCTCCAGAATGTATTGGAGGGATGGGTCTGGATGGCGTAATATGGGAGCGGAAGTAAACCTTGTCTTTAACAAGTGGAAAGCCTTATTTGCTTCTTCTGACCATTTAAATGGTATTTTTATGCTAGTGAGCTGTGTGAGGGGTCTCACAATAGCAGAAAAGTTTTTTATGAACTTCCTGTAGAAATTTGAAAATCCCAGGAATCGCTGTAGCGCCTTGCGTGTAGTTGGTGTAGGCCAATCCTGAATGCAGGATATTTTACTCATGTCCATCTCGATTCCTGTTTTGGATATGATGTAGCCTAGAAAGAGTACCTCATCTTTATGGAACAAGCATTTCTTCAGCTTCACATAAAGATTATGTGCAAGCAATCTCGATAATACAAGTCTTACATGTCTTATGTGTTCAGACAGGGTCCGTGAATATATAAGTATATCGTCCAGATATACCACAACACAGACATCTAGTAAGTCTTTAAAAATATCGTTTATAAATCGTTGGAAAACTGCAGGGGCATTGCATAGGCCGAATGGCATCACAAGATACTCGAACAATCCGTATCTAGTTCTGAACGCAGTCTTCCACTCGTGTCCATCACGGATTCGAATGAGATTGTATGCTCCTTTCACGTCTAATTTTGAAAATTAGGTAGCTCCACGCACCTGCTCAATGAGCTCAGGGATAAGTGGTAGAGGATAGCGATCTTTTATTGTGATAGCATTCAATTTCCTGTAGTCGATGATAGGTCTGAGACTTGAATCTTTATTGCGAACAAAAAAGAGTCCTGCTGCTGTGGAAGAAGTGGAAGGTCTAATAAAACCTTTTTCCAAGTTCTCATCCAAATAGGTTTTGAGATGGGCAAGTTCATCCTGTGAAAGAGGATAAACATGACCGAACGGCAATTTGCTATTTGGGAGTAGATCAATGCTACAATCATAGTCTCGATGAGGAGGTAATGCTTGAGCATTTTTCTCAAGAAAAACCTCAGAAAGATCCTGATAACATAGTGGTGCAATCTCATCTGTCACCACAGACAGAATCTTCCCGGAAAACGGGAGGTTACACGTTTCCTCGCAATAACAAGAAGGGAAGGTCAAGGACCATTTCTTCCAATCTATGGTTGGTTGGTGTGTGTGCAACCAGGGAAGTCCCAACACAATGGGGAAGTGGGGTGATGGTATTAAATCGAAGGTAGAAGTCTCCCTATGAGACTCGTTAATAGTGACTAGAAGTGCTTGTGTCTGATCGGTGATCGGACCAGAGGATAACGGAACACCGGTAATAAGACTTACTGAGACAGGTTTGAGTTTAGAAATAATAGGAATTTTATTTAAAGCAGCAAAACATATATCCATATAATTTCCACAAGATCCTGTGTCAATCATGGCCTTAGTAGTAATCCTGTTCTGGTCCCACTGTAATGTCAAAAAAACAGAAATGTAGGGGTTAGTGAATGAAGTTGTCAATCCTCCTAGAGAGACATGTGAACACTCACCCTTCTTTTTGTTGACTAGGGGACAGACGTTTATCTTGTGATCCGGGGATGCACAGTACAAGCAGAGATTTTCATTTCGTCTTTTGGCTTTTTCCATAGTTGATAGCGGTGGGCGTATGGTTCCTATCTCCATAGGAACGGGGTCAACGGCCAGACTCCGAGAGGAAACGGATAATGGCATTCCCATCTTTTCAGCCTTTCTTTCTCGTAGTCTTCTATCTATGGTAATACTGAGTTGTATTAATGCATCCAGGGTTTTTGGCAGATCCGCTCGGGCGAGCTCGTCCTTAACGGCTTCTGATAGGCCAAGCCTAAATTGGGTTTTCAGAGATGCATCATTCCATTCTGAATCAAGGGTCCATCTCTTGAACTCTGCGACAAAGTCTTCCACAGGCCTCCTTCCTTGTTTCAAGGATCTTAACTGAAGATCAGCAGTACTCTGCCTATTGGGGTCATCATATAGGCTAATGAGCTCTGCCAGGAACAAGGCATAGGAGTTGAGAAGCTGGTCGTTTTTCTCAAAAAGAGAATCTGCCCAGGCTCGAGGATCGCTTGATAGGTAAGAAATAATAGTACAAACCTTAATGTGATCAGTAAGGTAGGTACGAGGTTTTAGCAAAAAAAGTAACTCACATGCGTTTTTAAATTCGCGAAATTTTTTGCGATCGCCTGTAAATACCAAAGGGGGATTTATCTTGGGTTCAGGGGACTGAGCAGAGGTAAGTTGTGTCAGTCTAATTACCTGCTGCGACAGAGCCTGATTGTCTTCTTTTAATTCAGCAAGTGCGTGTATTAACGCAGATACTTGCTGTTTTAATTGTGTCACCTGAGTGGCTATTTCTGCTGAATCCATTTTTTAGGTTCGTTCAATCTGTAACGCTCCTGCGTTTCTTATATGGTGTGGATTTTCAGCTGCAGAAATAGTTCCACGTCAGTTGTCATGTAAGAGATATGCTGAGATACCATTCCCAACCTCAATGACTCATCATGTGTGGAAGGTCTTATTTCAGCCAGTAAATACACACAATTAGCAAGCTGGTTCCTAGAGTGACTTTATATATGTGGTAACACAATGATGAAGGTTTGAGGGATAGGTTGAGTGGAGGTGGTAGGTGATAGACACTTGAAGGTGAGACAGTAGCAGATGGATGCAGGAAGGTTTAACAATGTTGTATGATAGCAGATGATAGAATAGCAGGTGGACATACAAAAGAGATCAACCCAGTGCAGAAAAGTAGCAGTAGTCTCAAGAGCTAGCAATCTAGTTTATGCAGATGTGATAAACAGTCTCTACTATGCAGAGCTAGATAGTGTAAGCTTAGTATAAGTTTATAGAGAATTCCCCTGCGGGGTACTTAGCACTATTAGCGATACAGCCGAAGGGTGGTTCAGGAGAGGCGGATGATCCAGTAGCGGGATACAGGGATCAGCGCAGCGAGGTTCCGTCAGCGAAGTAAGCTTGCAAGCATGGAAGCTTCAAGCAAGGTTAGCATCCAGATAAGGGTGTTTGAACGAACACATGTGAGTGAGAGCCGACGCCTTAAATAGCCATCTAGTCCGGCGCTGAGTGATGACAGCTCCAGTCTTAAAGGTGTATGCGCACCTTTCCAAAAGTAAATGGTAGGGCGCATACACTTGTGGAAAGTGTAATTTAGGGTACCAAAGGTACCGGAACATTACACCATGGGGCATACTCCATATGTGGCCAGTGGATACAATAAATTAAGTGAAAGCTTATATATCTCTGCTGTACAATATTTACACATAGGAGTGTACCAGGTGCATTTAGACGAATGCACCCCCCGCCAAACAAAAATCTGTCTGACAGGTAAAGGTTAGACATCCTAACTGACTATGCTACAAGTAACATTTGTACATATATACAAAATGGACAGTGACCAGCCTTTCTAAGGCCTGAAGATCCTCCGCAACCCAAAGAATGGGTGAGCACATACAGTATCTCACAAAAGTGAGTACAACCCTCAAATTTTTTATTATATCTTTTCATGTGACAACACTGAAGAAATTACACTTTGCTACAATGTAAAGTAGTGAGCGTACAGCTTGTATAGCAGTGTACATTTGCTGTCCTTCAAAACAACTCAACACACAGCCAATAATGTCTAAACCGCTGGCAACAAAAGTGAGTACACCCCTAAGTGAAAATGTCCATATTGGGCCCAATTAGCCATTTTTCTTCCCCAAAGTCATGTGACTCATTAGTGTTACCAGGTCCCAGGTGTGAATGGGGAGCAGGTGTGTTAAATTTTGTTTTATCACTCTCACTCTCTCATACTGGTCATTGAAAGTTCAACATGGCACCTCATGGCAAAGAACTCTCTGAGGATCTGAAAAAAAGAATTGTTGCTCTACATAAAGATGGCCTAGGCTATAAAAAGATTGCCAAGACCCTGAAACTGAGCTGCAGCACAGTGACCAAGACCATACAGCGGTTTAACAGGACAGGTTCCACTCAGAACATGCCTCGCCATGGTCGACCAAAGAAGTTGAGTGCACGTGCTCAGTGTCATATCCAGAGGTTGTCTTTGGGGAATAGATGTAATAGGCTACTGCCAGCACTGGTGCAGAGGTTGAAGAGATAGGGGTCAGCCTCTCAGTGCTCAGAACACTGCATCTAATTGGTCTGCATAACTGTTGTCCCAGAAGGAAGCCTCTTCTAAAAATGATGCACAAGAAAGCCCGCAAACAGTTTGCTGAAGACAAGCAGACTAAGGACATGGATTACTGGGAACCATATCCTGTGGTCTGATGAGACCAAGATAAACTTATTTGGTTCAGATGGTGTCAAGCGTGTGTGGCGGCAAACAGATGAGGAGTAGAAAGACAAGTGTGTCTTGTCTACAGTCAAGCATGGCGATGGGAGTATCATGGTCTGGGGCTGCATGAGTTCATTGAGGGAACCATGAATGCCAACATGTACTGTGACATACTGAAGCAGAGTATGATCCCCTCCCTTCAGAGACTGGGCCGTAGGGCAGTATTGCAACATGATAATGACCATAAACGACCCCAAACACACCTCCAAGATGACCACTGCCTTGCTAAAGAAGCTGGCCAAGCATGTCTCTAGACCTAAACACTATTGAGAATCTGTTGGGCATCCTCAAACGGAAGTTGGAGGAGCGCAAGGTCTGTAACATCCACCAGCTCTGTGATGTCATCATGGAGTAGTGGAAGAGGACTCCAGTGGCAACCTGTGAAGCTCTTGTGAACTCCATGCTCAAGAGGGGTAAGGCAGTGCTAGAAAAAAATGGTGGCCACACAAAATATTGACACTTTGGGCCCAATTTGGACATTTCCACTTAGGGATGTACTCACTTTTGTTGCCAGCAGTTTAGACATTAATGGCTGCCTGTTTAGTCGTTTTAAGGGGACAGAAAATTTACACTGTTATACAAGCTGTACACTCACTACTTTACATTGTAGCAAAGTGTCATTTCTTCAGTGTTGTCACATGAAAAGATATAATAAAATATTGACAAAAATGTAAGGGATGTACTCACTTTTGTTAGATACTGTAGCAACGTATGCATCCTACATACTTACAGTGAGACTGTCCTCCCTGTAGAGGCAACCTTCTCACCTGCAGACTCTCTAACTAAAACATTCCCGTAGAGATTTCTGATGCTTCCGGCCCCCTAAGGGCACACTTGACTCATCGTTCTGTTGTGCACCTGTAATAGACAAAAACAGAACAACTCCTGCCAATCTGACTAACACATTTGCACTGGTTCCATACAGGAACCATTTGACTAGCAACAGGCACAGTACCTCTCAGTTACTAGGGCACTGACTCTTTCATATCCTAGTCAGAGCCACAAATTAGGATGAAGAAATGCAGAGTCCACCCAACTGGTGTTTAGTGTCCTTCTCTCTGTAACACAGAGGCAACACATCTCCTAGCAGCAAGCTACTATTGCTGGAGCCTGAGCAAAGCTTGCCTTACTTGGGGGTGTCTGTAAGAACTCTCCAAGGGATCTTTCACTCTGGCATCCCTCTCTCTGAAGAGGCAATGAGTCACTACCCTTCTCTTACAAGGTAGCAACTGGTGCAAAGTTTCCTTCAACATCATTCTGGCCCACTGGTCCAAGGATCTTCGCAAAGTGTCCTATAAACAAAGTATTCTCGCAAAGTGTTCTTTTCTCTGTACTTCATTATCCTGGCCCACTGGTCCAAAGGATCTTCGCAAAGTGTCCTTTAAACAAAGTATCTCCGCAAAGTGTGCTTTCTCGTTGCTTTAGCAACAGTAGTGGCCCTAGGCCAAAATGGGTCTTCACAAAGTGTCCTTTAGCAGGATGTCTCTGTGAACTAGGGGTTTACCCCCTCCAGGTAGCAGCCCCTGGTTTTAACAGGAGACGTTCTTTGTGGCAAAGGTTCTTTCTCCCAGGTGAAGAAGCTGTGGCAGTTTCGCTGATCCACATCTTCTTTTGCAAGGATACAAGGGAAGGGGGATTTGGGAATAGGGCTCCTAGCCCTAACAGCAACTTTAGAATCAAAGAGACTCTTCAGGAATACTAACCCCTTTGTAACTCTTTTCAGCTGAAACAAGAACTCGGCACACCTCAATAGTAGTGATCAGGATGAAGCATGCGGACGATTCCGTATACTGATGGCCAAGGCTTGATCTTTTCCATATGGGCAGTGAACCTCCACTCAGTCAATGTAGATTGACCACACCAGATTCTATTTTGCCTTGATTAATAGGAAGGTGTTCCATAATTGAGGCTTAAACTGGTTCCTATGTGGCTTGGGGACATACATGAAGTCCCAAACGGCTTCTTTACACCAGGCCCCTCTCTTGCGCTCAATTTCCTCCATTATCTCCCGGGCAACATTTGGATAATCGTATCCGTACTCCATGGTCATTTTCCTCTGGACAAGGTGTTGAAAACATGAGAACCTTGGGAGTTTTTGCCTGTCTCCTCTCCAAGGTGGGGGTCTAAAGGGTCTCCACTAATGATGAGCCGAACACCCCCCGGTTCTTCGATTCGCACCAGAACACCGCAAATAGAGGAAAAGTTTGTTTGAATAAACGAACCCCATTGAAGTCAATAGGATTCGAACCTCGAAAATCAAATAGCCTCATTTTGAAGACTTAAATGCAAGTCATTGCCCCAAAAAAGTGTATGGGGGTCCGGGTCCTGACCTGGGGAACATGTATCAATGAAAAAAAAGTTTTTAAAAACGATAATTTTTAAAGGAGCACTGATTTACTGACTTTAATGAGGCTTAAAGTGAAACTATAAAAATTAAAATTCCTTCAAATATCACGATTGGGGGGGTCTCCTGAATGTGCCTCTACGATGTATGTAGCCTGCTGCAGCTATACTAACACTTCTAAAGCAAAAAATACCATATACAAATATACATACAAGTTTCAAATTGCATGTACTTGTCATACAGGTGCAGAAAAATTGGGCCTTTGCGGAATGTGGTGCCTGAACACCGTAACCAAGGCCTCGCAGTTACTCTTGCTGGGTGCAGGAATGGGACCTGCTGGTAAGAATTCCATGCAAAATTGAAATCGCATGTGCTATACAAGTAACAAAAATTGGGCCTTTGCGGAAGGTGGTGCCTGAACACTGTAACCAAGGCCTCACAGTTACTCTTGCTGGGTGCCGGAACGGGACCTGCTGGTAAGAATTCCATACAAATTTGAAATTGTATGTGCTATACAAGTGCCAAAAGTTGGGCCTTTGCCGTTTGTGGTGCCTGAACACCGTAACCAAGGCCTCCCAGTTACTCTTGCTGGGTGCAGGAACGGGACTTGCTGGTAAGAATTCCATACAAATTTGAAATTGCATGTGCTATACAAGTGCCAAAAATTGGGCCTTTGCCGTTTGTGGTGCCTGAACACCGTAACCAAGGCCTCGCAGTTACTCTTGCTGGGTGCAGGAATGGGACCTGCTGGTAAGAATTCTGTGCAAATTTGAAATCACATGTGCTATACAAGTGCCAAAAATTGGGCCTTTGCCGTTTGTGGTGCCTGAACACCGTAACCAAGGCTTTGCAGTTACTCTTGCTATGTGCAGGAACGGGACCTGCTGGTAAGAATTCAATGCAAATTTGAAATCGCATGTGCTACACAGGTGCAAAAAATTGGGCCTTTGGTGTTGGTGGTGCCTGAACTCCATAACCCCTCACAGTTAGCAGGGCACAGGGACAGGGCTTGCTGTTAAAAATTACATACGACATTTAAATTGTATGCACCAAGGGCAAAACAATTAGGCCTTGGGTTGGTAGTGACCTAAACCAAAAACATTGTTGGAAGCTAGCAGAATCAAGGTAGAGGAATAGAATAGGCAGCATATGCAGTCTTCATGGGATGGCAGACCCCTAGCAAATTCAATCTGTTACATCAGCCTCAGGGGCGTGATAGCTCTTGTTGATCCAGGACTGGTTAATTTTGATGAAAGTCAGCTGATCAACAGAGTCTGCGGACAGACGCACTCTTTTGTCCGTCACAAAACCTCCAGCAGCACTGAACATCCGTTCCGAAAGCACGCTGGAAGCAGGACAGGCCAGTAGCTCAATTGCATATTGAGCAAGTTCTGGCCAGTGGTCCATCCTCAAGAACCAGTAAGACAGTGGATGCGCAGCTGGAAAAGTCTCCAAGTCTGCTCTTGCGCCTAGATAATCATGCACCATATGATGGAGACGCTGGTGATTGTTGCTTAAAACCTAACAGCCCTGGGTGCTGCTGAGGACATAAGAACTGTTTAAAGGCATCGGTCAGCCGGTCCCCTTCTCCACCGCTCCTCCTTTGGCTGAACGATGCCTCAGAAACACGTCCGGAGAATGTTGACCTCCCAGTGTCTGGAAAGGCGGTAGACAAATTTATAATGTATAAGGCCTCCTCAAGATGTTTCATCCTCTGCTTCCTCAGTGAAGGCAGGATGAGCTCTGCAACTTTACCCTTGTAACGTGGATCAAGAAGGGTTGCCAACCAGTAATTATCCCTCTCCTTGATAGCACGCATCCTCGGGGCCTTTCGCAGGCTTTGCAGAACCAGGGAGCCCATGTAACGTAAGTTGGAGGAGGCATGAGCTTCTGAGTCCTCTGGGTCACTAAGGATGACATTGTCAGCAGGAGCAACCTCTCCCCAACCTTGTACAACTCCTGGGGTTTCTGGGGAATCAAAACCATCCCTTGAAGACTGCTGTATGCTATCCTCTTCCTCTACATCCATGCTGCCGAAATCCTCATCCTCCTCCTCCTCTTTCTCCTGTGTGTTTTGTGGCTCTGCAGGAATGATATCTGCATAAAGGGGGCCTTGTGAGGAAAAGGACGTCCTCCTATTCCTGCCGCTGTTCTGCCTCAAGTGCCCTGTCCATGATTCCAAGCAGCGTGTGCTTTAGCAGATAGACTAACGGGATATTGTCACTGCATGCATCGTCCCAGCTTAGAATCCTTGTGGCCTCCTCAAATGGTGACAGGACGATGCATGCATCCTTAATCAAAAGCCACTGGCGTGGCGAAAAAAAGCCAAGCTCCCCTGACCCTGTCCTTTTGCCATACTCACACAGGTACTCATTGGTGGCCCTCTGCTGCATGTGCAGCTGCTGCAGCATTGCCAACGTTGAGTTCCACCTGGTGGGCGTGTCACAAATGAGGCGGTTGGTGGGCAGGTTGAATTCCCCTTGAATGACAGATGAGCGAGCACTGGCATTGAACAAATGGTGGAAATGGCCACAGACTTTTTTTGGCCTGCCTCAGGAGATTTTGGAAGCCTGGGTATCTGCTCAAGAAATGCTGCACCACCAGATTCAGAACATGTGCCAAGCATGGAACAATTGTCAAGTGTCCCTGTCAGAGGACGGAGAGAAGGTTGGTGCCATTGTCGCATACAACCATTCCTGGCTCAAGCTGTTGTGGCGTCGACCATCTCTGAGCCTGCCCCTGCAGAGCTGATAGAATCTCTGCATGGTTGTGACTACTATCCCCCTAGACAGACCAACTGAAGCACCGCGTGGCCTCTTTTAGCCTGACTGCTTGTGTAGCCCCTTGAACGCTTACGGAGCACTGCTGCTGCAGAGGAGAATTGAGCAGAATAGGACATGGAGGAGGAGGAGGTGGTGGAGTAGCCAGATGTGGCAGAACCAGCACCAGATTTTTGGAGGCGTGGTGACAAAACAAGCTGCAACACCGAACCCTGTCCTGCATCCTTCCCAGCTGCCAGCAAAGTTACCCAGTGCGCCGTGAAAGAAATGTAATGTCCCTGTCCATGCCTGCTGCACCAAGAGTCAGCAGTAATGTGCACCTTCCTGCTGACTGCTTTGTCCAACGAGGCCAAAACACTACCTTCCACATGACAGTAGAGAGCCGAAATGGCCTTACGCAAAAAGATATGCCTTTTTGGGACCTGCCACTGTGGTGCAGCACATTACCCATATTCGCGAAAGGGAGCCAAGTCTACCAGCTGAAAAGGCAGTAACTGTAATGCTAGCAATTTGGCCAAGCTAGCATTAAGACGCTGAGCATGTGGATGGCTGGGACAGTATTTCTTTCTACGGTTCAAATACTGGAGTAGTGAAATTTGCCTGCTGCTCAAATCAAGTGGTGGTGTACTACTAGCAGATTGGGTGCAAGTCTCTGTGCCATTCATTGCTATACCATCATCCCTCTCAATGCTGGTATTTGAGAAGGCATGAGGTATAGTAGGGTTAGAGATCGCAGATGAGGAGCAAGGTGATGTATGCTTGTTTTGATCTGGTGCCTCTTTCAGGTGCTGTTGCCAACTGACTGCATGGCAGGTCGTCAAATGCCTTGTCAAGCATATGGTGCCCAAGCAGCTGGTGTTCTGGCCACGCTTGATCCGCTTTAGACAGATGTTGCAAACAGCAACGCTGTGGTCTACTGCACAGATGCTGAAAAAAACCCACACTAATGAACTTTTTGGAGTCCGCTGGGATTTTTCAGCACCTTGCACCTGTGGAGCTCTGTGCTGTGACGCAATAGGTTGGCTACTGCTATGGTGGCCCCTGAAGCACATCCTGCCTCGTTGGAGTTGTTCGCACCCCCCCCCCTCCTCCTCCTCCTCCTCCATCCTGTCAAGCACCCAAGTACAGTCAGTGACCTCATCATCACCTCCCTCCTCATCACTGGAGCAAACTTGGCAATATGCTTCAGCTGTGGCAACATGACTGCTGGTTTCTTGTCCGTCATTGTCACCCCCCTCTCTCTAGGCTCACGTTATTCCCTTCATCAACCTGGGAACCAACATCACAGCTTTCAGATTGCTGCGCATCCTCCAGGAGCATGTCAATGACACTATGATGGAATAGTTCAGGTGACTCCTCCGTGTATGATGGTGGGGCAACTAAAGGAGTAGCTGTGGTGAAGGAGACTGTTGAACGGGCCCCTTTGGCAGCTGCGGTGAAAGGCAAACTACTGGGTGCTGGGGTGTTAGAGGAAGAGGAGGATGAGGAGGATGAGGATGGCTTATTGATCCACTCCACCAACTCTTCCACATGTTGTGGATGAATAGCATGAGCAGCACCGTAAATAAAGGACGGGCGTACCCTGCACTTTTCACAATGGACACAGAGGCTGCTTGCCCACTTTTCGTGGCCTGTGAGCGTCGGCCTCTCTTTGTCTGCCTTTCAGGCATGCTGTTGATAAAGATTAATATAGGGTATACGCAACTAACTAATAGATACTCAATGACCTGATATGATGTAATTGATAGCCCTATAGATGAGCTGTGGTGGTTATAGAGGTACACAAGTGACCGATTATCAATACTCTCACTGATATCTGTTGTAATCTATAATCCTATAGATGGATGATCTGTGATCCCTATAGAAAGATCGACAACTGAGCAATGGTTACTGTGGCTGATAGCTGCAGCGATCTCTCTATTCCTACAGGTCTGTGATCCCTATAGAAAGATCCACAACTGAGCAACGGTTACTTTGGCTGATATCTGCAGTGATCTCTATTCCTACAGGTCTGTGATCCCTATAGCAAGATCCACAACTGAGCAAAGGGTATTGTGGCTGATTTCTGCAGTGATCTCTATTCCTACAGGTCTGTGAATAATATAGAATGTTGCAGAAACTAACCGATGAACAATACTGTAACTGGTATCTGATGTAAAGAAAGACAGCTCTCCCTACCTCACACAGGAACCTTGGCCTTCCCTACACTGCTACTCCCTCACTGGCGCTATACTGTCTGATATGATGTAAAGAAATCCATCTCTCCCAAACTCACACAGGAACCTGTCCATCCCTACACTGCTAGGAATGTCTCTCTGCACTGTCTGACTTAAAAAAAAAAAAATGACTCTCTCCCTGCCTGAATTGCATGCCTGTCCCTGTCTGATAGCCCACACAATGGCACTACACGCTGCCTCTGCGCGAGCAGCCTTTATGTAGTGTTGGGCGTGTACCTGGCCCCTGAGCCATGATTGGCTAAAGGCAGCCTGCCTTTAATCCAATCATGGCAGAGGTCATTTGATTGGCCAAAGCATGAGGTCAGGGTGCATGCTTTGGCCAATCACATAACGAGCTGCGCGTGCGGTGCACGTGCAGTGCATTATGGGAAACTCTAATTTCCCACGAAGAAGCACATTTGTTCGTCATTCGACGACCGATTGAATTGGCAATGTTCGAGTCAAACTTACCTTCGACTCAAACTTGAGGCTCATCCCTAGTCTCCGCTTTATGGATCAGATGAGAATATGCATCATTCTGTGCCCGAGCCCGGGCATAGGTGCAAGGTGGGGATAGATCTGGGACCCTAGTGGCATAGGCCTCACAGAACCCCAAGTTCCTTCACTGAGGGACCTGAAACTGGCAGGATTCTTCTTCCTTCAGTTCCCCAGTCCCACTCAGCCTCTACTTCTGATCCCCAGTCATGGATTCCCTCTTCCAGGGACCCGTAGCGATACTGGAAACTAAGTGACCCCACATCAATGGCCCCATATCTCCCCTTCACTGGACGTACTGGAGGACTTCAATATCTGGGCCCATTGACTGCCCTCTGCCTCTTTAAGAGCTGGACTACTTGCTGCTGTAACTGCTACCAAGGCACCTTGCAACTGCTGCTCAGCTCTGACAACTTGTGCGCATTGCACCTCTAAGATTTGGGTCTCCTTGGTTTGGCAGATGGTTGTGCTGGTCCCAGCCCCAGCGGTACGCTCGGCACTCCCGGTTCTCTCAAAAAAGGGATAGCCACTATGGGTGTCAGCAGTTCTGAAGTGGTTTGCACTTCCCAGTTCAGATACAATCTTCTGGGCTGGCAATCACTCCTCTCTAGCTTCAGCAGCATGTCACCGCAGTGCCCACACTGACCCCATGCTTGCAGCGGCATGGACATATTCAGGCATCTGCTACATACTAGTCCAAGATGCTCCGTGTCCCCTCCACTGCACAAGGCCAGAATTCCCTTGGGCTCAACCGGAGCCCTGTGTCCAACAGGGTCAGATTCTGCCATTCAGTCCGCTCTGCAGGATCTCCGCCAACACATGGGATAGCCACTGCGCTCACTCCGGCATCCGCCATCACACGTGTCCATGGGCGTCCGCAGAACTTTTTTCAGGGGGGGGGCATCATTTTAAGGTCACCCATTCTGTGCCCCTTTTAAAGCACAAGTGCTTGTGCTGTGTAATCCCCCACCCCCCGTATCACCTTAAAATACCTGGCTGATCCTGCCTGGCTATGTCCTTCCCTCCGTTTACGTACCTCCATCACCTGCAGCCCTCCTGTTCTCCTCTGTCCTCTCTTCCCCCTCTCTCCCTGCCGGTCTGCTCCTCTCTCAATGCCCCCCTCCCCCTTCTCCCCCTGCTGCTGTAGTTTCATTTAAAGTTTCCTATCCTGTCTACAGTCTGTTTAATAATCCTGTGTGCCCCTGTGTCTGTGTTTTATAAAAATAAGCCATTCTTTACAAGTTTTCAGAGTGCCGATCGGTGCTCACGTGACCCACCGCCTCTCTCCTTCTCTCCTCCTCCCCTCCCAATTGACGACAGGAATCCTCAGCCCCACCGACTGCAGGCGGCTGTCAGATAGGGAGAGGAGAGAGCCGACGGGTCACATGAGCGGTACTCGACGCACTAAAAACTGGTAAAGAAAGCCTTATTTTTTTAAAATGCATACACAGGAGCACACAGGATTATTAAACAGAACAGACAGGGTGGTATAAAGTGGCTTAACAATCACTTTAAAGGGGCAGTTGAGATTCCAGGGGGGGGGGGGGAATTTGCCCCTCCTTGCCCCTACCTGCAGACGCCCATGCACGTGTCTGCTCTTCAGCTACACCCGATGGTAGAAGTGACATCTCAGCTCCCTTAAGATTGGCAGCCTGCGGATGGTGAATCCGCCCACAGCCCCAGACTAGCTGACTCTTCAGCGGTGGCTCCTCCTGCAAGGCAGATCTCTTTGGCACGCTCTCTCCCGTGTCGTGCAGTAACCCCTTCGTCATTGCTATAACGTTTCTCAGCCTGCACGAATGGTACTGCATTGCAGATTGTGTTCCCTGCCACAGATACACATACATCTGCTTCTTCTGTCTGTACTTGAGCTTCAGTTGCACTTCTCCATTCACAAGCCAACCAAACTCCCTCACTGCTGCTAGCAATTGTTCCGCTGTAACCAGCTGTACTGCAGACATTTTCTTCCACAGCACATGTACACACACAACCCCTGACGTGCCGATCCCTGCATCCCAGGTCAATCTTGACCAAAACTTAAAAGCCCACTTGCACAGGTTACTATAAGGCAGACATGATTTTCTCCTACAATAAAGTATATCCTTTCTCCATTGACCCTCCAGCACTTTACTTGTGAAGACAGTGTTACTTGGGCAAATACTCGGCCGCTGCTGGTAACAACCACCGCTGTCACTCAGAGGAAATCTTGGACGATGCCCTAAAATGTAGCACTGTCCTCGTAGGGCTTGCTGTGTCATCACTTGTTGGGCCTCCTCTGATTACCAGCAGACAGTCACTTAGGATACAGTTCACACATTCATCCTTACTCCCAATGGCTTGTTACTTAATAAACAGTCCAGGGGTGTTGGTTTTTAGTATTTATTGTGGAACTTGGATGGGAGAATAGAAAAGTGGGATACTTCAAATGGAACTATAAACAGTTGATAAGGACAACTCTCACTTGACCTCACCAGGTTGCTTGTGAAAGCAGTCACACTGCTTGACCATACTGCCATGTGTCAAGCTGGAGTCCTCTTCCACTCCTCCATGACGACAAGGTGGTTTTCTCTGAAATACTGCCTGTACCTCGAGCCACACAGGAGAGGCAGAAGGAGATTAGGGAACTTAACGAGTGGCTGAGGAATTGGTGTAGGAAGGAGGGGTTTGGGTTCCTGGAGAACTGGGCTGACTTCTCAGTCGGCTACCGGCTCTTTAGTAAGGATGGGCTGCACCTTAATGGGGACGGTACAGCTCTTTTGGGGAGAAAGATGGCCACCAAGTTGGAGGGGCTTTTAAACTAGGAGATGGGGGGGAGGGCTCAGAAGTAGAGTCAGTCAGGAGGGAGCAAAGGACTGAAGGCAGTTGTAGGGTCAGCAGCGACACTAGGTCCACAACGTCAATCGGTAGGTCTGTGCGGGAGAACCTCAGACCGAACAGGAATAAACATAACCAATCACGTTTAACGTCCGTAAAACTAAGAGGGGTATATGCTAATGCCAGGAGTCTAGCTAATAAAATAGATGAGTTGGAAATGTTAGTTCATGAAGAGGTTATAGACCTTGTGGGAATAGCGGAGACTTGGTTTGACCCCTCACATGACTGGCTGGCAAATATCCAAGGGTATTCGGTGTACCGGAAGGAAAGGATAGGAAAAAGAGGGGGAGGGGTATGTCTCTACGTCAAGAACAATGTAAGGGTGATAGAGCGGAGTGACATTACGGAAGGGATGAGTATGGAGTTAGAATTCGTGTGGTTAGAACTCCTTAGGGAAGGAGAAAAGGGAAAAGTAATTGTGTGGGTTTGCTATAGGCCACCTAAACAAGGGGAGGAGGTAGAGTGGGAATTTTTAGCACTGTTGGGTAAAGTGGCAAAGCTAGGATCTGTCATCATATTGGGGGACTTCAATTATCCCGACATTGACTGGGGAGAGGGGACTACACACTCACAGAAGGCCCGTCTATTCACGGAAACCTTACAGGACAACTACATGTCACAGTTGGTGGACTCTCCGACTAGAGAAAATGCAGTCCTGGATCTATTGATCACTAATGACCCAGACATAATCTCGGAGGTAGGAGTCAAGGACAACCTGGGCTCTAGCGATCACAGGATGATCACATTTAGTGTAAATAACAATAGAACAAGGCAAGTGGGGAACATAAGAACCCTTAACTTCAGAAGGGCAAACTTTCCAAAATTGTTCTCATTGATGGAAAGGGTAAACTGGGACCGAACCCTAGGATCCCTGACCACAGAGGAAAAATGGGAATGCTTTAGGAACATATTAAGCAAAGGCATCTTGCAGTGCATTCCTATGGGAAATAAATTTAGAAGAGACAAAGCCAAACCTGGCTGGCTAAACCGTAGCGTTAAAAACCTTATTAGGGGAAAAAAAAAGGGCCTTCAGGAAATATAAATCAGAAGGCACAGTATTGGCTTTCGACCAATACAAGAAAGCAAATAAGAAGTGTAAACACGAAATCAAGATGGCTAAAATAGACTTTGAGAGACAAATAGCGGAGGATAGTAAAAAAAAACCCAAAGAAATTCTTTAAGTATATCAATAGCAAAAAAACTAGGGCAGAGCATATTGCACACATAATTAGCGATGATGGGAGGATGGTTACAGAGGACACTGAAAAAGCAACCGTGCTGAATGCTTTTTTCTCGTCAGTCTTTACACAGGAAACGGAGGGGTACACTGACCATGACTGTTTGGTTAGTAGCAATACACAGAACTTGCCACTATGGCTAACAGAGGGTGAAATCAGGGAAAGGCTGGATAAACTTAACACAAACAAATCACCAGGCCCGGGTGGCGTACATCCGAGAGTACTCAAGGAACTCAGTAAGGTTATATCCAGACCACTGTTCCTGATCTTTGCGGACAGTATTAGGACAGGAGAAGTACCAGGAGATTGGAGGAAAGCCAACGTGATTCCGATATTCAAAAAGGGTCAGAGGCATGTCTCGGGAAATTATAGGCCTGTCAGTTTGACATCGATAGTATGTAAACTTCTGGAGGGGATGATAAGGGACTATATTGTAGAGTTTGCTAAAGACAACAGCATCATCAGTAATAACCAGCACGGGTTTACAAATGGGTGTTCTTGTCAAACCAATCTATTAGCATTCTACGAGGAGGTGAGCTGTGAGCTAGATAGGGGCAGACCAGTGGATGTGGTGTACCTAGATTTCGCTAAGGCGTTTGATACAGTTCCCCATAAGCGCTTAATTTATAAAATAAGGTCTGCAGGTATCGACAGCAGGGTGTGCTTTTGGATACGGAACTGGCTAAAAGGGCGTGTCCAAAGGGTGGTAATAAACAGCGCATACTCAGACTGGTCTGAGGTAGTAAGCGGGGTGCCCCAGGGCTCGGTCCTGGGACCAACCTTGTTCAATTTATTAATAAACAGCATTGAGGACGGGATCAGTAGTTCAATCTCAGTTTTTGCAGATGACACAAAATTGGGCAGGGCAATAACCGCACAGCATGAAGCAGATATCCTACAGAATGACCTGGACAAAATAACAGAGTGGGCAACGACTTGGCAAATGAGGTTTAACGTAGAGAAGTGTAAGGTTTTGCACTTGGGGACTAGAAACATAAAAGCACAATACACGTTAGGAGGGGAACCCTTGGGGGAATCAAAAATGGAGAAGGATCTGGGAGTCTTGGTTGATGATAGATTAGGCAACAGCATGCAATGTCAGGCGGCAGCTGCCAAAGCTAGCAGAATATTAGCATGCATAAAGAAAGGGATGTATTCCAGAGATAAGACTATAATCCTTCCACTTTATAAAACTCTGGTCCGACCGCATCTGGAGTATTCTGTCCAGTTCTGGTCGCCAGTCCTCAGGAGGGATGTGTTGGAGCTGGAGATAGTCCAGAGAAGGGCAACTAAACTAATTAGGGGATTGGAGGACCTTGATTATGAAGAGTGTCTGCAATCGCTTGATTTATTCTCCCTGGAGAAGAGACGCCTGAGGGGGGACATGATAGCAATTTTTAAATATCTCAATGGGGATCTCAGCTTAGAAAAAAGCTGTTTAGTCGAAGGGATTGCATGAGGACTCGGGGGCATACAATGCAATTAGAGGAGAAGCGTTTTAACCTCAGGCAACGTGGGGGGTTCTTTACTGTTAGGGCTACAAGATTGTGGAATTCTCTACCACAAGAGGTGGTTTCTGCGGGTAGTATGGTGGCTTTCAATAGACTATTGGACGTGCATCTCAAGGATCAGAACATTCAGGGGTATGAGAGATGATTACAGCCACACACACCTACACAGGTTGAACTGGATGGACTATTGTCTTTATTCAACCTCACCTACTATGTAACTATGACGGAACAGGTAGATGTTAGAGACCTTGCGCTCCTCCACCTTCCATTTGAGGATGCCCCGCAGATGCTCAATAGGGTTTAGGTCTGGGGACATGCTTGGCCAGTCCATCACGTTAACCCTCAACTTTTTAGCAAGGCAGAGGTTGTCTTGGAGGTGTGTTTGGGGTCGTTATCATGTTGGAATTCTGCCCTGCGGCCCAGTCTCCAAAGGGAAGAGATTATGCTTGCCTACAGTATGTCACAGTACATGTTGGCATTCGTGGTTCCCTCCATGTACTGTAGCTTTCCATTGCCAGCAGCACTCATGCAGCCCCAGACCATGACACTCCCACCACCATGCTTGACTGTAGGCAAGACACACTTGTCTTTGTACTCTTCACCTGATTGCCGCAACACACGCTTGAAACCATCTGAACCAAATAAGTTTATCTTGGTCTCATCAGACCACAGGACATGGTTCCAGTAATCCATGTCCTTAGTCTGCTTGTCTTCAGCAAACTGTTTGCGGGTTTTTTTCTGTGCATCATCTTTAGAAGAGGCTTCCTTCTGGGATGACAGCCATGCAGGCCAATTTAATGCAGTGTGCGGGGTATGGTCTGAGCACTGACAGGCTGACCCCCCACCCCTTCAACCGCTGCAGCAATGCTGGCAGCACTTATACGTCTATTTCCCAAAGACAATCTCTGGATATGACTCTGAACACGTGCACTCAACCTCTTTGGTTGACCATGGTGAGGCCTGTTCTGAGTGGAACTTGTGGATCCTGTTAAACCGCTGTATGGTCTTGGCTGCTGCGCTGCAGCTCAGCTTCAGAGTCTTGGCAATCTTTTATGGCCATCTTTATGTAGAGCAACAATTCTTTTTTTTTCAGATCCTCAAAGTTCCTTGCCATGAGGTGCCATGATGAACTTCCAGTGACCAGTATGAGAGAGTGCGAGCGATAACACCAAATTTAACACACCTGCTCCTCATTCACACCTGAGACCTTGTAGCACTAACAAGTCACGTGACATTGGGGAGGGAAAATGGCTAATTGGGCCTAATTTCGACATTTTCACTTAGGGGTGTACTCACTTTTGTTACCAGCAGTTTAGACATCAATGGCTGTGTGTTGAGTTTTTTGAAGGGAGAGCAAATTTACACTATTATACAAGCTGTACACTCACCACTTTACATTGTAGCAAAGTGTAATTTCTTCAGTGTTGTCACATGAAACAATATAATAAAATACAGTAAAACCTTGGTTTGAGAGTAACTTGGTTTGAGAGCGCTTTGCAAGACAAGCTAATTTTTTAAATAAATTTTGACTTGATATACAAGCGATGTCTTGATATACAAGTAGCGTCATGTCCCAACTAGGTATAAAAGAGAAGAGAGCAATATTGTTACATTTAATGAAGGTTCAATATTTAGCAGCTCACATGGTTGATGATTAAAACAGGCACATCTAAGTCTGCAGGCATCCGGGGTAAAGCTGTCCACATAGACCATCCTCCGCACTGCCATCTTCATCACACCCTTCCACGCTGCGCTCCATGAGTAATTCAAAGTCTCGCTTTCAGATCACTCTACTGCAGGGTAGTCTTCCCAATCACAATTGCAGACTGACAACGGTGAGAGCCAGTGGTTCAGAAGATGGTCTATGTGGACAGCTTTACCCCCGATGCCTGCATACTTAGATGTGCCTCTTTAATCATCAACCATGTGAGTTGCTAAATGTTGTACCTTAATTAAATGTCCCCATACTGCTACACTTAGAGGCGCCTCTCTTCTCTTTTATACTCTGTAGCTCCTGCTGGATTTTGCTTCTAATCCCCTTGTGGAGGCTGCCATTTGTGGATGGACATTTTATGATGACACAACCTATCACATTGCTATAATCTTTGTATATAGACTATAAACTGAAAGACTTATGAATAAATGGTTGTGGAACGAATCATCTGAGTTCCCATTATTTCTTATAGGAAAATTCGCTTTGATATAAGAGTGCTTTGGATTACAAGCATGTTTCCGGAAAGAAATTTTGCTCAGTAAATTTGAGCTCAGTAATTTAGTCCCCATACTATGTGTTATTATATTAATTGTTATTGTTAAAAAAACCATAATGACTTAGTCCACAGCTAGCTAAGTAATGAATCCCATGAAAATACACTCTGCTCCCTCTTTATTCCAAAGAAATAAATATATTACTGCACGATATATAGTTTAATTGTACGGCTCTGCATAAGTGATCCCTCAAGGAACCCATTAAGGAATACCAATGTATTTTATACAGTCTGGGAACATCAAACCTTCAAAGCAAATTTACATTTTTTTCGGTCCATCAAACAAGATTATCTGTTATCTGGGTTTTTGTTTAATTTGTTGTTTTGATCCTGTGTTTTCAACAGGAGATGTTGACAAAGGGATCTACAATTCAGCAATAACTTATCCTAATTTATTGAAACTGATTTTTCTACAGTGTAAAGCTTTACCATCTGGATTGTGAGTTTTTATAATTTTTGCTTTTACCATATCTATAAGTTTTTGAGTTTTTACTAATTCTATGGAATATATCAGAAATATTTGCCCAAATAAATGATGGTTAAAGGAGCACATGTGTAAAACAAAAATGAAACGTATTATTAATTAAAAGGTATATACAGCATTACGTAGGCTAGACTATTCATATTACATTATATGACATTAATATTTGTCTATCCTAAAGTATCAATGTTGATGTAAGTTATCTGGTTCCCAGAATGAGCAGGTTCCCTGGGTGCAGCTTTATTTGGTAGGGGCCCACTAGGAGTTTGCTGAAAAGCCCCTTCTCCACCTTTCTTCTGGATTCTCTAGCTGTTGCTTTGCTCAAAATCAGCAATCCTTCTTACAGCAGGGAGAATATACAACTGTGGCCAGCACAGAGAGCAGAGAGAACAGTGGGAACAGGCCATAATCACTAACATGCCTGGACAGTGCGGGATCTCCTCCTTCTGTATCAATAGTCACCCCCTCTCTCTCAGAACATTGCCAGGAGCTTCTATGTGTGTACGGCTTCAGATAAACCCACTCACTCTATTCACCTTCCATGGGGTGGGTTGAGGGGGGAGCTGTCTGTACTCCTCCTAGCGGGGGGTCTCCTTCTACTGGAGGGAGTTGTGAAGGGGGGAGTCTGTATTGGGGTCCCCTTTGATTACCTTGTTGCACTTTTTCTGGATAGGGATCTCTTTCTACTTGAGGGGAGTCAATATTCCTGGATGAGAGGGAAGGGTCCCTTCTGATCACCCCCCTGTACTCCTTAATGGTGGGAGATCTCTGAATCTTTCCCATGTACACCTGGCAGTGTGGAGGAGAGGTCTCCCTGTACTCCAGTTGGGGGTTTTAGATTACTGCCTGTAATTGTGGATGGGGGTCCCTGATTAGTTCTTCATTATAGGGGCCCTGTTTACTTGTAGAGCCTCATTAGTAGTTAAACTTCTTAAGGATGGCCTTGGCCTTGATACTTGTACTGAGCTCTCCGAATTAGGTTATCACAGCCTGACTAATCAGGATATTTTCCCTGGACACTCATAGAAGTCTCTCCAGTCCTGTTGTCCTATGCTGGGGTCTCTGGGTGGGCCTGCACCCTACAATCTCAGTATGGGATTCCTATCATACCAACCTCTGCTAGCATTTCTACCGACAGTCCTCCCCCTGAGTCTCTTCCTCCCCATACACAGACATACTGGTGGGGGGTGAGGCAGAAACAGGATATATAATACAACTGCTATGTATGATCCATGTGTCCTTTTATACAAAGATCCTATAGGGCAACAATGAGATTGCTGTGGGCTCTGGATGATTGCTATGGGCTGTATATGATCCATGTGTCCTTTTCCACACAATTCATATAGGGGTACACAATAGGAATGCTTTGGTCTTGCACAGTCAGGGCGAGGAAGGTGGAAGCAGAAGGGGCCCAAGCTTTGGATGCAATGTTATTATGTAGAAGGGGAAGGAAGCGCACTGGGAGCATGCCGTAGCTCCATTTTCCACCTGCCTCACTGACAGGAGTGACAGCAGTGTCTTTTCTTTCAGAAGGAGCAGGAGCTTTGATAGTTCCTCACACCAATGCCGAAGTAGTTATACCTTCGTCTCTGTTAGCCCCATATTTTTCTGTGGGACAGAATGTGAACTGCTATTAAACTTTTTAGTTCACTGTGGTGTGCCACAACCATTTGCACTATTTTATGCAATATAATTAGGGATGGGCAATAATTAGGGATGGGCTCTGTGTTCATGTGTTTAAACCCTATGACAGAGTTAAAAACCAAAAACGGCCTGCCCCCCCCCCTTAACCTATACCAGGCCCTTTGGGTTTGGAATTAATTTTAAGTGGAACTCCACGCCAAAATTTAAAAAAAAACTGGTACAGATTTTTAGGGGAACTCCATGCAAAAAGGTAACCCCCCCAGAAGTCCATACCAGACCCTTATCTGAGCATGCAGCCTGGCAGGGCAGTAAAGAAGGGGGGGGGGTGAGCGAGCACCCCCCCTCTCCTGAATCATACCAGGTCGCTTGCCCTCAACATGGGGAGGGTGCTTTGGGGTGCCCCCCAAAGCTGCTTGTCCCCATGTTGATGGGGGCAAGGGCCTCTTCATGAGAACCCTGGACTGTGGTTGTGGGGGTCTGCGGGTGGGGGGCTTACATGACGTCATGTGATGTCAGAAGGGGCAGTGCCACCAGTTGACGTAACCGGGTGGCCACGTCTCTTGCCTATAAAAGAACTGTCAAAGCTGAAGATCGGGTAGATGGTGGGTAGCCTCTGAAGAGGCGAAGCGTTTTTAATTTTTTTTCGGGCCCAGTGGGTGTCATGATTTCTTTTTCTTTTCAATAAAGGACTTGTCAAAAACTGTGTTTTGTGGTTTTTACATTTATACAATTTTTTGGTGAATGGGTAGGGGTACGATGTACCCGATACCTATTCACATGGGGGGGGTGGGATATGGGGGCCCCCTTGTGAAAGGGGACTTCCAGATTCTGATAAGCCCCCCACTCACAGACCCCGAAAACCACAGCCCAGGGTTGTCATGAAGAGGCCCTTGTCCCCATCAACATGGGGACAAGGTTCTTTGGGGTGGGGGCCATGTTGAGGGCATGTGGCCTAGTATGGTTCAGGAGAGGGGGGGCGCTCGCTCGTCCCCCACCCCTTTCCTGACCTGCTTGGCTGCATGCTCGGATAAGGGTCTGGTATGGATCTTGGTGGGGACCCCACGCCGTTTTTTTTTTTTATTTTTTAAATCTGTATTGCCGGGAGACGGCAATACATTAAAACTGCGAGCAAAGTTAAATTACATTTTTTTCTTTAGAAATGTCAGTATTGCTGCAGCAGGCTCCATACATCATACAGATGCACCACTTTACAGGCACATAGGGGACCCCCCAGGCACGATATTTGAAGGAATTTTTCATTTTTATTGTTTTACTTTAAGCATCATTAAAATCACTGCTCCTGTAAAAACTATCTTTTTAAAAAAATCTTTTTGCATTCATTTTTAATGGCAATTACTTGCATATAAGCCTTTAAAATGAGGACATTAGATTTTTCATGCTCATGTCCCATAGACTTTAATAGAATTTGCATGTTCGCTAGAACGTTTTCCCTGTTCAAGATGTTCTGGTGCAAACCGAACAGGGGGGGGTGTTCGGCCCATCACTATCCATAACCATTACATAGGTTTCAGCTTGGAGCTGCACAAACTTTTATTAGCCATGCCTACTATCTTTACCCAAGGGGGCACAGTTTCAGACATCTTTGCCCTGGGCACCAGATAGCCTTGTCTTTTTGCAAGTTCAAATCATAGATGTTAAAAGTTCATCCAAAAGTTGTATTTTTGTTAAAAGCGGAGCCTGGTGCACCTCGCTTTCCTATTTGCTACTCCAACAATATGGCTTCCATAGGTCCTGGACCTTTTCCTGTTAACTTGGGAGCTTTGGCTTTTCCATCCGCCTTTGTGCGTTCCAGCTCCTCCTGCTACATTCTCCATAATATAAATTAAATGCACATTTTACAGGGAGAGTTTTAATCACTCAGCAGGTATACAGATCCAGAAAGGCAGCAGCGGAATTTACCTCTCAAATATCAGGTGGGCTGACCTCTTATACTCCCTTTAAACTTCAGGTATTTCTACATGTAAAATTATGGAGGTCAAACAATTGGAGATCTTCTTTTAATTGTATCTTTAGGCACCTTAACAATGAAAATTAAAACCAATAAAAAGGAAGGCTTTATTTTAGAGGCTAATAGTTATTTTTTTTTCAATATGTTTCATTGGCAAAAGTAAAAGTACAATTTGTCATCACAAGTAAAGAAATGACAGTAATGACAATAATGACAGTACAGTGTTCATTTGCATATGGTCTTTCATAGCAGTACATATCCTTATTAATCCTTATTATCAGTTTATAGACTGTGGAGAAAAATTGTACATGAGAATGTGATTTGAATTGGGTGATTTAAATCAAACAGTTTTAAATCAGACCTTAGAAACCCTTTAGTGTCGCTCCAAGCCCAAGGTAGTGTGCTGCCCGCTGGAGCTTAGAATCAGGTTGCTGGTGACCTTTCACTCATCCAGAAGTGCCGACATGTGTGTAGGAAATGTGGAATGCCGCTCACCTATTGCATATTATTGTAGGTAATGGCCTCAGGGGGCATGGCCAGTGGAGTGGCGCTGGCTGAGGCCATTACACTGTACATGTATGTACCAGGCTGGGTGATCAGCATCCCACATTTTCTACACACATGTTGGCAGTTTTAAATTAGAATGGGGTATGGGAAAGGATCAGAAAGGAGAAGTATGGGGAGTAATGAGTGTCCCAGTCTAACAATGGAGAGTTCCAGGTCAAAAGGAATGGGTGAGATTTAAGGTCTCTTAATCATCGGCCAAAGTCTGTCAGCAAAAGTATGAGATGCGTGAGCTTTCTTTGAATTTATGCATTGAGTCAATTAGATTTTCCTTGGAAAATGTGTTGTGAACTATGGCCTTACAGTAACTTCAGACAGTGAAAAGGTGGTGGATAGCCATGCTTTTGCAGTATTTTGTTTAGTGTCTGTCAGTCTGTCCAGTTTAAGATTGAGTAAAGCTTCACTTGGGTTCATGAGTATTGTGGTGTCTAATAGTAACGTTCATATATTGTATACACGTTTAAACAGAGATTGGGCTTTAGACAAATCTACCATTTGCGTAAATACATTCCTTGCTCTGGACAACCTCAGAAGAATTGCCCTAAACAGCCTGGGGTAAAGTGGGCAAATCATGTAGGGACCAGATACCAATGGTATAGAATTAAAGTGGAAGGGATAATGGATGGGATTTTATCAGCACCAAAAAATTACAATTATAAAAAGTGCAAAAGTTTATTGTACATCATAATATTTTATATGATGTACAATAAACTTTTGCACTTTATATAAATGAAATTTTTGGTGCCAAATAAAATTCCATCCATTATCCCTTCCACTTTACTTGTTTCCAGGGATGTGGCACTAAGTATGGGGGGGAGGGCAGTTACTATGGTCTGAAATATTTTTTACCAATGGTATAGTTGGTTTCTAATGCTAAGACATGTTGTGAATATGACTAATTTGATATTTAGGGTCCCTAATCCACTTGTCCATGTGAGAATGATGTGGAAGAGATTTGGAATGAGAATAGCACAAGCTTGCGGAGCGTGGATTGTCTTGACATTTCTGCTTGAAGGAGGTCAATGATGTCCCATCTGATTGGGGACAAATCGTGGTGCTAACAAAATTTTGATCTGTAGATATCGGAACAACTCAGATTAAGGAAAGTTATAGGCAGCCTGCAACACTGGGAATGGTTTCATTCTGTTAGTGGTAGCAAGGTGGTAGAGGTATGAAATTTCATACCTGGATCATTGTCTGAATGAATTTGACTCTTCAAAACCTGGGGTGAAAGAAGGATTTTGAAGAAATGACATCAGGGTAAGTGCAGTGATATAAGACCACCTTAGTATTTAAGGGTGTCCCAAAGCCTCAGAGAATGGACTGAGATTGGATTTTGTAGGGTCACTCTATAGTTGGAGAGAAGCCAAAGCAAATTATCCATACTTAGGGGATCACAATTGATTGCTTTAGGTGATACCCATAGGAATGTCTTGGTGACAGTGTAAAAGTTAGTCAGTGGAGTTAGTTGGGAGGCCTAATAATAATTTTGTAATTGGGAACATCTAGCCTGCCATGGATTCTAGGTTGATACAAGACACATTTTGGCAGTCTAGGTCTTTATTGCAGCCATATAAATTGCATGATTTACCTTTGTTGATTGCAGAGAATTTACTAGGAGACCCTGAATGATAATAAGGCTAATAATTAATCTTGGTAGCCACTGCATAAACATAAAAATATATGTATGGCCAAAACTTTTTTCTCTTACGTCCTCTGACAGTCGCCGCCCATTCACACAGTCTTCACTAATGGGGTATTGCTTCCTCTCCGCAGGAGTTTCTAGGCAAAAGACTTGTAAAAGAACAATTCATCTACATAGTCATACCCATGGGGGCTGTCCTTCTAGTCCAATACCCCCCTGCAATAGCTATCCCAACTCAGTTTGTCATTTTTTTCTTTACATTCCTAGCTGTTTATTTTATTAGCACTAGTTAGTTGGATCTTCGGATGAAGACGACGTTTGCGGAGCTGGGAATCGGACTGACCGTCCTGGCTCTGCAGGACAGAGGATCAGATGGAATCCCAGCCTGCTATCGAGCGTTCCGCAGGCTATGTGTTCGCCCTGGCCTCGCAAATGACCCATCCCTGTCCTCAGGGATGCAGCCTGTGAGGTGGCTACCTCACTGGACACGGCATAGGTTCGTCCATGCACTTCTAGTGTCCTGCGTTTTTTGGCTGACGGCACTCCCCTGCCATCTGAAGGTGGGCGGTTTCCCGTTTGATATGAGGCACCCCACGCCATCGGGTACAGGTAAGTACACTCTGTGTGGGGCCTCTGTCTTGGGTCGGCAGTCCATGTGTGTCTGTGGTGTCCCCCTATGTCTGTGCATTTTTGGGCTCCCTAGTCCCAGTCCCTGCAGGGGTTTTGTTCTCTCACAGCAGCGCTGTGTGGGGTTTTGGGGATCCCTCTCCTAATGTCACTTTAGGGTGCTTGGAGGTACAGACACATGCGGCGACCGCTGCGGGGTTAAAAACCGCCGGTCTGCCATTTTAGGTGTGGGCAGCATGTCTGGCTTCACTATGGGCACTTAATACAGCATGCTATGTAGTGATTTTGGCGCCTTGCGGCGCCATCTTGTGTGTGGCAAACGGTCGTTCCAAGCACATGTCGGCGGCCATCTTGCCGAAGCCTCCCATTAGTTTCAATAGGCATCCATTTTCCCTTGGTCTGCAGCCTTGGTTCAGCCTCCAGCGATGACATCACTTCCTCCCTTCTCTCAGAGCCGACCAAAGGAGCTGGTAACACACTTGGGGGGTTCTGTCCTGCTGTTCCTTTACTTTACTACTTGTGCAGATCTTCCTGGCCAGTTTTGACCCTGCGGGGGATCTGTGTGTCACAGTCCTTATAGCGGTGTGCTGCGGGGGGCCGCGGCGCTCTTAAGGGGGCCAGTATTCAAAAAAAAAACTTTTTATTTCTGCTATGGAATCCCAGGACAGCAAATTCCCTCCAGCTTTGGTGGGGGATTCAGGTTCCTCCGAATCCTCTGCCCTGACTAATTTGTCTGCTGTTGTGGCAACTTTGGTGTCAGAAATGGATGTGCTGATGTCTGACCGTGCTGCTAGAAAAAGGCCTAGGATTTCCTTTTCATCTGATTCTTAATGTGACATAGTTGCTTTAGGTAGCGTGGCCCTTTCGGGGTCTCGTTCTTCTCAGGACCCGCAAGAGTCCGAGGGGGAGGCGGAGGTTGCAGGGGTGGATGATTCCCCCCCCTGGGTCGCCCGAGGAACGCGCAGTTATGGATGCGCGGATTCTTGCCGTAAAGGAAACACTACATTTGGAGGATGAGCCCACTCCCCCGGGGCGTTGTGTCCTCTTTTGGGACACACAGGACCCGCAAGACGGCGCAGGTTTTTCCTTGCCCCGCAGAGTTTCACCATAAGGTGAATGAACTATGGCGTAATTTAAAACGCATCTTCGTGGTACCTAAGAAGTTTCAACTTCTCTACCCTTTTGCGGCTACTACGATTGCGCGCTGGTGTGTGCCTCCTCAAGTGGATCACACGGTAGCCAGATTGAACAAGGCTACTCAGCTCCCCGCCGAAGATTCTCCGGTGTTTAGGGACCCTACTGATAGGAGGCTGGAATCTCTTGTCCGACATTCTTATATGGTGGCGGGTTCCATGCTCAAGCCTATTTTTGCCTCTGTTATGGTGGCTCAGGCTGTGGCGGATTGGACCAAGGTGCTCAAACGCACCCTCGTGGCTGATTCTGCCCCCCCCCACTACCGTGGAGATGGTGGATCAGATTTATCAAGGGGTCATGTATTTGTGCAATGCGGCCTTAAATGAGTCCCCTTTAGCTGTGCGCCTGTCCTGTGTCGCAGTAATTAACCGTCATCTTATCTGGTTGAAGAGCTGGTCGGCTGACCAGAAATCCAGGAAGACGGTGGCGGATATCCCCTATGCGGGGTCTCGCCTTTTTGGGGAATCCCTGGATGAATTGGTTAAAGGAGTCACTGGGGGTAAGAGCACACTGCTACCCCAGAACCCTAAGGGTAAGTTTTTCCGCGGCAAGCAGGGCTTCTCCTTTAAACCTAATCAGGGGTCCTTTCGTGCCTTCAAGGCGCAGAACAAGGGAAAACCCTTCAAGGGCCAAGGTGGCCAGAAAAAGCCCTGGTTCGGCAAACAAAAATCCGGCCAAGCTGGGTCGGCGGCTCAGTCCGCCTCTGCCTGAAGGGGCGCCCTCACCCGTTTCAGGGGTGGGGGGACGTTTGCGCGGTTTCCTTCAACCTTGGCTGCTCCGGACCACGGACAGGTGGGTTCAGGAAATCATTCGATCAGGGTTACATAGTTACATATTTAGTGAGGTTGAAAAAAGACATCAGTCCATCCAGTTCAACCTATGATGTGTGTGTGTGTGTTTGCTTTTAACCGTACATTGTATACCCCTGTATGTTGTGGTCTCTAAGGTGCCCATCTAATCGTTTTTTAAACTATCAATGCTCCCTACTGATACGACTGCTTGTGGAAGAGAATTCCACATCCTTACCGCTCTTACAGTGAAGAACCCCTTACGCATTTTAAGGTTAAAACGCCTTGTGGTGGCTTCAGTCCCCGGCTGTGTCGGAAGGAAAATCCTTCCGGCTGATTCTGTGGACGGTGATACTGTACCACGGATGCCAGCCTGTCGGGCTGGGGTGGAGTCCTGGGCAACCTGTCTGCCCAGGGCACTTGGTCGGGGGAGGAGTCCTCTCTTCCGATAAACATTTTTGGAATTGAGAGTGATCAGGCTGTGCCTGCTCCATTGGTCGGATCGTCTTCAGGGCCGTCCTGTATGGGTGCAGACGGACAATGGCTTACATCAACCACCAAGGGGGCACCAGGAGTGGCCGGGTGGCCCAGGAGGTGACCAGTATCCTGTCTTGGGCAGAGACTCATGTCTCGGCGATATCGGCAGTTCACATTCTGGGTGTGGAGAATTGGCAGGCCGACTATCTGAGCCGCCAGACCCTGGACCAGGGGGAATGGTCCCTACACCCGGAGGTGTTTCAGATGCTGTGTGCGAAGTGGGGATCCCCGGATGTGGATCTGTTCGCGTCTCGGCTAAACCACAAGGTGGAAAGGTTCGTGGCAAGAATGCGCGATCCTCTGGCAGATGCCTGCAAGAACGATTTTTCCTGAATCCATGCTGATTACTACTGATAATACAGTTTTCATTACTAAAGTCTTGTATGTGGTCCCTTAACATCCCCTCCAAAATCTTTCAGACTACAGATGTTAGGCTGACCGGCCTATAGTTACCCGGGATACATCTCGGCCCCTTTTTAAATATTGGTACCACGTTGGCTTTTTTCCAATCAGCTGGCACCATACCGTCTGTAAACTATCCTTAAAGATCAAGAATAATGGTCTGGCAATCACCTGGCTGAGCTCTTTAAGAACCCTCGGGTGCAAGCCATCCGGTCCTGGTGATTTTTTTATGTTAAGTTTCTCTAGTTTAGTTTTAAGTCTATCTTCTGTTAGCCATGGCGGTATTTCCTGAGGTGTGTTGTTTAGTTCGGCCTTACAAGCTAGGTTCGTGTAGCCCCCCGATTCTTTTGTGAAGACTGAAGAGAAGAAATTATTTAACACTTCCGCCTTTTCTCTGTCCTCAGTGGCCATATTTCCTTTGTCATCTTTTATGGGGCCAATGTGTTCTGGCCTCGCTTTCTTACTGTTTATATGCTTAAAGAATTTCTTGGGGTTCTTTTTACTCTCCTCTGCTATATGTCTCTCATGTTCTATTTTAGCCACCCTGATTTCGTTTTTACATTTCTTATTACACTCTTTGTAATGCTTAAATGCTGCCAATGACCCCTCAGTCTTGTTTTTTTTGAAGGCCTTTTCTTTAGCACTAATATGCATTTTTATGTTGGAGTTTAGCCACCCAGGGTTTAGTTTTGCTCTTTTAAATTTATTTCCCTTTGGAATGCACTGGTCAATCCCCTTGTTAAGTATGCTCTTGAAGCACTCCCATTTTTCCTCCGTGTTCTTTGTTCCCAGGGTTCTATCCCAATTGATATTTTCTAGCAGCGGGCGCAGTTTTGGGAAATTGGCTCTTTTGAAATTCAGCGTCCTTATATTACCCCTCTACTGTAATTAATACTGAAACTTATTGACCTATGGTCACTGTTTCCTAAGTTGCCCTGTATTTCTATATCCGTGAGCAGGTCTGTATTGTTGGTAGTCAGTAGGTCAAGTACCGCATTGTTTGCACAAGGGTACAAGATCGAATTTCTTTCGCGGCCAGCAGACAGATTCTTTCCCTCAAATCTTCATTTGACCCCAGGGTGGTTGCAGGACCTGCGTCAAGCGGTGGAGGATCTCCTAGCCCAGGGGGTTGTCGTCCCGGTGCCTCATCGAGACAGGTTTCGGTGGTTTTATTCAAATCTGTTCACTGTGCCCAGAAATGAGGGCAAAGTGCGTCCGATTTTGGACTTAAAAGCTCTGAACAGCTTCGTGCACATTCGGAAATTCCGCATGGAATCACTCCGCTCGGTGGTGGCCTCCCTGAATCCGGGGGAGTTCCTGGCCTCTATAGACCTGAAGAATGCGTATCTGCACATCCCCATTTTCGAGGGTCATCAGAGGTACCTCCAATTCGCTATCGCAGAGGATCATTACCAGTTTGTAGCGTTATCTTTCGGTCTCGCTTCGGCTCCATGGGTCTTTACCAAAGTGTTGGCGCCTTTTCTGGGCCTGTTGCGGGCACAGGGCATTGCGGTCTTGGGTTATCTGGATGATCTCCTGCTAAGATCGAGTGCCAGTCAGAGCCTGTTATGCGATCTGCCCACTACAGTCCAGACGCTCCAGGAATTCGGTTGGACAATCAACATTCAGAAGTCGACCTTGACGCCTTCCGTTCGGCTCCCGTATCTGGGAATGATCCTGGACTCTGCTCAAGCAAAGGTGTTCTTACCGGAGGACAAGCTCCGGACCCTACAGTCCGAGGTCAGGTCCCTCAGGGACAACGAATCCTCATTGCTCAGGACCTGTATGCGGGCCCTGGGGTTGATGGTGTCAGCCTTCGAGGCGATACCATTTGCACAGTTTCCCACACGATCTCTCCAAGCGGAGATCCTGGCCAGGTTGGACAGACCAGCTCAGTCCTTGGGCCTGAGTGTGTCTCTGAGTCGCCAAACCAGAATGGATCTCTTGTGGTGGCTTCAGTCCCCGGCTGTGTCGGAAGGAAAATCCTTCCGGCTGATTCTGTGGACGGTGATACTGTACCACGGATGCCAGCCTGTCGGGCTGGGGTGGAGTCCTGGGCAACCTGTCTGCCCAGGGCACTTGGTCGGGGGAGGAGTCCTCTCTTCCGATAAACATTTTGGAATTGAGAGTGATCAGGCTGTGCCTGCTCCATTGGTCGGATCGTCTTCAGGGCCGTCCTGTATGGGTGCAGACGGACAATGGCTTACATCAACCACCAAGGGGGCACCAGGAGTGGCCGGGTGGCCCAGGAGGTGACCAGTATCCTGTCTTGGGCAGAGACTCATGTCTCGGCGATATCGGCAGTTCACATTCTGGGTGTGGAGAATTGGCAGGCCGACTATCTGAGCCGCCAGACCCTGGACCAGGGGGAATGGTCCCTACACCCGGAGGAGTTTCAGATGCTGTGTGCGAAGTGGGGATCCCCGGATGTGGATCTGTTCGCGTCTCGGCTAAACCACAAGGTGGAAAGGTTCGTGGCAAGAATGCGCGATCCTCTGGCAGATGCCTCGAATGCGCTGGTGGTGCCTTGGCGTCAGTATCATCTGATATATGCCTTTCCTCCGATTCAGTTGTTGTCCAGGTTCCTTCGCAGGGTGGCCTCGGAACAATCAATGGTAATTCTGGTTGCGCTGGACTGGCCTCGCCGGTCCTGGTACGCGGACATCGCTCACCTGGCCGTAGAGCCTCCGTGGCAGCTACCAATGCGAGAAGATCTACTGTCTCAGGGACCAATCTTCCATCCTGCTTTACAGTCGCTGGCGTTAATGGCCTGGCTGTTGAAAGCCAGGTCCTGAGGGACAGGGGTCTCTCCTCAGAGGTCATTCCTACTTTGATCAAGGCTAGAAAAGCCTCTTCTGGTAAGATTTATTACAGTACATGGAAAGCTTATTTTGCCTGGTGTGAGTCCAGGGGTTTCTCTCCTCGTTCCTACTCGGTGATGAGGGTGTTGGCTTTCCTCCAGGCTGGTGTGGACCAGCGCCTTGCGTTGGCCATGATTAAAGGCCAGGTATATGCCCTGGCTGTTCTTTTCCAGCGCCCTGTGGCGTCTCATTCCTTAATTCGCACCTTTATTCAAGGTGTGCCTCACTTGGCCCCTCCTAGAAGGGAGCCCTTACCTCCATGGGACTTGAACTTGGTTCTGTCCCTGTTGTGCAAGGCTGCGACTTGGTCGTCGGTGCACACCTTTTCCAAATTCCAAAGATTACAGGATTAAAGTTCTGGCATCAGCCGATGCCTCCATTGGCCGCAAAGTTTTCTGTGCGGCAGTGCCATAGGGGACCCTGGTTTTGTACTGGTCCCTAGCTGTTGGGGGTTGTTTTCCCCTTGGTTATTAGATTTCCTGTGTTGTTGCTCCTGTTAAGCCCTTTTTTGTTACCCAGAAGGTTACCTTTCTGCTAATGTAAGGTTCCTTTCTCTGATGTGGGTACTGCGTTGCTTTTCTGATGGTTGCGTTGCCCACCCCTCATGTCTACACTGCTTTGGGACATCCCCATTAGTGAAGACTGTGTGAATGGGCGGCGACTGTCAGAGGACGTAAGAGAAAACAGAATTTTTGTAAAATATTACCGTAAAATTCCTTTCTCTGAGTCCTCCGACAGTCGCCGCCCCCGTCCCTCTTTTGGTTTTTTTTCTACACTTTCACTGCTTGCGACCAAACTGAGTTGGGATGGCTATTGCAGGGGGGTATTGGACGCGAAGGACAGCCCCCATGGGTGTGACTATGTAGATGAATTGTTCTTTTACAAGTCTTTTGCCTAGAAACTCCTGCGGAGGGGAAGCAATACCCCATTAGTGAAGTCTGTGTGAATGGGTGGGGACTGTCGGAGGACTCAGAGAAAGGAATTTTACGGTAAGATTTTACAAAAATTCAGTTTTTTTTAGTTGTGGGATTTTTTTTTTTTTGTGCTGTGTACCATTGGGGACATTTCACTTTGCTTCCTGTCCCAGAGATGCAAAAAGAAGGTAATCTCCCAATGTAAGAGGAGTTCCCTTCTTAGACACTTGTTCCCAGAACAGATGTTCCCATCGGAAGATTTCCCCTTATCTCTTGTTCTGGAAACAACTGTAAAATGTTGGATTTTCCCTCTTTCTTTCTTGGTGGCAGTACAAATAGAAGCATGAAACTCACCAATGGGAATATGAACTGCAAAAGATAGAGTCTAACCCTTCCCCACTTTATCAATTCAAAAGAGTTTGCCTAAAAATAAACATGTATTTTATTTGATTAAACTTGTATTAATTAATTGGTTTCATTTGTGTATTTGTATTAGTACACAACAAGCATGTTTTAATTTTCATTACCATTTACACTTAATAACAAAAAATTACCAAACAATGGAATGGAGCTCTTCAATCAAACTTATTCAAAAAAATTCATCCTTCTTGGACTGTCTGATATTCCTTATTTAAAACCAATCTTGTTTCTGATCTTCTTTATAATGTATATGGTGACAATATCTGGAAATTGTCTTCTCATTATCATGGTGAGACTTAATTCCCGTCTCCAAACCCCCATGTACTTTTTCTTAACTAACCTTGCCATCATTGACATCTGCTTCTCATCAACAGTGGTACCCAGAATACTGGTAAACACCATATCACAGGATAGAACTATATCTTTCCTAGGATGTGCAGCTCAGATGTATTTCCATCTGGCTCTTGGAGGTGCAGAATGCTTAATACTGACTGTCATGGCCTTTGATAGATATATTGCGATTTGTAAGCCATTACAGTACAATATGATAATGGACAAACAACTCTGTCTATGTCTGGCTATTGCATCCTGGTTTCTAGGCTTTAAGAATTCAGCTATCCAAGCAATGTTCACATTTCAGCTGCCGTTCTGTAAGTCTAATGTTATTGACCACTTTTTCTGTGAGATACCACCTTTACTTCGGCTCTCCTGCAAGGATATCTATCTCAATCAGGTATCAGGCATCATTGCAACTGCCCTCTTTGCATTCGGTACGTTCTTCCTAATTTTTCTGTCCTACCTTTGCATCACCTTAACTGTGATAAACATCCATTCTGTAACAGAAAGAAGGAAGGTTTTCTCCACTTGTGTCTCCCATATTGCTGTGGTCTCCATCTACTATGGTACTATCATGTTCATGCATATACGACCTCAGTCCAGTTACTTCCCAGAACAGGACAAAGCAGCCTCTGTTATCTATACAGTTGTGACTCCAATGGTTAATCCTGTAATATACAGCATAAGAAATAAAGATATCAAAGAAAGTATCAGAAAGACATTAAAGATTATCTAAACCCAAGAACACAAATTGAATATATTGCAGCTTATAAGTCTATCTTTATGTTGCCAGAATTTTAGTGTCCTTGTACCTTCCTGTGCAATGTACTGATAAATCCAATATTGTTATCATTCTTCAAAGCTATCTTATGTGCACTACAGAAGAATGTCCCCTCTGTAATGGAGATGACGAGTGTAGGAGTGGTTAGTGTTCCAAATCAAGAAAGCAGCCTCGTAACACTGATGGCTCCCCCCACAGATAGAGTACAACAAGTGAGTGTTGTCACCCTAACACAGGAAGTGTGTTCTAGGGTGACAACAGTGAAAATGAAGGGAAAAAGCCTGCCACTGGGCCTAAGCACTGATAAGCTGCAGTATATTAAAGTTTTGTTTTTAGCTTTAGACACTTGCTAAAACTAGTATATTATTTTGTCTCCCAATCTGGCTCCACTATCTTGAAGATTAGGCCCTCAACTTTGGAAAATATATATTACTTGATGACTCCAAAAAAGACTGTCTGAAATATATAAAGAACTTTTCCCTGTTTCTCCCCCTTCAGTAACTAAATGGGTGGAGGAAGTCCTGGATCTAAATGGGGAGGATTGGATCTGCATGTGGAGTTTCTCCTTTACTCGATTAGTGCCAGCAAGGGACAGGTTTATTCACTTTGAATTCCTACACAGGATATAATATACCCCAGCTAAACTGTCCAGTATTTATCCGCCGGTCTCGACAGAGTGTTGGCGTTACTTCACTTCCTGGCTACTTTCGGACATATCTTTTGGTACTGTCCAGTGGTTCAGGACTTCTGGAAAGTTGTCCTGCACTGTATAACAGAGGTCACTTCCCTACCCCTGCCCATGACGATGACAGTTTGCCTTCTTGGTCTTGTGAAAGGTCTGGCACTGATCAGGGCTCATCCTACTCTATGGCTATTTTATGCTTGCAAGGCATTGATCCTTTACTGGAAGAAGCCAGTGACACCCTCCCTGACTTATTGGAAAGGGCTGGTAAATAAAGTGGTTCCCTTTTTAGAAGGCTACAGGTTACAAGGCACAGTGAAGCTGCATTTGATGGGCACAGTGAGGCTGCATTTGGTGGGCACTAAAAAGGCTGCATTTGATGGGCACAGTGAGACCGTGAGGCTCACAGTGAGTGACTGGTAGCAAGCAGTAACTACCACTGTATATAGTTTATTGTTGTTTTTGAAGTTTGAAAGTTTGCATGCGGCCCCCATTGGATATGAAAAACATGTCCAGTGGCCCTTGAGGTAAATTGAGTTTGAGACCTCTGACTTAAAAGCATAGTTTCTATTCCCTGACACCAGCGTAGACAAATTTACTACCCTCTTTTTGCATGAGACACTGTTTCTGGCTAGGAAAGTGATTGCACGACAATGGATGCGCGACAAACCCCCCACCTTTCATGACTGGCTCCGAGAGGTTAACACGCTACCCTACAAAAAGTTAATATATGCCCACCATGGGTGTCCTTCCAGGTTTTACAAAATATGGGACAGATGGGTGCAGCCCCCAGAGACATGCATTTGATTTTATACTGCTGTTTGTATTGAATCTTTTTTTTTTTTCACCACCCCTCTCGCTTTTGTATTCTGTCAGGAACATAGAGCTACTATTGTTACAGCTTGGCAATTCTTATGCTCATCATATGCAGAGATATATAGTAACTAAGTAGAACTACTTCACTACTGTACTTAAGTACCGAAAGGCGTTATCTGTACTTTCCTAGAGTAGAATTTTTTTCTCCTACTTCCACTTTTACTTCACTATATTTTTTCGATGATTTCAATACTTCTACTCCGATTTTTTTTTTTTGTGCTGCATAGTTACTCGTTACTATTATAAAAATTACCACTGCCAGAACAGTAGATGGCTGATTTCATGAAGCTCAAAACATGTGTATTATCAGCGCATACGAAAATAAAAGCTACTGTATGTATAAATAAAAGCTGCATTTGAAATAATAAAAAAAAATATGATGTTCAAACTTTTGACTTCTTTCTTTAATAACTACATAACACAGTACTTGTACTTTTACTTTCAGTACTTGAGTAGCAACATTTTAAAAAAAACTACTTGCAATACTTAAGTACAAAAAATGTTGAATACTTTAGTACTTCTACTCAAGTCACTTTTTGATCGAGCACTTCCACTTCTACTCAAGTCACTTTTTGATCGAGCACTTGTACTTTTACTCAAGTATGGGTTTCGAGTACTTTATACAACTCTGACCATATGCGATGGATGTACCTAAGTATTCTTTCTTTGACATCACCTATATTGCTGTATTACCATGACAATTCCTCTGTTTGCTTCTTTGTATTTGTGTTTTTTTTTTTTTTTATCAATAAAGAACTTGTTTGATTAAAAGCATAGTTTCACTGCTTTCTACATAATGGTCAATGTGTACCTATCGTGGTCAACCAGTACCCAAGTACCGATCACCAGCTCATCAGAGTCCCCGAGTACCTATCACCTGCTCATCAGAGTACCCAAGTACCTGTCACCTGCTCATCAGAATACCCGAGTACCTGTCACCAGCCCATCAGAGCACCTGAGTGCCTGTTACCAGCCCATCAGAGCACCCGAGTACCTGTCACCAGCCCATCAGAGTACCGGTCACCAGCCCATCAGAGTACCGGTCACCAGCCCATCAGCGTACCTGCCTCAAGCTCATCAAAGCACCCGAGTACCTGTCACCAGCCAATCGGAGTACCTGTCATCAGTCCATCAGAGTACCTGTCACCTGCTCATCAGAGTACCTGAGTACCTGTCACTAGCTCATCAGAGCATCCAAGTACCTGTCACCAGCCCATCAGAGTACCCGAGTACCTGTCACCAGCTCTTAAGAGCACCCGAGTCCCTGTTACTAGCTCATCAGAGTACCCGGAGACCTGTCATCTGCTCATCAGAGCACCCGAGTACCTGTCACCAGCTCATCAGAGCACCCGAGTACCTGTCCCCATCTCATCAGAGCACCCGAGTACCTGTGACAGCTCAACAGAGCACCCGAGTACCTGTCACCTGTTCATCAGAGTACCTGTCTCCAGCTCATCAGAGCACCTGAGTACCTGTCATCAACCCTTTAGAGTACCTGTCACCAGCCCATCAGCCTACCTATCACTAGCCCATCAGCATACCTGTCTCTAGCTCATCAGAGCATCCGAGTACCTGTCACCAGCCCATCACCCCTGTCGTGCAGCCCAACAGTACCTGACCTGCATCCCATTAGTACCTGACTTGCAGCCCATGAGTACCTGATGTGCAGCCCATCACTACCTATCGTGCAGCCCATCACAACCTGTCATTCAGCCCATCAGTGTCACCTGTCATACAAGCCACCATGTCCAAAAAAGTTTTTACTACCGAAGAGGCATATCAATTTCTAAGCCTGACGGATGAGAGCACTCACTGTCCAATTCCAGTTCCAAATCCAGTTCAGAATTCAAGCCCTTTGCATGCAGTACATCAGCGACCGAATCAGGGGAGAAAGCAGTCCATCCTAAAAGATGTTCTGAAAACCAAGCAGCCACCAGCAGCACCATACATCCCAATGGCCAATCGGCAAACGCCAACAGTGCTAGACCCCAGGAGGAAAGGCCCAGTACAAACACTGGAATTTCACACCAGACCTAAAGAATTAGAGCCCAAACTCATCTTCCAGACAGTTTAGCAAACTCATTATGGTTACCTTCTAACTCAGGGTCAGCTACAAGCTACAAGCTTTCACAGCACAGCCAGGTGTGCAGGTCAACACTGAAAGTTTTTCTGTGATTGATTTTTTTTAAATGTATTTTTCCCTGACGAGTTACTTCAAAGCATCGTGGACCAAGCAAATCTTTTACATAGAGAACAACCCCAACTCATGCCACACCTGTCCTTTTGAACGGAGACGCCTAACAGTGGAGGAGTTTAGCTTGTTTTTCTGCCTTACAATCAATATGGGGCTTATAAAAAAAAATGATTTGCATTCTTATTGGTCTACCAACCCCATCCACCACATGCCAATTTTTTTCAGCTGTCATGTCCACGTCCCGCTATGACATAATGCGCTTCCTGTATTTCAGTGATAACTCGCAGTGCCCTCCCCAAGATCATCCCAATTTTGAAAAACTATATAAAATTTTCCCCCTAATTACTTTTTTTTTAAGAGGTTTCCCGAACTTTATGTCCCTGACTAGAACATCTCTGTGGACGAATCCCTGGTCCATTTCACAGTCCAGCTGGGATTTAAGCAATACATTCCCAGTAAGAGGGCCAGGTACAAATTAAAGCTCAACAAGCTCTGTGAAAGCACCACTGGATATGTGTACGCCTTCTGTGTGTACGAAAGCAGAGACTCCCAGCTCCAGCCCCCTTAGTGCCCAACGTACATGGGAATAAGTGGAAACATTGTCTGGGACCTAGCGTTTCCACTGTTGCAAAAGGGGTATCACATTTACGTAGACAATTATTATACAAGTTTGCCACTTTTCCACCATCTGTACCCTAAGAAAACTTTGGCCTGCGGTACAGCAATAAAAAACATGAAGGGCTCCCCACAGCGTTTAGTCACCACAAAACTACGAAGGGGGGATCCGGCAAGCCTGAGGAACGAGGAAGTGTTGGCCGTGAAGTGGAGGGATAGGAAAGATGTGTACATCATGTCCACAATCCACAATGACACCTCAGTAAAACTTCACAGAAGACGTGGTCCCATTCAAAAGCCTGGGTGTATCTAAGAGCACAATAAGTTCATGGGGTGGGGTGGATTTAAACAAGAAATGCTGCAGCACTATTTATCAACACGAAAGTCCCTCTTCTGGTATAAAAAAGTTGCAATTTACCTTTTCCTTTTGGCCATTTATAACGCAGATGTCACCTATCAAAAATCTAGAGAAACACAAGACTCCTTCCTCAAATTTATCAAAGATACTGTCACTGCCCTGATCTACCAGCAAGGATCCCCCCCCCCCCCCCCTGAAAGTATTCGCTCTGAATGTTTCAGCAGACTGCAAGAGCGCCATTTCCCTGACAATGAAGGGAAGGGGGGAATCGGCGCTTGTTTCGCTAGATGTACACAAAGATCCAAACAAATTATGCAGCAATATATGGAGCCAGAACTATGAATAATCCTACAGCTCGATATAACACATAATCCTAGCTATGATGTGAAGAAAATTTAAAAGGTGAGTAACAATATGTAAAACATGTGGAACAGCTATATACACTGTGTGACTTCAATAAGATGATAAATCAATACAAATGAAGTGGTGTGCAAGACATACACAATGATAAAACAATATATGTTGAAGCAATACTAAACAATATCACATATTCTCAGTGTGAAATACCAAAGCTATGAGTGCTCAGATATAAGTGTAATAGCATAAAAATTACAATAAATAAATATATAGATGGGGTGATGATCAATAAAAATAATAGTCCATGTGCAAATAAATGCGCAAAAAATGCTTCAAAATAGGTGGCTTTATGTGATTCTTCACAACAATCAGGTGACTTTCGTGGAACTCCAAAGTGTGTCTCCAGAAGTGAGCTATATCCTCAAATAAGTGTAATGGCCGCTCACCTCCAAAAACATCTTTACAGGCGTTTTGTGATAGCGATCAACGGGCTAGGGTAATATAATCCTCCTCCACAGGTGGGGGCTTCTATTGGGTCCTCTGGGATGTCCTTTGTTCCTACTGGATATCAGTCACCTCTTTTGTTAATGGGCAATAATCCTCCAGATACTCCCAATACTCCTCCAGTCACTCAAAGAGATAGTCAAGTACTCATGGTGAAGTATGTAAGAATATTTATTTAAGAACAAGCAAATAAAACTTACAGTTAAGTAAGAGAAGGTCAGCAGCCGCCAATGCGGTATAAGTCCAATACTTCCAGTCTGGGCCGTAGATCAGAAGTGACGTCACCCGGCTCCTCCTGATGTGTTGCGTCACTCAACACGTGACTTTATCAAGGGTGATAAAGTCACCATGCCTCTTACTAAATACCTTGGACTGTCTACTTTCCAAAAAGGGATAAGGTGGGGGGTATTTATACTGTCCTGACATATCAGGGCCTCGAGAAAAGAGCTAGGCAGTCAGTATATCAGGTGTGATCAATTTTCAGTAATTATTACCATAGCTTGTAGACTCTATAAGGGTCCTTTCACACGGTCCGTTCAGTTTTTTCATCTGCTCAGTTACTTTTTTTTTTTTCACACAGACACGAATGCACTTTTGGAGGGTCCGTTCCGTATAAAGGTATATTTTACTCTAAGAGTGCGATTCCTGCGCTATCTTGGGTAAGTAAGCCACCCTGATGACGCACATACAGTAACTGATACCAAAAAACAGTTTGAAGTATTAACCACTTTCGCACTGCTCACTAGAGCTGTACTGCGGCAAAGTGGCTCGAAAACGTCTGGCGACGTAGACCTACGTCACCAGACATTCCCCCTTCTCGGCGGCGCGCGTGTGCCGCCGGAGGCTCGCTCCCACTGTATTCAGTCACAGCGGGAGTCGGGCCAGGGGAGGAGCGGCGGCGATCGCCGGGGAATCGAGTGTGGAGATCCGCCTGCTTGTGTAAACAGAGCGGGCGGATCTCCTAAGTGACAGGCAGGGTCAGATTGCAGGGTTCAGCATAGTTGAACCTGCGATCTGTCCTTCTGTCACATAGTCCCCTCCCCCCACACACGTCAGTAAGCACCAGGCATACATTAACCCCTTGATCACCAATTAAAATTAACCCCTTCCCTGCCAGTGTCATTTTTACAGTAACAGTGCATATTTATAGCACTGATTACTGTAGTATTGTCACTGGTACCCCCAAAAGTGTCAAAAATGTCAGTCAAGGGTCCAATCTGTCCGCCGCAATGTCGCAGTCCCGCAAAAAAAAAAATTGCAGATCGCCACCATTACTCATTAAAAAAAAAAACACCAAAAATGACATAAATCTTTCCCTTAGTTAGTAAACGCAATAACTTTTGCGCAAACCAATCAAAATACGCTTATTGTGATTTTTTTTACCAAACATAGGTAGCAGAAAACAAATTGGCCAAAATTTTTTAAAAAATTTGATTTTTACATTTTTTTGGGGGGGGGGGGGAATTTCATATAAAAAAAAATGTGAAAAATATTAATATTTTTTCAAAATTTACGCTCTTTTTTTGTTTATAGCACAAAAAGTAAAAATCGCACAGGTGATCAAATACCACCAAAAGAAAGCTCTGTTTGTGGGAAAAAAAGGACGTAAATTTTGTTTGGGTACGGTGTCGCACGTCCGCGCAATTGTTAGTTAAAGTCGCACAGTGCCGAATCGCAAAAAGTGGCCCAGACGTAAGACAGCAGAATCCTCCGGTGGTAAAGTGGTTAAATATATGGGGGGGGGGGGTTGTACTGCGCTTCAAGGGTGTTTAAATAGATCTCATATACAATTTAATAAATACAATAAATAAATATCGTGCTTTTATGTGTGTCTTGTGACTACAAATATCATGTGCAAAATACTGTCACTTGTCAAAATTAATCACATTGGTACAAATCAATATAAAAACGTAAATACTATAAAGTGCTAAGGTGTCAGAATCACAATATAAATAGACTATAAGGTGCTTATATTGCTTAAATGAATCAGTGCATAATCATATAAATATATGTGTTTCGTGTCAACCAGTGCAAGTGCCTCTCTCCTGTAACCATGTATATAAACACTTGGTGTACCAATATTAGTGAAAAACCGAGATTCTCATCAAAATTAAGTATAAAGTGTCCAATCACAAAATTGTAAAAAAAAATATATAATAGGTAATTCTCAGTGCTGATTATCTTCCTCCAATTTCCCTTTAATCTCCGTGATTGGGGGATTTTTAGTGATCACACATCTAGGTGTCCTAAATGCTCACCTCAGTGAGGTCAATAATACGCCTGTATCATTAGACCTGTAGTGGATGTGGCTCCTTTAATTCCTTATCCCAAAGCAGTCCTGCTCCTTCGGGGGGAGTCTCCGTCTCTCCTGACCTCGGTCCGTCTCTTTTACGTAGGGTGAACTTCCTATGGGGGCTTTTTGGGTCCTTCCGGGATCGTTCTGGTAGCTAATACCTCTGCTCCTTGTAGCTCATCAAAACAATGGGGCCATCATAGTATATGCATAGCTTTTATTTTCAACAAATATAGCAGACTAAAGGCCCGTACACACGTACCGATCGTCGGCATACAAACGTCGGCGGACGAAAGATTTGCCGATTGTACGCTTGTTAGTATGGTGCCTCCGACAGCCGTCAGAGCACATTCTGCCGACAAGAATCTGTCTTGCAAGCATTTAAATTTTTGTATGCCGACACCAGAACGGCCGATTGTTCGCCAGTCAGTACAGAATTCGGCCGACAGACCGCAGATTTGCAAGACTGGGCATGCTCAGAAAAGAAAAAACACAGGGAAAGTTAACCATTACATGACATCACTTCTGCAGTCGGCTGTAGTCGGCGGACAAAATTCTTGTGCAGTCTTTGCACTTTTTAACAGACACCGACAGCCCGGGGACAAAAGACGGCCGATCGTCGGCCGACGATCGGTACGTGTGTACGGGGCTTTGCATTTAAAATGACTGTCAACTGTATGCAGAGAAGCGCCGCAGGACATCCGTCCCGTTCTGTCACGTCACTTCCGGGTCGGTTTTTCATCCATCCGTTTGCGGATGAAAAACGGACACAATGTATGTCTATGGGATTGCGGATGTCAGCGGATGACACCACTGACATCTGTTTTTGTGTCCGTTCCGTTTTTTTAAACGGAAGAAAAATAGTTTTAAAAAAACTGAACTGAACGGAATGGACGCGAAACGGATGTCAGCGGATGGTCATCCGCTGACATCCACAATCCCATAGACATACATTATATCCGTTTTTCATCTGCAAACGGATGGGATGAAAAACGGACATACAGACCGCCCGTGTGAAAGAACCCTAATTTTCACACAGACTAAATAATATAAGCTAATTTGGGTTATTTTTACCAAAGGTATGTAGCAGTAAAAATTTTGGCCCAAATGTATGAAGAAAATTACTTTTTTGCAACATTTTATAATAGAAACTAAAAATAAGTGTTTTTTTTTTTCAAAATTTTCACTTTTTTTTCGCTTATATCACAAAAGATAAAAAACCCAGTTTTGATCAAATACCACCAAAATACAGCTCTATTTGATAAAAAATGATAACAATTTTGTTCGGGTACAGTGTAGCATGACTGAACAACTGTCATTCAAAGTGTGAAAGTGCTGAAAGCATAAAATTGGTCTGGGCAGGAAAGGGGTGAAAGTGCCCTGTATTGAAGTGATTAAAGACCAGGAGCAGTGCCATGTCAAGCTGACCAATATTTCCCATAGATGCCAATGAGCACTGAAAACTGGTCTAGGCAGGAAGGGGGTGAAAGTGTCCTGTAGTGGTTAAGAAGAATCCTATGACAACATTTTAAAACAAAACAGCGTGTAGTCTCTCCCCAAAATCTACACCAGGCCCTTTGAGTCTGGTATAGATTTTAAAGTGAACTCCACACCAAAATTTGTAAAAAAAAAAAAAACTGCGTGGGGTCCCCCCTAAAATTCATACCAGACCCTTATCCGAGTATGCAGCCTGGCAGGCCAGGAAAGGGAGGATGAGCGAGCGCCCCCCTCCTGAACCATACCAGGCCGCTTTCCCTCAACATAGGGAGGGTGCTTTGGGGTGCCCCCCAAAGCACCTTGTCCCCATGTTGATGTGGACAAGGGCCTCTTCCTGACAACCCTGGGCTGTGGTTGTTGGGGTCTGTGGGCCTGGGGCTTATCGAAATCTGGAAACCCCCTTTAACAAGTGGGCCCCCAGATCCCCGCCCCCCTATATCAATGGGTATTGGGCCCCCCCCTATGTGAATGGGTACTGAGCCCCCCTGCCCCAAAGCCCCCACCCCCACACCAAAAAAAAAAACGGCGTGGGGTTCCCCTTGGATTCCGGAATGGGGGGGGGGGTCTCTTTGCTGTTATTTTTTTTTTTTTTTTCATTTTTTTATCTGTATTTTCAGGAGCCGACAATACATTACAGCCGCAAGCAAGTTTAAATGACATTTTTTCCTTTAGAAATGTTAGTAATGCAGCAAGATCCATACATCGTACAGATGCAACACTTTGCAGGCACATTAGGAGACTCCCCAGGCACGATATTTAAAGGACTTTTTCATTTTTATTGTTTCACTTTAGGCATCTTTAAAATCACTGTTCCTTTAAAAACGATTGTTTTAAAAAAAAATTGCATTGATACATGTCCTCCAGGGCAGTACCCAGGTCCCCATACACTTTTTATGGCAATAACTTGCATATAAGTCTTTAAACTGAGGACTTTTGATTTTTCATGTTCATGTCCCATAGACTTTAATGGAGTTTGCATGTTCGCTAGTACCTTTCCCCTGTTCAAGATATTCTGGTGCGAACTGAACAGGGGGTTGTTCGACCGTTCTCCCTACTTGGGACCTGCATCTTACCCAGGGCCGGATTAAGAGCATCATGGGCTTGGTGCTGAGGATTTTGAAGGGCCTTAAGGGCCGTGCCTTGCCATGCACCCAGAGGAGGAAGGGTGCAGCCATACATGCCTAATTCAACATGGGATGCTGTCTCTGAAGCCCATAAACACATCCATGCATCAGCAACTGTCCCTCCTTGTCCGGCCTTCGCGCTGTGTGGGGAGGTTCTGAGGGTGCTGCCTGGGGAAGCGAGCATAGAAGCCAGACTTCTGTGTTTACAAGTGACAGAAGAGCGGTAACAGTGAATATGGCCAACCCGGGGCCTATATAAAAGGTAGGGGCCTGGAGCTGCAGCTCCAATAGCCCCTACGTTAATCTGGCCCTGATCTTACCCCCATATTTGAAAGGATTATAAAGATGCATGGAGATCACAGGAACAACAGGCATCCCACTGAACAGGAGAACAGAGCCTCCAGGTGTCTTTATTATCCCTTCACCATCCCATGTTTGGTCTAATGAATAAGTTGGGGACCTATCTTACTCTGAGTTCCAATCTTGGAGCAGTAGTCTTTATGAGGAATTAGAGTTTCCCCTAATACCAAGCTCAGAGCTCATCCCCTGGAATTATAGGTGACTGGCACATTTTAGGGAAAGCAGGAAACTGGAAGCTTTCACCAATGTGTTGTAAGCAAGCAACCTTTGGGCCCAACTGTCCATGCTTCATGACTGGGCTTTTCATTAGCTTTATAGGGAGCTCCGTCTTCCTCTTTCCTGAGGGGTTGGTTATATAGGAGAATTATACACAGTGTTTAGTGTTTCTTGTTTTTCTGCTTATTAGAACACTTGTTATACAGTACTCTTCTTTCCAACCCCCCCTCCCCTCTTTTCTTTTCATCCGCTGCTTACCTTTAGTCTACAAAGAGGAGGACAGGAGTTCTTTCCCTGTCCTTTTTTTTCTCTGTGTTCTCCCCTCCCATTCCCATCCCCTGCACCCACTCCTTTAGTCCTTCACTCCTACACAGACCATATCCTCACGTGACAGGACACACTCAACATTCCCATAATGACTTCTTAACATGCACAATCTCAAAGAGTCACCCCCAAATTACCTACTAAAATACACACCTGGAATGTAAAAGGTCTCAACATCCATGAGAAGAGATCAAGAGTGTTGGGTGATTTATGAAGAGCAAGAGTACATTCTTTCTTCAAGCATTTCTTTAAGAAACTCACTTTCTAACAAGGAAAGTGGAGAAACTCCCTAACATCTGCTACCCTCATGCCTATAATGGGACATCCATGGACTCTAGATCCAGATGCGTGAGCACTGTAATAGGGTGTTTTGCCAAATGGGAGTTCAAAGATTTCCAAGCGGACAATCAAGGCTGTTATGCTCCATGTACACGGGACGTTGTAAATGGCCGTTTAGGAGCAGTTGGGCGTTTTTTTCAGAAGCCCCTGAACCCACCTACATTCTATCTTATCTGTCCATGTACACAGGGTCGTTTACAGTAATTTGCAGGCAGTTGAGTTCATGGACGTTTTTTGGAACGCAAATTGCGTTCGAACGTGTGTTTCCCAGCGTTTCAAACGCAGAAACGCGGCCGAACATGCCCAAACGTGACCGAACGTGATGAACGTACGTTCAGCCACGTTATAAGTTTTTTTTCTTCCATTCAAAATCATTGGTTCCCTATGGGAGCCTATTGATTTGAATGGAAATCGCACCACAAGTCGGATCCGACTTGCGGCGCGACTTGCACTGTGAGAATCTTGAGGGGGAACTCCACGCCAAAAATGGGAAAAAAAACTGCGTGGGGGTCCCCCCCAGGTTCCAAACCAGGCCCTTCGGGTCTGGTATGGAATTTGAGGGTAGCCCCATGCCGAAAAAACGGCGTGGGGTCCCCCCAAAATCCATACCAGACCCTTATTCGAGCATGCAGCCCGGTAGGGCAGGAAGAGGGAGGGGACGAGCGAGCGGCCCCACCCCCCCTGGACCATACCAGGCCACATGCCCTCAACATGGGGGGGTGTTGGTGCTTTGGGGCAGGGGGAGCTCTGCACCCCCCACCTCAAAGCACCTTGCCCCCATGTTGATGGGGACAAGGGCCTCATCCCCACAACCCTTGGCGGTGGTTGTGGGGGTCTGCGGGCAGGGGGCTCATCGGAATCTGGAAGCCCCCTTTAACAAGGGGGTCCCCCAGATCCCGGACCCCCTTCCTATGTGAATGGGTATGGGGTACACTGTACCCCTACCCATTCACCCCATAAAAGGCAGTGTATGTAAATAACGACAGGAGACGTTTTGGAAAGTTTATTAAAAATCTTCATCTGTTCTTCTCTGCTCTGGTCTTCTCCCTCTCCTGGTCTTCTGCTCTTTTGCTGTCCGCTCTTCTGCTCTTTTGCCCTCTGCTCTTCTCTTCTCTTCTTCTTCTTCCTCCGGTCCTCCTCCGACGATGTCTCCGATGATTATGCCAGTCTCCGGTCTCTGCAGCTTGTTATATAGCCATTGCGGGCGTGGCCCCCGATGACGTCATTGGGAGGCCCTGCCCCCTCATGTCACAGATGACTCATCTGTGACATGAGGGGGCGGGGCCTCCCAATGGAGACATCGTCGGAGGAGGACCGGAGGAAGAAGAAGAAGAGAAGAGCCGAGGGAAAAAGAGCATAAGAGCAGGAATGAGCATCGCTCGAGGTCCCCATCAGGCTTCCAGCTTCAGGGGAAGGCATCTGCCTCAGCTGGCCCCTCGCGACACCCAGACAGATTGGGTTGTTGGGGTTGTGGTGCACGTGTCCCTGAAGACAATACGATGCGCGACAAGTGCTCCTCCCAGGCTGCGGGAGAGAGGGACAATTCAGACCAATGACTGGAGGCCCTAGTGAAGAGGGTCATCAAGGATTCCCTGGCAGAATTGGGAATAGGTCGGGCGCAGAGCCCATAAGTGAATCCTCCAAGCCCTCCCCCTGAAAGAGCACAGACTAGGGAGGATCCTAAAATCTCTCAGCCTTCCTGTCGGATAGTGACTCGGAAGTGGAGGACCCTTGCTTGGAATTTGAGTATGCTCTCGTCCCCTCCCTGGTGAGAGCGGTAAGAGAGACCCTGAATTGGGTTTCTCCGCCAAAAGAGAATAAATTCTTCAAACAGCGCTGCAAAGAGTGACTTAATTTCCCATTTCTAGGTGAATTGGGGGATATTATTATGGAGGAATGGAGTAAAGTGGAAAGGAAGAACTCCATGCTTTCCAAAATGTCCCGGCTGTATCCTTTCAAGGAGGAAGATATAAAACACCTAAAATCTCCTCCCTTGGTGGACGCCGCAGTCATGAGGCTGGTCATACATTTGACCCTTCCACTAGAAGATACAGCCTCCTTTTTAAAAATCCTCTAGATAGAAGAATGGATTCTGATCTTAAGAGAATCTATCTGACTGTAGGAATGGCATGCAAGCCGGCACTGGCCTTGGCCGCAATGTCCAAAGCGATGGAGTTATGGTCCGACTCAGTGGATGAGTCCTTTCGGAGTGTTTCTGAGGAGGCTGCCAGAAGTTCCCCCGATTCAGGAACTTGGATGGCTGACCCAGCTTCCAAGCAGATCTGGTGCCGTATTCCCTTTGGGGATTCCTCCCTCTTCAGAATTAAGCTGGACGGGGCTATAACACAGGCTACAGGCGGCAAGTCTGTTTTTTTTTCTCCCTCAGAATTAACGCCCTCTCAATCCAAAGAAGGGGCAGCCCAGGAGGTATGTTCCAGATCGTGCCAAGGTAGCACGCACCTATAGACCTGGCAGAGAGCTTGGTCGTAATTGGAGATTAAGACAAACCTCCTCTCAGGAGCCCTCAAAGAGTGTCCCTTCTGGCGACCTTGATACGACCGGGTCCTTTTAAGATTGGGCCCGCTCAGGCATGTCGGGTGGGGGCTCGGTTGCTACACTTCCCGTGTGTCTGGGAGGCCTCAGTACGGGACCTCTGGACTGTCAGGCTGGTCACATGCGGACACAAGTGACCTTCAGCAAAGCACCAACACCCAGTTTTTCTTCCTACCTCCCTGTCACCCTCAGGGGAGAAGCGCAAGGTACTATTTTTCCTTCATAGAGTTTCTGGTGTCTCAAGGGGCTGTCATCTCCGTACCAGAACAAGAGTGTGGCAAGGAATCTATTACCCTCTCTTTCTCGGTACAAAGAAAATCGTATCGTGGAGACCATTCATCGTTCTGACCTTCCTTAAGCGATTTATCAAAAAGAAAAGGTTCAAGATGGAAACTCTTCTTTCTATTCAACAGGCGGTTCAACCAGCAGGCTGGATGGTGTCCATAGACTTAAGAGACGCATACTTCCATGTCCCTGTTGCACAAGATTTCCAGAGATATCTGTTTTTTTCCTTCAGGCAATTGCACCTGCGGTTTACTTGTCTCCCCTTCGGGCTTTCCACATCTCCACGAACCTTTTAGAAAGTTTTTGCTGGTTGTGGTAGCTCTGTTGAGAACAAAGGGCATTCGTCTTCATCATTATTTGGACGACATTCTTCTCTTGTCCCAAGACAGAACTCAGCTGTAGATGCAACTGGACCAAGTCGTGTCCACCCTTCAAACGTTTGGTTGGCTGCTAAGTTTGGAGAAGAGCCATCTATTCCCACCCAGTCCCTCGTCTACCTTGGGGCCCTGTTCAAACACAGCGACAGCGACAGTGTTTCTTCATTAGGAAAAAGTCGCAGTGGTCTGGGACAGAATTCTCCATGCCCTCTCATCGCCTCACCTCCAAGCATGTCAGGGCTTGAGAATCATCTGGACCATGGTGTACATGGCTCCCATGGTAAAATGGGCTCTATGGAGAATGAGACCCTTACAGAAAGGTTTTCTTCAACAGTGGGATACCTGGCATCTGGATCAGTCCATCTTCCTGACTCCAGCCATGAGGGTGTCTTCCATGGTGGTGACATCGGGAACGTCTTCTGAGATGCCATTCTCTTGTGCCAACCTCATGGATTCTGGTGACCTCGGATGCCAGCAGCACAGGTTGAGGGGCCCATTGCCTCTCGGAAGTGGCTCAGGGCAAATGAAACCTTTCCTCTCGGGGAATAGTTACCAACATTCTGGAGCTACGAGCGGCTCTTCGAGCTCTGCAAATGCTCCTTCACTTGACAAAGGGGTTTTCAGTGATGCTAAGACTGGACAACACCTCAGCAGTCATATATAAGGAAGCAAGGAGGGACACGTAGTTGGTCCCTGCTGCAAGAGGTGGAACCGATTATGGCCTGGGTGCAAAAGAACTTGTCCAACCTGTCAGCAGTGTATGTTCCGGGGGTCCAAAATGTCCAAGTCGATTTTCTATCGCGTGTGCAGTTGGACGACAACAACAAGTGGTCTCTCCAGAAGATGTCTTCAAGTGGATCCTGAACCTGGGTTTCTCCCCAGAGGTCAACCTCTTTGTCTCCCCTCACATCCGCAAGTTGCAGAAATTCTATGCGAGATTCAGAGATCCTCAAGCTTCCGGGGTAGACACCCTCAAGGATCAGTGGAGGTTCCGCAGGGCATATGCCTTCCCTCCGGTTCCAATATTCCTGCAGTTTCTTTGGAGACTCAGGTCAGAAGCAGTGGAAGTACTGGCCGTGATACCACCTTGGCACAACAGGCCTTGGTTCCCTCTTATAACACTCTCAGTATTCAGGATCCAATTCCGCTGCCCTCAGGCAAGATCTACTATTACAAGGTGCCATACTGCATCCTTGCCCAGCCTGACTACACCTGAAGGCTTGGTTATTGAGAGGGGAAGGCTACAGGCCTTGGGGTGCCCCAAAAAAGCTATCTCTACACTTCTGAGTGCCAGACGGAGTTCAACCAACAGAGTGTATGAGAGAATCTGGTCAAAATTCTCCTCACATCTGGCCGCCAGGTCCAACCCTCATTCATCCATCAGGTCCCAGGATGTGTTGAGTTTTCTGCAGTCTGGTCTAGATCTTCCACTCTCAGTAAGCTCCCTTAGAGTCCAGGTTTCGGCTATTTCAGCTTTTTCCGGTTTTCCTTGAGCTAGCCATACTCTGGTCTGACAATTTTTTCAAGGGGGCAGTAAGACTCAGGCCCCAGAAGAAGCCAAGGTTCCCTAAGTGGGATCTCCCCTTAGTTCTGGATTTTCTTTCACAACGTATCCGTGATACAGATGAAACTCTTACCGTCAAGGAATTGACATTAGTAACTGTTTTCTTGGTATCCATTACATCCGCGAAGAGAGTCTCTGAAATAGGAGCCTTAGGGGCGCGGGAGCCCTTCCTAACCTTTTTTCCAGACAGGATAGTCTTAATCCCTATGTTGGAAGCAAGACCAAAGGTTACCTCTGGCTTTCATGAGAATGTGGAGATAGTTTTGCCTACCTTTAGGCAGGAAGAGGGCTCTTCTGTCCATCCGCTGGGTGTTGGATTTTGCCTCAAACAGTATCTGAAAGCTACGGTTTCCTTCTGGCAGTCAGATCATCTGTTTGTCACCTTCAGTGGAAAGATCAAGGGACTTCGGGCTTCTTCAAAGTCTATCTCTTCTTGGTTTATCCAAGCTATCCACTGCGCTTACAGGGCTGAGGGCTTGACTCCTCCAGTGGCGGTTACGGCTCACTCAACTCTGAGTGTTTCCACTTCTTGGGCAGTCTCCAGACATGTCGCGCCCGAAGTGATTTGTAGAGCAGGATCACGGTCCTCTATAATTACCTTTTTGTCTTTATGTTGAGCCGGCGGCTCTTTCTTCTGTTAATGTTGGTTTACAAGTCCTGTCAGTTGACAGAGTAAAGTAAACTTTTGTTCAGCACCTGCCCACCCTGTTTGTGTACGGCGAGTTATTTCCCGATACGTATGCTGCCATGGAGTCTGTCAGGAAAATGGAAAATTGATATCAAATACTTACCGTAATTTTCCTTTCCTGATGGACTCCATGGCAGCAGGAGTTCCCTCCCAGTTTCTATGGAGGATAGTTACAGAACACGTGTGCTGAACAGGTGCAAGGATTTGTGGGAGTGGACGTCCTATAGGGTAGGTTTGGAGGCGGGGCCAAACCCGATACGTATGCTGCCATGGTGTCCATCAGGAAAGGAAAATTACGGTAAGTATTTGATATCAATTTTCCATTTTTCCTGCCATCATCTGTAAAAGTTTTTTCTCTGGACTGGTATATTGTATAAAAATGAATATTGGTGGCTAAAGTGAACCACAAATGGGGTTAATTTACTAAAGACACATAGACTGTGCACTCTGTAAATGTAAATGTGGTGATGTGTTACTTTGTAGATGATACCCAATCAGGTTCAAGGGAAAAAGAAACATTTTTGCTTGCACATGATTGAATTATGCAAATAAGCAGAGCTTCACCACATTTACTAAGCTCTGGGGTAAATAATTGCAACTGCACTTGCAAAGTGCACAGTTTACTTACCTTAACCTCCCTGGCGATATGATTATGTCTGGAAGTTTATACCAAAAGCGGTACAATTTTTTGCATGGAAATTTGGTGTTATGTATTATAGGCCTACAATTCTTAGTAATTACTGACTTAAACCTGACCAAAACAAGACTCTAGTAGACATCCCAGATGTGATAAATTTTGAAACACAAAATCATGAATTATAATCTCATAAATAATGTAATTTTATTCAATAATGTAGTAAATAAGGAAATTTGTCAAAGAAAGAAAATTCAATACACATGCTGCGTGTGATAAATTTTGAAACAAGGAACTACACAAAGTCCGACGTCACAATCAGGACAATGGAACCTGGTTTCCTTTCGGACTTTCTTTCCATTTCTATCGCGTTTTGAGCAGCAAACAACACACATCCTGGTCGGTGCTACCTTTTTTGCAGTTGGCGGGATTTAGTCTGCAAAGTGACGGCCGGTCAGACGTTCTGGGTTGACCACGTCAACAGCGCGACGTCCAGGTCTATTTACAACTCCTGATTGTGTCTGGTGCTTTACAAAAATCTGCTCAGCCACCTTCCAGACAAACTCGGAATGAGCAAGAGGCTTGTCAATGTTGGCTTTGTGCAGGATGTAAGCGTTCCAAAGACATTGTTCCAGAAGGTGTCTGAATATTTTTTTATAATATTTTTTTTGCTGTTTTCGCATAGCGGGATAGAAGGTCATGGCCTGATCGGCTCTGTCGACACCTCCCATTGTTTTGTTATAGTCAATCACGACCTGTGGTTTCAGCACATCTGTCCCACATTTTGTGTGGACCATGGCAGTGGAGGTATTGTGCACAGTGCTCATGAGACACACATCCTTCTTGTCTCGCCATCTCATTGCCATCATCTTACCCTTCTGCCAGGCAACCATTTCTCCGGTTTTTAGTTTTTTTTTGGCAAACAAAGATGGCATGTCTCGTCGGTTAGGCCTAACGGTACCATATGCGTCGGTTCTATTTTGTAGCAAAACATCATATAGTTCCGGGGAAGTATAGAAGTTGTCCGTGGTCACACAATATCCCTGGTTCAGCAATGGCTCCAGAAGTGTCAGGACGGATTATGTGGCCATCCCATAGCCGCTGTACCTGGGGTTGAATTTAGTGCCTTTGCCGGTGTAAATTACCGAATTCCATATGTACCCCGTGGATGACTCGCAGAGCATATATGATTTGATGCCAAACCGTGCTCTTTTGGATGCGATGTACTGAATCCAGCTTAGGCGACCCTTGTAGGCCATCAAACTCTCATTCACACTGACGTCCCTTTCTGGCACGTAGGTCCGCTGGAAATTGGCCACAATAATTTGCCATACCTCCCAGATTTTTTTCAGTTTGGGCGCAGGATGCGTGGCCTCATCAAACTCCTCATTGTTTGTGAAGTGGAAATACTTCATAATCAGGGAGAAGCGATACTCAGACATCACGGTGCCAAAGAACGGAGTGGCCAGTAACCTGTTGGTGGTCCAGTACCATTTCTGGAACGGTTTCCCCACCAACCCCTGAAGAAAGAGGAGTCCCAGAAACAGCCACATGTCCTCTTTTGTCACTGGTTCCCACTTTCTTCTTCTGGAAAGCCTGGCATGCAGCGTAGCGGATTGCTGCTCTTGGTAGCGATTCGTCTCCATGACAATTATTTCAATTACCTCCTCAGTGAGGAATAATTGCAGGTATGCCAGAGGGTTGTCACGCTCGACATCTACCTTCATCCCGGGTGATCCGGTGAACGGGAATCTTGGGGGCGCTACCTGGTCTGCATCGCAATCAATAGCGCACCAAGTGCGCACATCGCTCAGGTCAGGTGCAGGGTCATCGCCGTTGTCACTTGCCAGATCCGTGTCAATGTCAGTGTCAGATGACAAATCACCCCATGACTCGCTATCGCTCACTTCCGCGAGCACCTCCGGGTCGCTGTCACTCAGCTGGTCCAAAAGCGCTTTAGACTGGCGCTTTTTTGATGCCATAATATATATATTTTTGGGCACAAATCACAAGTATAATGTCAGACGGGGCACTGTACTGCCAGATCTGAGGTAATCTTTGGTGATACAGTGTAATCCTCTCAGATTACAGTGTATCATCGCTGGATCGCCGGGACAAGGTAAGTGCATTACTCGGGGAGCCAAGGGGGCTCCGCTGGCACTCTGCAATACTACCCCGAGCGTGACTTGGGGTTACCGCTCCTGATAGAAAAAATTAACCCCCGAGTCACGCTCGGGATCACCGCCAGGGAGGTTAAGTAAATCATCCCCATAGAGTGCTTATGCTCTTAATATAGGTGGCCTATGACTGCAGGTGTACATGTGCATGCATGACCTCAGAATCCTGTTGTGTCATGCATTTTAAAAATGTGAGACTGTCACTGAGAATGTAAACCAAATCTGTGTATGCGAGCCCCCCAAGGTCTAAATCTGGCCCTAGGTGTGAAGTTAGAACATCTATGCAGATACCACACAGGAAACAGCCTTAGCTACATCAAATGTGTTTTGTGACCAGCCTTTACTTAGCATAGGTGAGGTTATTCATCCCACATCCATCCAGCTGTTTACACCCTCAAAATTTTAAATATATATATTTTTTTAAAGGTGAGAAAGCCTGCTATAAGATAATATACGATTATAGGTGTGACACAACATTTGCTACGATCAATGGAATGAAACATTTTATCATCAATCACATTTAGGATCTATGCAATGCATATGTATATTCTGTAACAATGGGTCCCAGCATTACATATGGATTTTGGTTACCCAAGTTTTTAGTATATTGATATTAAAAAATATTTAATTGTGTTTTATTTACATTGATGCAAACTTTATGGCTCAGCAGTTTGGGAAAACATTTTTTTTTTTTATTTACTCTATTACGATATGTTGGTAGGCCTCTTGGGATCCTTCCTGGAGGGATACTTGTCTGCTCTAGGCGTTTAATTATTTTAGCTCCAATTAGTAGCAATATGATTTTCTTGCGAGTGATATGTAGTTATTTTTCACTTCTTATTCCTACATTTTCTATGATCCTACAATTTGGTTGGCCCAACTTATCAAATATGTATTTTTAATTAGGGATAAGTCAGAAAATGTGACCCCCCCCCTCCCTTTACCCCGCCTCCTCCCTATCCCTCTAGCTACACTAAGGCAGCCCTCAGATTAGTCCATTTTTTTTGTTCAACCAGCAGGTTGAACAGAAAAAAACTGACTTGATTCCTCCCCGCTGAGCTATTGTATTCTGACAGTGGAGAGACTTCTCCACTATCCAAATACACTGATCAAAGTTGCAGGCTATAGCCCGCAGTGCTGATTGAGCAGGGAAAATCCAAAACAGCGGTTGTACAGAGGTCGATCGGTAGATTGACTTCTGTACAATCTCAGTGCCCATACATGGATTGAAAGTTATCTGCTCCCTGCTGAACCAGACAAATTTCAAGCCATGTATGGCCAGCTTAAGTCAAACTATCCCTTCCATAGGTATTTGCTTACATCCTTCAACAGTGGTGGCTTCCTGCATTGTCAACATCCCAACTGGTGTAAAAGTAGCATGGATTTCCTTCGGCTGTGCACTAACATCCTATAGACCTGAATGTGAGGATGTTAATATAAAACAAGTACATCCTATTTAAGCCTATTGGATAACAGTGCGCAGGACAACTGTGCACATTACATTTTTATTGGCTGGAATGTAGACAACGTGGGAGGCTGCTGCTATTGGTAAAGGAATGTAAGCACATGATTTGATGACGGAAGTCAGCAGAGCTTCACCTCAGTCACCAAGCTCTGAAGCAAATTTTCCTGTAAAGTGCAACTTCACTTGCAAAGGGAACAGCCTATTTGTCTTTAGTAAATAAACCCCACAGGAGGCAGAGGTCAGTAGCACATGATTCACAAGTAAAGGGTTCAGCAGTATGTGAAAAAGTACAGAGTGTAGAGGTCAGGAGTATGTAATTCACAAAGCACAGGGGTAAGTAGTATATAATGTACAGAGTTCAGGGGTAGGAGTATATAATGTACGGAATACAGGGATCATGAATGTGTAAAGTACAGGGGTCAGAATTATGTATTCCTCCCACCAAGTACAAATTCCCCACCCCTAGCAAAACCACGCCCCTTACCTTCCCAAGTAAAAAATTCTAGCCCCAGCATACATCCTTTGTTTCCCAAGCAAACTCTTCCTCTTCATGAAAACCTTTTCTCATCCACCACATCACTAAACTCCCCCCAAGAAAGCCCATCTGCATTAGCAAATCCACCCCCCCCCCCAATAAACTCCCACTAATCCCCTACTAACCAAAATTCCCCATCCCCCCAAAAAAACCCTTCTCACCCCCTTAGTAAAGTAAAAAACTGTGCCAAGAAAACCCCTCCTCATCTCTGAAGAAAAATCCCTATCACCCAGCACAGAAATCCCTACTCCCCTGCACAGAAATTACCCCTAGCACAAAAATCCTCTCTCCCCAGCATCCCCTTGCCAAGCACTCACCAGGCCTCATGCAGAGCATTGGCTATGCAGAATGGGGGAAGATTCGCCCAGCAGTGCCATATGAACTCAAGAAGAAGTTTCTTTTAGTTCCCTCAGCCCTACCCTGCTGCTGTGACCCGAGGTCTGACGGAGAGCAAGGTAGTTTGCTGCTATGCAGGAGCTAAAAAAAGTGCAACATATAAGTGGAGCACTGTCAATTACTGGAAAAACATGTAGATAACAAAATAAAACTAGTGCTAAATCATATATGTGATAAAAAAAAATTATATATGTCAAATTCCCATTCACAGAATTCCACTGTAGTGCAAATATAGTGACATAAAATGCTTGTATCCAATGTGTTCAGCGCTTACCACCTTCAGGCAAAATTCCTGCTCACCTCCAATATCTGACCCCACCACAGAGTCAAATAAGCCTTAATGTCCTCCACTTAAGATGATACTGGATGATAATGGAACATTTCCACTGGTAGCACCCCTGAATCATTAGTCCTCCGCCTCTTACTCACGATATTTATTGAATATGCCATAAAAACAGAAATGGAGAAATCATAGTGCTCTCTGCTATATATGGGCATCTTGAGAATTTGTGGATTTACTATGCATTAGGGTAAATGAAAATGAATGGTTCTGTATTTTAGTCTGTCACTTTAAATAAATAATTCAGTAAAATAAATAAATTAGTTTAAATAAATAAATGAATTAAAAAAAATAGATTGGTCTATTTATCTATTTAACACTTTCTTTTTTTTTTCTTCTGTGCTGTCCATTCCACTTTCTTTTTATGCTTTTTTTTTTTTTTTTTTTGTTCGTATGATCTTTTTCTAATTATTCAGGAAGTCAGATTTACATGCAACAGGCTACAGTAGTATAGGGGCAAGCTAGGGTAGTATACGGACATGCTACGGTAGTATATAGGCAGGCTAGGGTAGTATATAGGCGGACTAGAGTGGTATACGGACAGGCTAGGGCAGTATATGGAAAGGCTAGGGCGGTATACGGACAGGCTAGGGAGGTATACGGAAAGGCTATGGCGGTATACGGACAGACTAGGGCGGTATACAGACAGGCTAGGGCGGTATACAGACAGGCTAGGGCGGTATACGGACAGGCTAGGGCGGTATATTACAGTGGGATCAGTGGCAGTGCTGGTGAGGGATGGGGAAGGGACTTATTTTCCATGTTGCTCATGAGTAGGGCAGCCCATTGAAATGTATGGGCTGCCCTACATGTGATACATATAAAACAACTTCTGCACTCGTGTGCAAATAAAGCTAAACTGTGTAAATGCAAAACAACAGATTTTCTCTAAATATTCAGTGTTCATAAAACTGCACTACCATGTAAATAACTGTGAACACTGTGCTCTGCTCATTAAAGATGGTTAACTTGTATTGAGTATTTAGTTAATGTGGGGAATTTAGACTTTGATAAAACAGAGTTTGGATAACAGAGGGTTAAATGGAATGGTCATAAAGTGTGTTCACATTATCTGGACATACACAAAGTGTGTAGGGGGGGGTGTTAATATAGTGATATGTGGCGGCTCCAGAGATGTCTGTTAGTTGTAAACAAAGCTCCAGACTCGGCCGGGCCGACTCCCCCACACGCACACTCCCCTGCTCTTCCGATCCTTCATATTAGCTGAATCAGTCTCATCTCCCTGCAAACAAATCCTCCTGATTAGTCCTGATGTAAAACTGCCAGCTTACCTATCCAAATTGACTTTTCTTAGACTTCTAGGGCAGATAGAAAAAAAAGAGTTTGGGAGCTGTAGCGGGACAGTCACTGTCTGCTGTGGGCAATTATGTAACGTGCATTAGATGATTAGGGTATGCATGCCTGTGAGTTGTCTCCGGCTCTGTGGTGTCTGGCACTGGCAATAGTGACACCTATGCCGAGATCAGGAGATGGGATCTCCTCCAGCCTTTCCTTCTTCAGTCTTCACTAGTCAGCTAAGCTTTTAGTCTCCACCCCCCAACCATTCCATGAATTGAATGGGCGGCCGCAAAGAGGCTGATTGGGCGGCTGCGGGCTTCAGAGACAGCCCAGCTGCTGAAGCTGCTTTGTGCCCCCCCCCCCCCCCCCCACTGGGATGCACCATCTGCCCACCTGGATGGGGGAAGACGCAGAGCTTCCCTTTCCTTTTGGTGTCCCTAACCCGCACAGCCGGACAATAAAAAGGGGGCACCTCCGGTGTGATGTGTACTGATAACAGCGACTTTGCACACAACTGCTAGAAAGAAATGTGGTCGGCAATTTGCTGCCCCTTTAAACTGCCGCCTGGGACCAATGGACCCAGCAGGACCCATGGTAGGGCCGGCCCTGCCCCTGTATCAAGAAAGTTGATCCCTACTGTTCGAAGAGGTCTATTCACCAATCTTTTTGCCCAAGATTCACACACATTTCACCCAAGATATTCATATTTTTCCAATGTAATCTTCAGAGAAAGTTGTGTGAATCAGGTGAAAACATTGATTAATAGACCCCTAAGTAAAAGACCAGTCATTGATCATACATATAAATTGCAGCATCAGATAAAAGCAGCTTCAAACGCATTTAACAACCACTGTCTGCTGATGCTACGTTATAATTACAAGAGATTGCTTAACACACAGGGGTAGATTTACTCAAACTGGAGATTGCAAAATCTGGTGCACCTGTACTGTACATGGTAGCCAATCAGCTTCTAACTTCAGTTTTTTCAATTAAGCTTTGACAAAAAAAAAAAAAAAAACATTGAAAGCTAATTGGTTTCTATGCAGAGCTGCACCCTGCACCAGATTTTGCACTCTCCAGTTTTAGTAAATCAAGCTCACAATACAATTGCCATCTAAAGTTATATGCCACCATTAAAAGAGCAAATGGCCTAAATAGACAGTCACGTAAAATCAATGGCAAAATAGTTATTGAATTTGCTTCATTGTCCCATGAGTGGCCACAGTAACATAGTATACAGACATATGTAGAGTAAGACCACAATAAATTGGGGCCAACTATAGCGCTTGCTTCAGGTGAACCACTGCTGGACAATTGCTTGTCAATTCAAAAAAAGGTTAAAAAACGTGTGAGGTTGGTAGGCCTTAGAATATATATAAATGTATAAGTGAGGGTGCGCTGATAGTGGTGAGTTAAAGCCGCAACCTGTATTCAGTGCCTGAATAGAATAAATATAATAGTGATGTGATGGGTAGGTGCGCTAAAACAATATCCAAAAATAATATCCAAAAATAATAAAGTTACACTTGGATATATGTGGGAGGTGTTCGGTGTTATGAACAACTTAATTGTGACAAAATGGAAAACATAAGAAAAGTGCTCAACAACACAACAATATGTCCAAAGCATAAATCTTCTAAATGTCCATAAATGATGAATCAATCAAGTGCTCAAACAAATTGGAATAAAGCAAAAATCTTCAGCTTCAGTGTAGTGAACACCCACCACCAGGTTAAATTCCTCCTTACCAGACGGAAAAGTAAGATGTGCACAACTTAGCATATGTGTAGATCACTGCAACCGTGCATGCTGCCAAAATCCATGTGAACCACCCAGAATGGTCCCTTACCGGATAAATGAACAGAATACGCCTGTAGATATACTCCGAGTCCCTTTCCACTTCCTCCGTATGTATCTCTACACGGGAGTGCCTTTACAATCAGCTGATGGAAAGCGTTGTAGTTCCAAAAGTACCCACTGCTTGCTCCTCCACTCTGAACCTAAAGCTAGGCAGGTGTATGACCAATAGGCCAACACCCAATAGGCCAACTCCACAGCTTCCTTCCTGGTCACATGTTTCCTCCAGATGAAGCAACGTGTGATAGTGGCCTAACGCGTAGAGGTGGAGCCTGGTGGTGGGATCACATCAATAGAACACGTGAGAGCTGGGGGTGTGTGGTTCATTCAGCCATTTAACCCAGGAAGAAATGCGTCAGAGAGGAGGCGTTACCGTCATGAACGACCGCTCAGGACCCGCGCTGCAGCCGGACCTGAGCTCACCTTTAGAAATTCTGGAACAACACTATATGCTCGATTGAACTGCTTAAACTGTAAGTGTATTACTGCGCAAATAAATTGGTTTTAGAAGGTATCACACTATTGCGGCTTATTTTCTACACCCCACGCCTGGAGGGTGTTGGCCTATTGGTCATACACCTGCCTAGATTTAGGTTCAGAGTGGGGGAGCAAGCAGTGGGTACTTTTGGAACTACAACGCTTTCCATCAGCTGATTGTAAAGGCACTCCCGTGTAGAGATACATACGGAGGAAGTGGAAAGGGACTCGGAGTATATCTACAGGCGTATTCTGTTCATTTATCCGGTAAGGGACCATTCTGGGTGGTTCACATGGATTTTGGCAGCATGCACGGTTGCAGTGATCTACACATATGCTAAGTTGTGCACATCTTACTTTTCCGTCTGGTAAGGAGGAATTTCACCTGGTGGTGGGTGTTCACTACACTGAAGCTGAAGATTTTTGCTTTATTCCAATTTGTTTGAGCACTTGATTGATTCATCATTTATGGACATTTAGAAGATTTATGCTTTGGACATATTGTTGTGTTGTTGAGCACTTTTCTTATGTTTTCCATTTTGTCACAATTAAGTTGTTCATAACACCGAACACCTCCCACATATATCCAAGTGTAACTTTATTATTTTTGGATATTATTTTTGGATATTGTTTTAGCGCACCTACCCATCACATCACACTTAGAATATATATGGAGCAGTAAACCTTAATAAAGTGCTTTGTGCTAATACCTTAATTAAGTATTGTGCAAAGATGAATATGTATGTGTATACACACTGTTTGATGAATAACAAATAACCTTATAATAATGCTTAGGGTAGATAACACAATATAGGTATACAAGGTTGGATAATTAGATATATTATAATGCAATTTTAAAATTATAAAGGTGATGGAAGGAGCTGTAATTAAAGTGATTAAATCAAACAGGTGAAAAAAATGTTTGCAATAAAAGTTCATAAATAATAGTTCATATGTGACTCAAGTGCAAATATACAGGTAAAAAAGTTCATAAATAGTAGTTCATATGTGACTTAGGTGCAAAATATGCAGGTAAATCTTGAGTGCAGATAGGGGAAAAAAGGTGCAGGTGCTCTGTGTTGAATCCTCCAATGATCCAGTGCTGGTACTTTTTGGTGTCACCGTGGGGGATAATAGAAGAAAACACTCACCAGATGATGTGGGTCTTATATACCTTATGGTATTAAGACCTGTAAACGTTTGTTTGGCCACCAGGGCCAGAGTAGACACTGCTGGGCTTTGTAGTACCACAGTATTCGGGATTTCCCTCTCCTGGATAACCTCGATCCATGGGGTTCAGTCAGGGTATGAAGGATAAAAAAAGATCCAGATAATGTATCACCATAAAAATTGTTTTTTAATAGAATTGATAGGTAACCAGTACATGAAAAAGTAAAAAACCGCCAGCCGAAATGGTGCCTTGAGTGGAGAGCGGTGAATACCGGCTTGCGTTCCACTCAGGCACCCGTGATGTAAGCAGCGTGCGTTCAACCTTACGCGCGTTTCGTCAATGCGTATGACGTCTTCAGAACCTCCCCCATTAGTGTCCTCAAATATGTGTATTATCTATTAAAGTGCCAAGTGAAATAAAGTGCTTAAAAAGTCCCACAAATCCAATATAAAGCATAAAGTACAGTCCCACAGAGCACTTTATTTTAAGCACTTTATTTCACTTGGCACTTTAATAGATAATACACATATTTGTGGACAGCAATGTCCAATTCGTTGGAAACAAATATTTATTGAGAGCACGGTTAATTCATTTTTTTGGTTTGTTCGTTGCTAAACCTTTGCTTTACAACGTGCAGTTCTCATCATTGTATTTTATTTGTTTATTCCATATTTGCGCAGATGTGGGGTTCATTTACCTATTTTTTCAAAATTAACCTAACAAATGAATTTGAAATGTTTCTGTTGTGCACATCGCTAATAGTATATAATAAAATATAGAACACTTTTTTTTAAAGAAGTTTAAAGTTACTTATTGAAGATCTGCTAACTCTAATTGGACTGGGAATCTGAAAACCTTTGAACAAATCTCATGGTGAAATTAAGCAAAAAAACCCTTTGGGAACTCATTGTGAAATGAAAAAAAAAAGCTTTAGGGAAAAATGAAGGGTTATATGCAAATCACAAACAATATATGAACTCTGCAAAGTAGGCTTTCTTTACAGGGGAGGCTTGCATGCGTCACCTAAAACTCCACAGTGGTCCTTTTTAGGGAAAGCTAGGAATTAGAAGCATAATATCTTGTATCTTATTGCTACATTTCTATATTGTACTGGAGCCTGTTTGATAGAAATGTTAGTATTACTATAGTTCAAATGAATGCCATACAAATACCAAAGCTTTTAGGAATGAGAGAATTTTCTTCATCAAAAATCGCCATAGCTAAAAATGGCATTGTATGTTATGTTGGAAAACTCAAACCCTACAAATGTAGGAAAATTCATTCTTCTTGGACTTTCTACAGTCTACAGTCTGAACGCCGTCTTCTCCTTGTTGCTTTTTTTGATGTACATGGTGACGTCATTAGGAAATCTTTTACTGATCATTATGGTAAAGAATAACCACCAACTTCAGACGCCCATGTACTTTTTTCTGGCTAATCTTGCTGATATTGACATTTGTTATTCTACAACTGTGGTGCCCAAAATGTTGTCGTCAGACAGAAGCATTTCCTTCTTGGGATGTGCAATCCAGATGCACTTTCACTCAGCTCTAGCTGTTGCTGAATGTATAATCTTGGCTATTATGGCTTTTGACAGACGAAATACCGTCTGTAAACCTTTACAATACCATATGATCATGGATCAAAAACTGTGTCTTCATCTGGTTGTTGGATGTTGGATTGTGAGCTTTGCTGTTTCTGTATATCTTACATTGTATACTTTTAGATTGCCTTTCTGCAAATCCAACCAAATCAGTCATTATTTCTGTGAGATGCCACCATTACTTCATTTGGCTTGTGCAGATATTTGGTTTAGTGAGGTCTTAGAGTACATTGTAGCTGTAGCAGTTGTTGGAAACACCTTTGGGTTCATACTTGTATCTTATCTTTTTATCCTTTGGAACATCTTGAATATAAAATCCACAAGACAAAAGCAAAAAGTTTTTTTTACTTGTGCCTCCCACCTTACTGTGGTCTTCCTCTTCTATGTACCAATACTGTTCATGCACTTACGTCCTCCTTCCAGTTACTTCCCAGAGCAGGACAGGGTTGTGTCTATTCTATATACATTGGTGACACCAGTGTTAAATCCAATCATCTACAGTGTACGAAATAAGGAAATAAAAGCAGCTATAGAAAAAACCTTTTCAATCACAGTATCCTGCTGATATTTAATATTTGCTATCACCAGATAAAGATGATCATGGTACACCAGGCTGATTAATACTTAAAGTGGTTGTAAAGCTTCAGGTTTTTTGCTTTTTTTTTTTTACTAAAAATAACAAACATGCCTATACTTACCTGCTTTGTGTAATGATTTAGCCCATCCTCTTCTTCTGGGGTCCCCTGCCGGCTCTTCAGGCCCTTCCTCTTCATCAGGTTGTAATGTTCTGGTACCTTTGGGTACCCTAATTACTCTTTCATAAGTGTATGCGCCCCACCATTCTCTTTTGGTAAGGTGCGCATACACCTTTAAGACTGATGCTGTCATCACTGAGCGCCGGACTGGATGGCTATTTAGATCGCCGGCTCTCACTCACGTGTGTTCGTTCAAACTGCTTTGTGCCTTGATGCTCTCGTGCTTGCAAGCATACCTCGCTGTCGGAACCACGCTGCGCTGATCCCTGTATCCCGCTACCGGATCATCCGCTCTTGCCGAACCTCTCCTCTGCTACATTGCTATTAGTGATAAGTACCCCACAGGGGAAACCTCTATAACCTTTATACTAAAGCTTACACTATCTAGCTCTGCATACTAAGGACTATTACTACATCTGCATTATCTAAGATTGCTAGCTCTTGAGCCTACTACCAGCTGTTCTTGCACTGGGTTGATCTCTCTTGTATGTCCACCTGCTACTCTGTCATCTGCTACCATACATGATTGCTAAACCTATCTGCATCCCATCTGCTACTATCTTACTTTCAAGATGATTTCCTTTCAAGTGTCTGTCATCTACCATCTCTACCCAACCTGTCTCTTCAGCCTATCATCACTGTGTTACTATATACATAAGTCACTCTAGGAAACATCTTATTGAGTGTGTGTATTTACTTGCTGAATTGAGATCATCCACACATGATGAGTCATTGAGAGTTGGGAATGGTGTCTCAGCGTTTCTCTACATGACTACTGAAGTGGAATATTTCTGCAGCTGAAAATCCACATCATACGTAAAACGCAGGAGCGTTACACAGGTGCCCCCAGGGAAAGCCGATTTTCCTAGGGGCAACCATGTGCGCTCGCTCCTGAGTCCCGCTGCTGCGTCCATTGCCCCCCCCCCCCGTTCCAGCGTCACTGAGTTTGATTGACAACAGCAGGAGCCAATCGCTCCCCCTGCTATCAATCTGTCCAATGAGATAGTGGTGGGAGCTGCTGCACTTTTACACATAGAATGCATTAAGGTGAAAAACCTTAAGGCTATAGAACCACTTTAAAGGCTCAGTTCACCTGTCCCAAATTGCAATTATTATGGTCATCCAGTTTATAACCTCCCTGACAATGGTCCCAATTCCCTTGACTGTTTCAGTCTGTCTGTTGGGTCTCGTAAGCACCTTAGCACACCGCTGAGCAACCAAAGCCCTCATTGGTTTGTAGTTCCAGTATTCAATGTGCAAAAGTCCGTCATTTTAAAATGAAAGCAATCAGAGATGCCCTCCTTAAATTTCTGAAAGGCATTGGTCAATGCCGCTATTCCCCTATGCAAACCCACATACCGCTCAAGTGGATACCCAGCTAAATTTTACAAAAACATGGACTATCATTAAGCCCTTGCTCTATTTGTTTCATATTATTGTCACTGTTTTACTAGATTTAAAATCTCAGGCCTGGTACACACAGCCCCCTTAGTTTTAACATTGTATAAATGCTTTTCTGTTGCACGTGAAATAGCCTTGGAGGACCTCAATTACGAGGAACAACTACAAGCACTAAATTTATTCTCACTGGAGAAGAGACGGTTGAGAGGGGACATAGCGATTTACAAACACTTCAATAATGATCCCAGCGTAGGAAAAAAACTTCAGTCTCAGGAAGTGTAAGAGGACACGGGGCCACACAATGAGATTGGAGGAGAACCAGTTTTAAATAAACTATGCACTGTCAGCGGTGGTGTCAGCGGGGATTATTGATATTTTTAAAAGACTCTTGGACATGCATCTTTAGGAACACAACATACAGGGATATGGGAAATTAAATATGGGAAATGATTATAGACACTGACACACGTACACCTACACAGTTTGAATTGAATGGACTATTGTCTTTTTTCAACCTTACCTACAATGTAAATATGTACCCTATAGATGTATTATTCATCAAGCGAGAACGGGCAGCGATGTTGGTTTTAAGAGTTGGTTTCTGACCTCTTTATAATAAAGTCCATCTATTATTAGAGTATTTGTTTGATGTTTTTGTACTTTCCGAGCCGGGGAATGCCCAAAGGCTCTGTATTGTAATTTGTCTTTTACCTTCAAAATTCAATAAAAATAATCTACAAAAAGAAAATGCTAAGTTCACCTTTTCCAGAAAATAGCCTATGCAATAGAGGCCCCAGCAGATCATAAAAAAATGTTCAGCTTTGTAAAGTACTCATACCTGTACGCTATTTGGGCCCCCAGAAGCCCAAAACTCCCAGTTAGCTTGTCCCCATGTCCTGCTTTGGAAATAGTTTTCACATCCTAGCTGGTTGGTGTCAGCAGTTACCTCAGGTTTGTCATCTGGACTCACCTCTGGATTCTCAGTCCTTAGTCTGCCTTATGAATCTTCTGACCTTCTCCACTGCCCACCCTTCCCTTTGCTCTATTTTCCTTTAACGTGATTAATCTTTATGGGGTAATGTCACCCACTTTTTGGGTAGATGGTGATTGGTAAACTGTAGTTTGGTTGGTGTAGGATATTACTGCCTAAGCCTTGGTGACTAAGCATGTTGGACTGTTAAAGTGGAACTATAGGCAAAACTTTTTTGAGATTTTGGACAGAGCAAGGGAGGGTTTTAGCCTCTGTTAGATTTTTTTCACCATCTGTGTCCCATTTGAGAGATTTCCTTTGACTTCCTGCCCCATAGCCAAACAGGAAGTGAGAGGAAATCCCTGCTAATTAGAGGAATTCCTTGGGGACCCCCGGGTCACCAGAACTAGTGCCCCCAATGGAAGATTTCCCCTCTATTACTTTACTGGGATTTTCTTTTACTTTTACTTTCAATGATAATGGTAAACAGGACAAATAGAGAGGATAAATCTCCTTAAAGCGGAGTTCCGGCCACGAAAAAGTATTTTCAATAAAAATACCCCGGGACAGTCAGGGCTAGTATATTCCACAATGGATAGCCTCTGATGTGTCCCAGGTCGCACTTACCTTTTAGAAGAAATACTTACCTTGAAAATTTCTTCTCCAGCACTGCCATCTCGGATGTGGGCAGCTGAAGCCAGCGCGTCCTCTTCTGCGTCCTCTTCCGTGTCCTCTTCTCCCAGAATGCGCCTGCACCGGCCCCGCTCGTCACTTCCGGGGGGGGGCGCGCCATCCCTCCACAGCTTCTGGGCACGCCCAGAAGCTGTTTAGCAGGGAATGAGGCGCCCGCACCGGAAGTGACGAGCGGGGCCGGTGCAGGCGCATTGATTCCTGGGAGCGATGACGTTCAGCTCCCAGGAATCGATGCAAAGAGGAAGTGACGGCGCGGGCCACAGCCGCAGAGGGAGGAAGTGGAAGAAAGGTGAGTATATTTTTCTTCAATAACAAGGTAAGCACACAAAAAAAAATCGTAACTATCCATTAATTTTTCAGGTGACCAAAAGCAAGCGGATGGCCCAAAATCGATTATGTCGATTTTGTGGCCAGAAATCCGCTTTAACTGGGGCACAGACAACAATAAAAATCGAATAAGTGTTCAAACACCTCTCCATTTTATCCAAAACTAAAAAAAAAATTTACCTTTTAGTTATATTTTATTTGTTAACAGGAGTTCTATTTGGTAATAAAAGTCAAAGTTTATTTTATAATTATAATTTACTTAAAACCAATAAAGGGGCCACAACCTTTAATGTGTGTTTATTTTAATAATTAGGTATGGTAATATGGTATGGTGAGTGTTAATGGGGTGTACAACCCCAATAAAAGCAATGGGCTGGGACAAGTTAAATACTGCCAGGGTGTTTAATCACTTCTGGACCGGAAGGTTTTCCCTCTTCATCACCAGGCCATTTTTTGCGATTCGGCACTGCGTTACTTTAACTGACAATTGCGCGATTATGCGATGCTCTACCCAAATAAAATTGATGTTTCCCACAAATAGAGTTTTCTTTTGGTGGTTTTTGATCACCTGTGCGATTTTTATTTTATGCGCTATAAACAAAAAAGAACAATATTTTTTTACTTTCTGCTATAAAAAAAAATTTAAAAATCAAATTGTTTTCATCAATTTACGCCAATTTGTATTCTTCCACATATTTTTGGTAAAAAAAAAATCCCAGTAAGCGTATATTGATTGGTTTGCACAAAAGTTATCACGTCTACAAACTAGGGAAAATATTTATGTAATTTTATTTATTTTATACTAGTAATGGCGGCAATTAGAGATTTTTAGTGGGAACACGACATTGCAGCAGACAGATTGGACACTTAACTGACATTTGTGACAATTTTGGGGGGACCAGTGACATTACTACAGTAATCAGTGCTAAAAATATGCACTGTTACTGTAATATTGACACTAGAAGGAAAGGGGTTAACACCAGGGAAGATCAAAGGGTTTAATGTGTCCCTAGGGGCTGCTTTCTAACTGTGTGGGGGTTGGGCTTAAGGAATGAATACAGGGACTTGAGTTCCTAAATAGGAGGAACACAGGAGCCCTGTGTTCATTGCTGACAGAACAGCGTTCTGCTGTGTTTACAACAGCAGACCGCCGTTCTGTCTCCACGGGGAGCGATTGCGGGTGTACGGCAGCAATCGAGGCTACCGGACCCGCAGATCTGGTTCCCCTGTGGCGAATGGGAGCACCCACTCGCGGTCCTGATGTAGTTTTGTGGGAATATGTACGGCGGCTGATCGGCAAGTGGTAAATGATTTTGTTTTATTCTCCTAGATAGCACAGCTGATATACCTGTTCTTCCTATATTTTCGGATCGTTAGTATGGTGCTTTCAACAGCCGATTATGAATTTATGGACGACAAATACTGGATGTGCAGGCTATAAAATTTTTATCGTATTTGAACACAACGTCCCATTTTCGTTTAATCTGTAAAGTTTTCGGCAGAAAAAAATCGTAAGAGCAAGACTAGGCATGCTTGGAAATGAAAGAATACATACAAAACAATTTAACACATGACATCACTTCTGAAATTGTGATCTGTCGTACGAGAATTTTCATATGAAAGTAACTTCTTCACTTTCGATCTGAGACTAGCGTGCAACAAAAAACAGATGAACACCATTCTGATAATCTGATCGTGTGTACGAGGCTTTAAATTGGGGAAGGAGAGCGAAGAGGGATCATGTGACCACACAGCTGCGGTGTGAGAAAAGGTATTTAGCCTTGTCATTTGAAAAAAAAGACACACAATGTAGTTGATAAACCAGAGGGAATACCAGCAAAGTCCCAATGTACGTATATGTATTATTAAACATGATATTATACATTGATTTTTCATCACCTTTTAGCAGTGTGCTTCATTTAATGTCCGAATCTCCCTCCTCCTTTTTTTGACTTTACAAACACTTACAGTACAGTAGATGTATGGTATGTGTGTATGTATTTTTTATTACTTTATTTAACTTTCACTTTTTTAAATTTAGCTTCATTACTGTGCCTCTGGGTTACAATATACATTGGACTTACTCGAGAAGACATTAACCCATGATATCTCCCATGTGCTGTAAACAGAGAATAAGAAACACAGTTTCACTGATCTCCACTAACATGAACCTGGATCTGCTTGTTCACCTGAATGCAAAAACGTACTCCAGAGTTAGTTTTTCCTTTATTTTCTATTTGAAAGGCATCAGACAGCACAGAAAGTGAGGCAAAATTTCCAAAAACAGAAGTGTATTTATTACTGGTACTTATAGAGTGCTGTTAATTTCTGCACTTTCCATTTACACTGTACATTCACATCAGTCCCTGCCCTCAAGGAACTTACAATCTATGGTCCCTAATTCACATTCATACATGCACATACTAGGGCTAATTAACCTACCAGCATGTCTTTGGAGTGTTGGAGGAAACATGCAAACTCTAGGCAGGTAGTGCTGTGGTTGGGATTTGAACTAATAACCCAAGTGCTAGCTAGGCGAAGTGCTAACCACTCTGTCAATGTGAAATATAAATATTTTTTCAGTAGGTCAAGGAAGGGTTGGAACCTCTGTCATTTTTTATTGTGTCTGTGTCCCTGTTGGGTTAGGTGACTGTCCGTGTGACTGGTGTCCCTCAGGACATGAAATGAGGGGAAATTTCCTTCAAGGTAAAACAGTGAGTCCCTATGATACGGCCTATGAAAATCTTTGAAAAGTTTGTCTATCGTTCATTTCTGCAACTCTGCGTGCCTATTTGCAGCCACATTTGAAAAATGTATTGCCAAATAAAGCTACATATTAACCACTTAAAGCGGAGTTCCGGGCACAAAATCAATCTTTTTTTTTTGTGCCCGTCCGCTAGTTCTCCTTCACCTGAAAAGGAATTGGATAATTAGGTTTTTTTTTTTTTTTTTTTACTCACCTTGTAATTGAAGATCGAAAATACTCACCTCAGTGTACTTCCTCCCTCAGCGCCGCGGCTCCGCCGTCACTTCCTGTCTTGCGATGATTCCTGGGAGCTGAACGTCATCGCTCCCAGGAATCAATGCGACGGCACCGGCCCCGCTCGTCACTTCCGGGGCGACGCCGCATTCCCCTGCTTGCCCAGAAGCTGTGGAGGAATGCGGCGCCGCACCGGAAGTGACAAGAGGGGCCGGTGCAGGCGCATTCTGGGAGAAGAGGACGCGGAAGAAGACGCAGAAGAGGACCGCGTCGGCTTCAGCTGCCCACAAGAGAGATGGCAACGCTGTGGAAGAAATTTTATAAGTGAGTATTTCATCTTGCAGGTAAGTGTGAACCGGGACAGATCAGAGGCTAGCCATTGTGGAATATACTAGCCCTGACTGTCCCAGGGGTATGTTCACTGAAATATGTTTTCTGTGCCCGGAACTCCGCTTTAAGCCCCGGAAGATTTTACCCCCTTCCTGACCAGGGGGTATTTTGCGATTCGGCACTGCGTGACTTTAACGGACACGTGCGATGATGTTCCTAAACAAATTTGACGTCCTTTTTTCCCACAAATAGAGCTTTCTTTTGGTGGTATTTGATCACCTGTGCGATTTTTTGATCATGCGCTATAATCAAAAAAAGAGCGACAATTTTGCAAAAATAACAATATTTTTCAAATTTTTTTTATATGAAATCCCCCCCCCCCCCCCCCCAAAATGTAAAAATCTAAATTTTTTTAAATTTTTGGCCAATTTGTTTTCTGCTACCTATGTTTGGTAAAAAAAAAAAATCACCATAAGCGTATTTTGATTGGTTTGCGCAAAAGTTGTTGCGTTTACTAACTAAGGGAAAGATTTTAGTCATTTTTGTTGTTTTTTTTTAACGAGTAATGGCGGCGATTTGCGATTTTTTTGCGGGACTGCGACATTGGGGCGGACAGATCGGACCCTTGACTGACATTTTTGACACTTTTGGGGTTACAAGTGACATTACTACAGTAATCAGTGCTATACATATGCACTGTTACTGTAAAAATGACACTGGCAGGGAAGGGGTTAACTTTATTGGAGAGGGAGGGGTTAAGAGTGTCCCTAGGGGCGTGCTTCTAACTGTGCAGGGATGTGGCTGTGTGTGTAACAGCACAGATCAACGGTTCTACATAGCAGGACCGTTAGATCAGTGCTTTTACACAGGGGAGAGTGACAGGTGGCTTTGTTTACACTAGCCGCCTGCCTTTCTCCCTTCACAGCGGACGATCGCGAGTGACCGGCGGACATCGGGTCCACCAGTCACACGCACGGAGGTGTCTGTGAACGAGCCGAGGCAGGCGCGCGCCTCTGGCGGTGCGCGCCCGCCCGCTATTGGCGTACCGGTACGTCACTTTGCCTGGCCGGGGCTGACCGCCGCAGTATATGTACTTGCGGTGGTCGGCAACCGGTTAAAGCAACACTTCATTGACCAGACGCCACCAATGTGCTCCTGTGTAAATTTCTCACAGAACAGTCCACTCAGCAGACTGCATGCAGAGGAACTCTAGATCTATTCCTGGACTAATGATGGAATTGTCTCACTGTCTGTGAGGATCCATTCATGTAGATATTCTGCAGGAGGGCAAGTGCAGCAGCTGGTACAGTATTTTATCGAGAGTATTTTTGGACCGGATGGAGTGTGAGACCAGAGGAGATTTGCAGCATATACTACCCCAGAGGGGACCAGGAGTGACGGGAGGAAGAAATACCAATAAGAATATTATCATATGCTATAGAATTTTCAGCATCTGGTAAGAAGCCCTTTTTGAGAGGTGTGGGAAGAGAGTATATATGTTTCCTATCATGAGGGGTCTATTCTCTGGAGGTGGCTGCCTTTTTGCCCTTATTTTAAATCTGCTGGTAAGAAGCCAACTTGCTAGGTGGAGGGATATTGAATTGTCACATCAACACGGGAGCACTGTTTGAATTGTATCCAGCAACAAGTTCTTGCACGTTTATTTTGCACTCAAGGCTTTGGACTTTGAACTGGAAATTTGTTTTGGACATTTTCTTAGGGGAATTTGCGCAATATTTTATGTGGAGCACATATTTATGAATGTATTTTTCACTTTGATGAATATTTGATAGATATTTTGTATACTGTCATCTTATTTATTTATTTTTTGTCACTAAGTTATTTCACTTGGGAATGACACCTAGTATTTAGCGCACCAGACTAATGTTCACAAGTCCACTCAGCACGCCAAAGTGTGTGATGGATGTCTGTGGTACAAAGTTTCTGAGTTCTGGTTCCAGGGCCCTCAACAGATTCTGAGCAAAGAGGCACTCCCAGAAAATGTGCAAAGCAGTTTCCTCATGGATGAAGGGGCAGTGCCTGTATCTGCTCAAGTTTTTGGCAAGCATAAATGTCCTTAGTGGCAATCCCCCTTGGATTGCCTTCCATGCCAGATCATTGTGCCTGTTGGTAAGTCTCTTCTAGCTCACAGTCTAATGTCCAACTCATACTTACACTACATTACCAAAGGAATTGGGATGACTGCCTTTACACGCACATCAACTTTACTGCATCCCAGTCTTAGGGCCCTTTCACATGGGCCGTCCAGTCAGGTCCGCCTGTCAGTTTTTCAGGCGGGCCTGATCGGACCTTCCAATTTCCTCTATGAGAGATCCTGCTCGCAAAATCCAGACAGATGGTGGTCCTATTTTCCATCTGGCGAAATGGATCAGATGAAAACGGACAGGCGATCCATTTCCATCCAATTTTCCCATAGAGGAGGGCAGGACTGTGTCCCTATCTGCTCTGCTCAGAGGGGCTTAAAGGAGCGATCCCCTACGGAGCAAGTGGACTCCGTTGCACGGAGGCGCCTGTGTGAAAGGGGCCTTAGTCCGCAGGGTTCAATATTGAGTTAGCTTTGCATCTATAACAGGTTCAACTCCTCTGGAAAGGCTGTCCACAAGGTTTAGGAGTGCATCTATGGGAATGTTTAACCATTCTTCCAGAAGCGCATTTGTGCTTTGTGCAGTGGTCCAAATCATTTGGTGGAGGGAGGATTATGGTGTGAGGTTGTTTTTCAGGGGTTGGGCTTGGCCCCTAAAGTGGGGTACACACTAGTAGAAAATCTGCCGAAAATTTCCGCCCGAGGTGAAATCGTCAGATTTTCGGCTAGTGTGTACACAACCTTCAGCAGCCGATGCCGACATTTTCAACGAAAAAAAAAAACGGAGGGACAAACGCCAAAATTTTTATCGTCCGTCCCCAGACAACCAATTTTTGTTTAATGTTTATGCAGTACGTCCGTGAAAAATCGGACTTCACACCTAGGTGTTGCAATAAATCATGTGTTTCAATTAGAATGACATCCCAACACACAGAGTAGGAGGTACGCTGGCATTCACTGTCAAAACAAGTGCAGTTTTAGTTCATTTACCAAAATTGCCAGCATATTCTGAATAAACCTAACCCGCTGGCGGCCCCCTTCCTCTCCTGCATTTACCGGTGCCCGGGAATACGTGGCGTGGATGAGGCACAGATGAGCACCCTGACATGGCATGGATGTGGCACGGATGAGCACTGACGTGGCATGGATGTGGAGCGGATGAGCACTGACGTGGCATGGATGTGGCACGGATGAGCACTGACGTGGCATGGATGTGGCACAGGTGAGCACTGACGTAGCTTTGATGTGGCACGGATGAGCACTGATGTGGCAATGATGTGGCACGGATGAGCACTGAAGTGGCATGGGTGTGGCACGGATGAGCACTGACGTGGCACTGACGTGGCATGGATGTGGCACGGGTGAGCACTGACGTGGCATGGATGTGGCACGGATGAGCACTGATGTGGCATGGATGAGCACTGACGTGACACGGATGAGCACTGAAATGGCATGGATGTGGCACGGATGAGCACTGATGTGGCATGGATGTGGCACAGATGAGCACTGACGTAGCTTTGATGTGGCACGGATGTGCACTGATGTGGCATGGATGAGCACTGACATGGCATGGATGAGCACTGACGTGGCATTGATGTGGCACGGATGAGCACTGAGGTAGCTTTGATGTGGCACGGATGTGCACTGATGTGGCACAGATGAGCACAGATGTGGGATGGATGAGCATGGATGAGCACGGATGTGGCATGGATTCAGGTTCAGGAACGGCGTCTCAGAACTATACAACCACTTTGCGGCCGTATTTTTACAACGGCCGGTCGGAAAGTGGTTAAATTGTCATCTATGGGGATTTTTGGACACCATTGTTTTTGGCAATATCGCAGGTGCACGCAATATTAGGACATGGAATATTTGGTATCTATTTACTTGATGCAACCTCATCTATTTTATTTTACCTAAAAATGGGTATTATATAGTGTGGTTTTGCACTAAAATTGCAACCATCACCTTTTTATTCTACATGTCCTCTGCTATCAGAAAATATATAATGTTCTGGGGGTTTAAGAAGTAATTTTATTGCCAAAAATTAGGATTTTTACATATATGCAAACAATTAAAAAATATTGTTCTGGACCCGAACTGGAAAAACATGGATGCTCGACCAAAATAAATGTGCATACACTCAAGGAAAGATATTTTATGAGGAAAAACCTTGCAAAGGCCATCAACACACCTGCCATTTATTACCCAGAACTGGATAGTGATAAACACAAGAAGTGTTTTTTTTTTTCTTTCTCTGAAAATAATCAGTTCATGGGCACTATTATGAGTGTTTAGGAGAAAATACTATATTTTATTAAACATTATAGAAAATAGTCTATACACAAAGTAATGTGAATTGAAATACCTTTTTATTACCCATTATTACACTGTCCAGGCTACAAGCCTTAAGTCTAGGCACTGTAGCCACTCCTGTGTTTGCATTAACTTGGCCCAGCCATTTTCACACCTCTAGAAGCAAGGACAATGCCAAATTTCATGAAGTGTTTATTCACACTGTCTAGATGGCACGCAGCAGCAATGTTGTTGTCTGGAGACACCCATTACTAGCTACTTAGTTAATTGATTGCCAGTCATTAGAGCTAATTAACATATGTTTTCCGCTTTGATACCTCTTAATCATATGTTTGTATGTAATCTAATTGATGGTGAATATCATACTCAAAAGTCAGAATAATATATCATTAAATAACATTTATTTATCCAATATACAGTGGATACAGAAATGCACACATATCACAGCAGTAGTTATTTTAACAAGCAGGGTTTGTAGTAAAGTGTACTGTTTGTCAATAATTAGCAATTTAATTGCCATTTAATATGTCTAATGACTGTATTATCAAATTATCTAAGTGCTTCAGATTGTAACGATTTTGTAGAATGGAAGGTTTCATGTACAAGCTTTTATTGTCAATGCGCTGGTAACATATGAAATAGTTAAGTAATAAAAAAAAAACTAAAAAAAAAAATCCAAATAAAAAAGGTATATATTACTAAAACTGAGAACTAGTTTACCTATGATGTTATAATCATAGGAAACTATCATATGCAACACATCAAACTGATCCTTAGGTAGGTTAAACAATTTGCTTGCTCAATATATTGCTAAAATGTAATGTCCAGTACTGAAATAAATCAAAAAAGCAGGTCATCACTAACACAAGCTTCTGTCCAGCATGGCTGAAACTCATCTAGGAAGTTTTGCAATGAGAATTCCTGATATGCACTTGTACCAGGCTCAGAGGCTGAGGCACAAGCGGATGTGTGCTCTGGACTTTGTGTCTCCAGGGGGCTTTCGACACGGGCAGGTTACTGCTGGGAAACTGTTGTGGTTTCATATATGGCTGGAACTGTGTCTGGATGATGTCACAGGAGTTCCGAAAACAGGATGGTGCTAAAACACCTGTTGCCTCACAATAATTTGGCCACATATAACTGAAAGGTTGGGGACCTGCCAAACTGTTCATATGCAAGTGGATCCGTGTCTGCAGAGGAAGGGCACAGGTCTTGTAGGTATCTTCATATTTCTCAGTATATTCCACCCCATACAGTTTTCTTTCTGGCTGGGCTACTTGGCCTTTTTGGGAGATCTAAGTAAACTGTGGTCTTTCAATATCATGTAGCCGATCCTCTTCTTCCGGACTAATTTCCTTATTCTTTCTGGCTCTTCGGTTCTGGAACCAGACCTACAAATATGAAAAGAAATGGTCTATTTCTTCCTTCAACATAGAATGCATCAGCAGTGATGAGGCACATTTTCAATGTGTAGAGAATTGCTAATAGCTATTAGGGGAAAGCCCACAGTCCATACTTAACCACCGGAGTATTTTGCTGTCTTACGTCCAGGCCACTTTTTGCGATTCGGCGCTGTGCGATTTTAACTGACAATTGCGCGGTCGTGCAACGCCGTACCCAAACAAAATTTACGTCCTTTTTTTCCCACAAACAGAGCTTTCTTTTGGTGGTATTTGATCACCTGTGTGATTTTTACTTTTTGCGCTATAAACAAAAAAATAGCGTTTATTTTGAAAAAATAACATTTTTAACATTTTTTTTATATGAAATTCCCCCCCCCCAAAAAAATGTAAAAATCAATTTTTTTTTAAATTTTTGGCCAATTTGTTTTCTGCTACCTATGTTTGGTGAAAAAAAAAAATCGCAATAAGCGTATTTTGATTGGTCTTCGCAAAAGTTATTGCGTTTACTAACTAAGGGAAAGATTTCTGTCATTTTTGGTGTTTTTTTTTTTTAACGCGTAATGGCGGTGATCTGCAATTTTTTTTGCGGGACTGCGACATTGCGGTGGACAGATCGGACCCTTGACTGACATTTTTGACACTTTTGGGGGTACCAGTGACATTACTGCAGCAATCAGTGCTATATATATGCACTGTTACTGTAAAAATGACACTGGCAGTGAAGGGGTTAATTTTATTGGAGAGGGAGGGGTTAATGTATGCCTGGTGCTTACTGACGTGTGGGGGGGGGAGGTGACTTTGTGAGACAGGGACAGATCGGATGTCCAGCTATGCTGAACACTCCGATCTGTCAGTCCCTGTCACTTAGGAGATCCGCCCGCTCTGTTTACACAAGCGGGCGGATCTCCTCACTCGATTTCCCGACGATCGGGGCAGAGCAGCGGCGATCGCCGCTGCTCCTCCCCTGGCCCGACTCCCGCTGTGAATGAAAACAGCGGGAGCGCGCCTCCGGCGGCGCGCGAGCGCCGCCTACAGGGGGAGGAGTCCAGCGACGTAGGTCTACGTCGCTGGACGGATCGTGCCACTTTGCCGCAGTACGCTCAATGTGAGCGGTGGGCAAGTGGTTAAAGGATAAGTCCACCCTAAAACTAAAATCCCTGCATCTTTAGACATCCACGATCTAACATAGACCTATCTAGCCCTCTAAAGAAGAATTCAGTATACATACTTTATTTTAAGCCAATCTGATTCAATCTTAGGCAGAAGCTCTGCAGAGGACATGGCTAATAACGGCTGTAAAATGAACGAGGAGTGACGTCACCCATAGACTTACTATGGGGCTTCCTTTGTTGGATGTGTCCTCTGCACCCGCCTCAACAGCGAATCTACTACTGACAGCTCAGCGTGGGATCGAGTTGGATCGGCTTAAAAAGAAACTTTTTACAGGGTTAGATAGGTTAGTGTTGGATCGTGGATGTCTGTAGATGGAGGGATTTTAGTGTTAGAGTGGACTTCTACTTTAAAATGAAAGAACACAACTTTTTTTTTTTTAGTTTTGGATTAAGTGGAGGAAGGTTGGAACATCTCTCAAATTTTTACTGCTGGATGAGTCACTGTTGGAAAGACTAAATGGTTACCATTTTCACCAGCACAGGAAGTGAGGGGGAAATCTAAAAGTTTGCAGAAGTAAAGAGGCAGTTTTTCCAATAGGATAGCTTTGGAAGGTAGAATGACCTCATCCTTTCTTGCCTCTGGGACAAAAAGTAAGGGGAATAAATAAATAAATCCTATGTCAAAGCCTTTACTAAGTTCATATTACTTATAAAAGACCAATATTAATGGATTGTTGTCATACATCATAAAACGTCAAACTTACTATTTAATCAATGGAGCATGTGCACTACCACAGATCTGGGAAATGCAACAGCACTAGCCCATGTTTTTATTCTCATTATTCTCATGACAGCCTAATTCTTGGTTAATACAATAGTGAGACAGAACTGTAGCACTAGTCATTGGATGGTGGCATGTGCCTTTGTCCACGGAAGAGTCTTCCAGCACTGGTGACTTTATTTTACCCAGCAGTAAACATCAGCACTGTGGACATAACAGAAACTAGTACTGTAAAAAATATTGAAGTTGCCATTATTCCCCTTCATCTGAAAATGCTAGCCTCTGACACAGAAAACTCTGTCACTGACCTAGATCAAGGATGCAAGAGTATAGTCTGAAATCATTAACTACCAACTTATTCTGGGTAAATGACTTAACATATTGAAGCCAGTGGAGTAGCATGTCAGCCAAAAGACATTTTTCGGAAAAGTCTGCAATGGAAACTTCCATATTTGGCTTAGCACAGGTTTCCTTTAAGTTGATAACAAGCTACATCTGTGAAGAGACAGCTGTTTATTGGGCCTTTAGAGAAACTTTGTCTAAATGGTATAACTTATCCAATCGGCTGAATTTACAGAAGGTGTAGCACATTTAAGTAGCTACAAATATTGTCATTGTAACAATCATTCTGATTGCCAAACTATCATAAACAGAAAGTCACCCTGAACTTGCACTAAAGATGATATAAATATGAGCTCCATACCTGAATTCTGGATTCATGTACACCTGTGAGTTGGGACAGCTTCTCCCTCACTGAGATGCCTGGATAGGGGTTGGTTTCAAAGGTTTTAAGCAACAATTCCAGATGGGATCGGCTGTAGACAGTACGCCGTCTCCTGACTTTTCCAGTGATGGAGCCCGTGCCATTTGACAGAACACGATCCTTATCTAAAACAAAGCAAATTCCAAGTTAGTTACAATATACACTTGAAAAAACAATCAATATTAATGTGCAAGTAAATTACAAGCAATAATACAAATAAAAGCGGTTTGGAAAAATCTGATTATTTATCTATGTGACTTATTTCTCCAATGAACTCACCTAAATTAAAGAGGAGTTCCGGGCACAGATGTCATTTTTCAATAAGCATACTCCCGGGACAGTCAGGGCTAGCACATTCCACAATGGCTAGCCTCTGATCTGTCCCGGTTCGCACTTACCTTTTAGAAGAAATACTTACTTATAAAATTTCTTCCACAGCGTTTCCATCTCTCTTGTAGGCAGCTGAAGCCGGTGCGGTCCTCTTCTGCGTCTTCTTCTCCCAGAATGCGCTGCACCGACCCCTCTCGTCACTTCCGATGCGGCGCTGCATTCCTAAACAGCTTCTGGGCATGCCCAGAAGCTGTTTAGCAGGGGAATGCGGCGTCGCCCGGAAATGACGTGCGGGGCCGGTGCCGTCGCATTGATTCCTGGGAGCTATGACGTTCAGCTCCCAGCAATCATCGCGAGGCAGGAAGTGACGGGGTGAGCCGCGGCTCCGAGGGAGGAAGTACCCTGAGGTGAGTATTTACGATCTACAATTACAAGGTGAGATTTAAAAAAAAAAAAAACCTAACTATCCAATCCCTTTTCAGGTCATCCAGAATTAGCGGACGGGCACAAAAAAAAAAACGGAATTTTTGTAAAATCTTACCTGTAAAATTCCTTTCTCTGAGTCCTCCGACAGTCGCCGCCTCTTCATATTCGTCACAATGGGGTTATGACCTTTGCTCCGTAGGAGTAGCTAGGCAACAGAATATGTCAATATTAAGGCTTTTAACATATCCCACCCCCAGGGGGTGGTCCCCTCAGTCAAAAACCTCCTACTTCCTGTATCCATACCTCAGTTTCAGTGGAATAGCAGTAGAGTATACAACCAAACCCCAAAAGAGGGGCGGGGGCGGGGGCGGCGACTGTCGGAGGACTCAGAGAAAGGAATTTTACAGGTAAGATTTTACAAAAATTCCGTTTTCTCTTACGTCCTCCGACAGTCGCCGCCTCTTCATATTCGTCACAATGGGGACGTCCCAAAGCAGTGCAAACATGAGGGGTGGGAAACGCATTCGCGCCTAAGGCAACGTCGTCTCCACATCAGAGAAAGGAACCTTACCAAGGGAAGGAAACCAGCTGGGCAGCATGAAAAAAGGTGCTCAACAGGAGCAACAGCCCAGGAAAAAACAAATAACCTAGGGATAAAATTATATCCCAAACAGCCAAGGGCCCAAAACAAGGGACCCTAAGGAACTGCCGCACTAAGAACCTTGCGGCCAAAGGAAGCATCAGCCGATGCCTGAACATCCACCTTGTAGAACTTCGTGAAGGTGTGAACGGACGACCAAGTCGCCGCCTTACACACCTGGGTCACAGAAGCCCGATGATGACAGGCCCAAGACGTACTCAGAGATCTGGTAGAGTGCGCCTTCACAGGCATAGGAGGAACTTTTCCCTTCAAAGCATATGCCTGTTCAATGGTCCGTCTGATCCATTTGGTAGAAGCCGACGCCGCCATGCCCTTCCGAGGACCCTCTGGAAGGACAAATAAGGAATCCGACTTGCGAAAAGAGTTAGTCGATTTCAGGTAAACCCTGATCGCCCGAACAACATCCAGGGAGTGCAAATCCACCTCCTTCGGATGCTTAGGCTTCGCGCAGAGCGAAGGTAGGACAATATCCTCATTGAGGTGAAAATCCAAAATCCTCTTCGGAAGAAAAGAAGGGTTAGGTCGCAAGACCACCTTATCCAAGTGAACGACCAGATACGGAGACCTGCAGGACAAAGCTGCCAGCTCCGACACCCGGCGAGCCGAAGTGATCGCCACCAAAAAGGCAACCTTCTTGGACAACGAGATCTTTCTGATCTGTTCAAAGGGAGCATGTTGTAACACGGACAGAACAAGATTCAAGTCCCAAGGAGGCAGGGGTTCCCTCCTAGGAGGGACCAGACGTCGCACCCCTTGGACAAAAGTGCTAACCAAGGAGTTAGATGCCACAGGACGTTGAAAAAGAACGGCCAAAGCAGACACCTGACCCTTGATCGTAGCCAGCGCCAAACGCTGGTCAACACCCGTTTGAAGGAAGGACAACACCCTAGACACCGAGTACGTGCGAGGGGAATGCCCCCTGGACTCACACCAGGCAAAATAGGCCTTCCAAGTACGGTAATAGACCTTCCCTGAGGAAGACTTCCTCGCGTTGATCAAAGTGTGAATGACCTCAGGGGAGAGACCCCTATCCCTCAGGACCTCGGTTTCAACAGCCAGGCCGTCAAAGCCAGCGACTGTAAAGCAGGATGGAATATCGGTCCTTGAGACAGGAGATCTTCTCGAAGAGGCAGACGCCACGGGGCGTCGACCGCCAGATTCACGAGGTCTGCATACCAGGACCGGCGAGGCCAGTCCGGTGCCACAAGAATCACCGTGTGCGGTTCCGAGTTCAACCTGCGAAGGAACCTGGACAGCAGTTGAATCGGTGGGAATGCGTACAGCAGTCGGTATTGATGCCACGGAGCTACCAACGCGTCTGACGCGTCTGCCCGAGGATCGCGTGTCCGTGCCACGAACCTTTTCACCTCGTTGTTCAGATGAGACGCGAACAGGTCCACATCTGGAAGACCCCACTTCGCACACAACATCTGGAAGACATCCAGGTGAAGTGACCATTCCCCCTGGTCCAGGGTCTGGCGACTCAGATAATCCGCCTGCCAGTTCTCCACCCCCGGAATGTGAACTGCCGTTATCGCCGGGACGTGTGTCTCGGCCCAAGACAGAATGTCGGCCACCTCCCGAGCCGCCCGGGCACTCCTGGTGCCCCCTTGGTGGTTGATGTAGGCCACCGCTGTGGCATTGTCCGTCTGCACCCGAACCGGACGGCCCTGCAGCCTGTCCGTCCAACGTCGAAGGCAGAGATTTATCGCTCGTAGTTCCAGAATGTTGATCGGAAGAGAGGATTCCTCCACCGACCAAGTTCCCTGGGCGGACAGAATGCCCAGAACACCACCCCAGCCCGACAGGCTGGCATCCGTGGTGACCACTGTCCATGATAGAGGACGAAAAGACTTGCCCCCCGACACCGTCGGGGACTGGAGCCACCACAGAAGATCCCTCCTGGTGCGATGACTCAAGGAAATCTGGAGTTCCAGAGATTGCGGTCGCCGTCCCACCTGGACAGGATCTCCGCTTGGAGACCCCGCGTGTGAAACTGGGCGAAGGGAATCGCCTCGAAAGCTGAGACCATCAATCCCAAACAGCGCATGCACGTCCAGATGGACGAGCATGGAACGTCCCTGAGGGACCTGACCTCTTCCTGAAGAGACCTGAGTTTGTCTTCCGGCAGGAAGACCCTCGCCTGGACTGAGTCCAGAATCATCCCCAGGTAGGGAAGACGAACCGATGGGCACAGCGTCGATTTTGGAAAGTTTATCGTCCAACCAAACTCCTGCAGAGTCTGCATTGTGACGGACAGGTCTGACACCAGACCCTGGTTGGTCGCTGACCGAACCAGGATGTCATCCAGATACCCCAGGACAGAGATGCCCTGGGCTCTCAACAAAGCCAGAACCGGTGCAAGCACCTTGGTGAACACCCGTGGAGCCGAAGCGAGCCCAAAAGACAGCGCCACAAATTGGTAATGATCCTCCGCAATGGCGAATCGAAGGTACCTCTGGTGACCCTCGAAAATGGGGATGTAAAGATACGCATCCTTCAAGTCGATGGAGGCCATGAATTCCCCCGGAACCAGGGCAGCCACCACCGACCGCAGGGATTCCATGCGGAACTTGCGAACCCGCACAAAGCGGTTCAGAGCCTTCAAGTCCAGAATCGGACGCACCTTGCCCTCCTTCCTGGGCACGGTGAACAGATTGGAATAGAACCCCCGAAATCTGTCCCGATGAGGCACCGGAAACCACTACTCCCTGAGCCCGCAGGTCCCGCACCGCCAGGTGCAGATCCCGCAAACGCTCCGGAGACAGTTGAAGATTTGAGGGAAAAAATCTGCTCTCCAGCCGAGAGAGAAACTCTATCTTGGAGCCAGATCGAACGATTTCCTGAACCCACCTGTCCCGAATATGGGCCAGCCAGGGTTGAAGAAAACCGAGCAAGCGTCCCCCCACCCCAGAACCGGGTGAGGGCGCCCCTTCAGGCCGCACTGTTGTGGGCAGCGGATCCAGACTGGCCGGACTTCTGCTTACCTGTCCACGGCTTCTTCTGGGAGCCTTGGCCTTTGAACGGCTTGCCCTTATGGTGCGACCGAAAGGCACGAAAGGAACCCTGAGAGGGCCGAAAAGAAGCAGTCTTCTTACCAGGAGCCGCCTTAGCCTTGTGGAATTGGGGCAAGAGCGTGCTCTTACCACCCGTGATCCCTTTAATCAGTGTATCCAAGGAATCGCCAAAAAGGCGAGATCCGTTATAGGGTAGATTAGCCAAGGTCTTGCGCGAAGACTGGTCCACAGACCAACACTTCAGCCAAATCAGGCGGCGTGACAACACCGCCACACTGTGCATACGTGCAGCCAATGGTACTATATCCAAGTCCGCATCACACAAATACATGACACCCTGATGGATTTGATTCACCATAGCTAACGTCTCTGGAGGGGCAGAGTCAGCCACCAGGACGCGTCTAAGCACCTGCGTCCAATTTGCGACAGCCTGAGCTGCCATAAGTGAAGCAAAAATAGCTTTGAGCATAGAACCGGTAACCGAATAAGTATGACGGGTAAGAGACTACAGCCTCCTGTCAGTGGCATCCCGAAACACCGGCGTATCCTCAGCAGGAATTGCAGTAGACTTATTCAAAACCGCTACCGCGTGATCCACCGGAGGTGGCACACACCAACGTTCATCAGTAGCGGGCGTGAAAGGATAACGCAGCTGTGGGATTTGTAGTCCTGTGTTCAGCCATAACTGGACTCCTGAGTCTCTCACAAGCTGCTAAGGGCGATTATGGGAGAGGCTATTTAATCACTTGCGGCAGGTTGGCCCTGTCCCGCGAAATGACATAGCTGTACGTCGTTTTGCGGGACCGCTAGTGGGGGCGCGCACACGCCAGTTGACTACAGAGGGAGCCAAGCAGTGGGTCCGGTGGCTGCGATGTCCACTAGGCACCCGCGATCGTTTCCCATGGAAACAGAGCGGCGGTCTGCCGTTGTAAACACAGCAGACCGCTGTTCTGTCAATAATGAACACAGGGATCCTGTGTTCCTCTTATTTAGGAACACAGGTCTCTGTGGTTATTCAGCAAGCCCATCCCACACACAGTTAGAAAGCACCCCCTAGGGACACATTTAACCCTCTGATCGCCCCTGGTGTTAACCCCTTCCCTGCCAGTGTCATTAGTACAGTAACAGTACAAATTTTTAGCACTGATTACTGTAGTAATGTCACAGGTCCCCCCAAAAGTGTAAAAAATGTCAGTTAGGGGTCCGATCTGTCTGCCGCAATGTCGCAGTTCTGCTACAAATCGCTGAACGCAGCCATTACTAGCAAAAAAAATAAAAATAAAAAAGACATAAATCTTTGCCCTGGTTTGTAGACACAATAACTTTTGTGCAAGCCAATCAATATACTCGTATTGGGATTTTTTTTTTTTTTTACCAAAAATATGAAGCAGATGACATATTGGCATAAAATGATAAAAGAAAAAGGGGATTTTTACATTTTTTTGTATTGGGAATGTTTTATAGCAGAATGTAAAAAATATAGTTTTCTTTTTTTTTTTTCAGAATTGTCGCTCTTTTTTTGTTTATAGCGCAAAAAATTTAAATTACAGAGGTGATCAAATACCACCAAAAGAAAACTATTTGTGGGGGAAAAAAAAGCACATCAATGTTATTTGGGTACATCGTCACACAAAAGTATAACAGCCCGGAGTTTGAATTTTTATAATCTTTATGACTGCAGAAGTATAAGGGTTAAAGCCAGAACTGAACATTCAGTTTAACCACTTGCCGACTGCCTAACGACTATTTACGTCGGCATTCAGCCCCTCACAGGCAAAGTGACGTAGGGGTATGTCACTAGCCTGTGAGGCTCTAGGGAGCAAGCGTGCGCCGCCGGAGGCGCGTTCCCGCTCGCTCACGGACCCCCCCGCGCGTGTGAGCGGCGGACCCGATGTCCGCCGGTCACTTGCGATCGTCGGTTACACCGGGAGAAAGGCAGGTGGCTAATGTAAACAAAGCCGCCTGTCATTCTCCCCTGTGTAACAGCAGAGATCATACAGTCCTGCTATGTAGGACCATAGATCTCTGCTGTTACATGAAAAGCCACATCCAATCACAGTTAGAATCACGCCCCTAGGGACACACTTAACCCCCCCTTCTCCAATAAAGTTAACCCCTTCCCTGCCAGTGTCATTTTTACAGTAACAGTGCATATGTATAGCACTGATTACTGTAGTAATGTCACGGGTACCCCCAAAAGTGTCAAAAATGTCAGTCAAGGGTCTGATCTGTCCGCCGCAATGTCGCAGTCGTGCAAAAAAAAAAAAAAAAAAAAGACAAAAATCTTTCCCTTAGTTAGTAAACGCAATAACTTTTGCGCAAACCAATCAAAATACGCTTTTTGCGAATTTTTTTTTACCAAACATATGTAGCAGAAAACAAATTGGCCAAAAATGTTAAAAATTTTTGATTTTTACATTTTTTGGGGGGGGGGGGGGGGAATTTCATATAAAAAATGTGAAAAATATTGTTATTTTTGCAAAATTGTCGCTCTTTTTTTGTTTATAGCGCATGATCAAAAAAAAAAAAAAAATCGCACAGGTGATCAAAAACCGCAGAAAGAAAGCTCTGTTTGTGGGGAAAAAAAAGGATGTAAATTTCATTTCGGTACAGCGTCGTACGACCGCGCAATTGTCCGTTAAAGTCACGCAGTGCCGAATCGCAAAATAGGCCCTGGTCAGGAAGGGGGTAAAATCTTCCGGGGCTTAAGTGGTTAAGGCCCCTTTCACAACATCAAGTCTGCCTGTCAGTTTTTCAGGCAGACCCAATCAGACCACCCATTATTCTCTATTGGGCAGCGGATGTCAGTGGACATGTGTCTGGTGACACCCGCCAGGCATCTGATCCGATAAAGCTCCCTAAAAATAGACATATGGCGATACATTAGCCATCCGTCCAGCGGATTGGATGACAATCAGATGGAAATGGACATGCAGTCCATTTCCATCTGACAGCCCCATAGAGGAGAGCGAGCTTTGTCCGTTTACGCCAAAAACAAAAAAAGGATGGTGCAAACGCCTAGTGTATTACCTTTAACACCATAAAAGATTTATTGGAAATGCCAAAAACATACCTATAAACATGAGAAGATAAAAAGCATATCAGTCACAACTCCAGCATTGGGGAAATGAGATCACTGCAGTTGGAAAGCTGACGCGTTTCGGGAGACATGCTCCCTTTCTTAGAGCCCATGTGTCTGTGTACACTCTGCATAGTGGAGTGGACATGGACCTGTCATCCGCCCGCTCAGAAGGGATCAGTGGAGAGATCTCCCGCTGGGCAGGTGGATTCCGCTTGGACAGATCCGCTCCATCTGAAAGGGGCCTTAACCAGCTAAATATGTTTGAGGTGCATTAAAACAAAAGATGTGGAAGGGCTTACCCTTTGTTTTCTTTACAAAGCAGCCACAGCCTGAGTAGAAAGGCTGGTCCTCTGCCAGCATGCTGGGAAGAAGAAGGAGCCTTGCTCTCTGTGTGGAAGCGGTGCTCTCTCTGAAAAGGTCTAGCTTACCCCCTACTTAACTAGAGCTCTCCCTATGGATTGGAGAGCTCCAACTCTGGCTCAGCAGGGAGTGTGTGGGACCTCTGCAGAAAGTCCACTGCTTTCACACAGACAGCAAGGGTCCTTCTCTACAGCATGCTGGTATGGGGCAGGATTGCCATATAGACTGTGACGGTTTTATAAATAAAATTAACTGTAAGCGGCCCCTCCCCTTCCATTGCAAGCTTAAAATGCTTGTCATGTCTAGGGGGTAGAGGAGTTTAATTAGCCTTTACACACTGGGATGTAAAAAATAAATGTAGCTTCTACAAAATGCCATGCAAAATGAAGGCCTTTTTTATTTTCAATCTTTATTTATTTATTAATTACATCCAGAAATAAAACAAAAAAAAATGAACATTCATAGGAAAAAAAAAAAAATGGTGCAACATTTGTCGTGAACCACAAATATTCAAACAGCTTCACAGTTAAACTATTATCCAGTATGCTGAAGAAAATAAAGCTCCAAGTTGCTTTAATGAAAAGGTCATGACCAGGTGGGGACAGCCCAACCCCGACACCGCAGCTTAACTGTAAATGTGGCAGCGGGGCCTGTGGCCCCCGACCAAGATGACTGGCCAATAAATGTGCCCACAAAGTCGCCATGAAGGGGCTGCCCCATTGAGGTCAAACCGCGTCAGGTATTGGAAGCATACGTATTGATAAACCACCCTCAAATGAAGGCCTTTTTTAAGCTTCTTGATAGTGATAACCAGGTTCACTCCCCTGACCATTATATATTTGTTATAATGGAATATTTTCTGCTATTCTCAGAGGTCAGTAAGTCACCTTGCCACCACTGGAGTTCTTAGATGCCGCTATTGTGAAAGATCCAGCAATGATGTGCTGTTAAAAAACAAAGAATAATTAAGTGTTATAATGATGTAGCACCTTCCTAGGTAGGTGCTAGGAAAACACATTTGTGGCTCTGTTCTGCTTCTCAGGAGAGACAGATCTGTTAGTTTAGGTGCGCTAATCAATCAAATTGTGTAAAAGTTCAAATGAAATCACATGAATGATATCAAACATGAAAGAAGGGTCTGGAATAAAACCGACCAAATGTGCTTAAGGGTCATACATAACAGTGAATAAAATAAAAAACTGCTGGTACAAATAACATTGATACACAAATATTGCCGTGAATTCACCAGTGAATATCAAAAAATTTGGGTGACAACACAAATGAAATCGTGACAGAAACAGTCCCAAATAATATACAAAATGAAATCCAATTGACAATGTCCGTGATGAGACCGCTGAGTTAAGATGTGGAAGCCAAGTGAATAGTGTTCAGTATCCCACCACCAGCATAGCTTCTTACCAGAAAGATGAATAATAAGGGCATGTAAATGAGAAGATCCACTCCAGAGAACACACACCAAAAGCAAGCAAAAGGGATATCCACTAATGCCTCCCGGGTGAGGTGGGAGGAGGTAAGCCTCTTACCAGATTTAAATATGTGTAGGGCTGTAATCAAACGAACACTCCTCTCCTTACTAGAATGTGACAATGGATGGATCCCTGATGGGTAATCGCTGCTCTTGTCCTCAATAAAAATGGGGAAAGAAGAGGGACCACCAATAGTGCATTATCATAGATACCATTTATTGAAGAGTAAAATTGCACTTACATGCATGAAGACAATACACGCTTTCGGTCACCCTTGCGGGATTACAGATGACAGCAGTCGCCTGCAGTGCGGACCGCTGTATTACGCTGTGAGTGATGACGCGGCGCCTCCTCTCTCTAGAGGCACATGGAGATGAGTGACGCTTGCAAGAACCCTGTGACAGGTATCCAGCCATATAAATAGTTAAGTAAGGAAGGGCACTCTCATTAAAACACTAAGTACTAAGACACAAAATTCATATAAATCCTAAAAATGTGTCCTATTTCTCTCAAAGTGGCCCTCTTACAATACCAAAGCTTTAAAAATGAAAAACAAACACAAGGGCGCACTGGCCTAGTGCATTATCCTCTACAAAGATTTGTTCAAATAAAAGGTATAAAAATACTCACAAACGAGTTCTTGGTAAAAGCACATCAAATAGATACGTTGTCATCCGCATCAAGATCAAAGGCCAAACCCCTGAAGCTGGAAAGGCTTACGCGTTTCGAGGCTTAGCCTCTTCCTCAGAGCCTTCACGTTCCAGTAGTTTTAAAAATTGCTTTTATTTTGTTTTCATTTATTTTATTCTGCAACTTTCATTAACATAACTCCCATTGATCCTGCCATGAAGGCGCTTATTTGGACCTGTTATAGGGTGATAACATCCCTGTATACTGCAATATCAGTGTCACATGCTCCCCTGGTAGAGACTACAAGTGGTGGTGCCCACACACTTTGTGCAGGTATGGTCCACTGTTGCCAGTAGGGATGATCGAAGGGTTTGAGTCGACCATCAGTTCGACCCGAACATTGGCTGTTCGAAATTCGGCCGAATTTCAAACTTTTTGCCGGAAAAGTTCGGAATTCGGCGACCAGAATGGCCCAAAATGCCTGGGTCAGGAAATGGGCTTAAAAAGCCTGTGATTGGCCCAGAAACATTAGGAAAAGCGGATTGGAGTGACTAGGGGGTCCAGAGGCCAATCATTAGTGAATACGCCCCCCAGTATATAACCTAGCCCCGCCAAATCTCTAGCACAGTAATACAGGGGCTGTGGAATAGAGTGCAAGCATTAGTGTTACTCCTGCTATTCTTTTAGTGTGAGGAAAGGGATATGCAGTGTAGTTAGTGTTCTGTATAACATTATAGTTAGATTTAATAATTTCGTTTCTGTACGGACAGTAAAAGTGTTAGGGTGACCGTAGTGACCAGACCCTGCCATACCAAGGTGACCCTAATGAAGTTTAGCTGACTTAGCCTGCCATACCAAGGTGACCGTAATGAAGTTTAGCTGACTTAGCCTGCTGCCATACCAGGGTGACCGAACTCAGGGTGACCGTAATGTAGTTTAGAGTGAACTGACTCTACTATGCCAGGGTGACCAAACTCCTCCATGCCAAGGTGACCGTAATGTAGTTTAGGGTAAATTGACTCTGCTATGCCAAGGTGACCGTAATGTAGATATATATATGGAATCAAAAGACACCATTTTGAAGCCCTAAAACCCAATAAATGCCCCTAAAAAGTGCCTAGGGTTCTGGGTCATGCAGCTTGTTTAAATTACACTTTCATTAGGATTTAGGTTTTCCCTGCCCACAGCTTGCTTAACCACCTGCCGACCGCCCGCCGCATATATACTGCGGCAGGCAGGCTCAGCTGCGCGAATCGCCGTACCTGTACAGCAGTTTGTGGGAGAACTCCTGGGGGAAGAGCGCGTGTCCCCGCCTCCTTGCATCGGCCCCCACTACGCAGCAGGGATGCCAATCCACGAGGCCGGCGGCTGCGATTGCTGCTGTGCACCCGCGATCGCTCCCCGCTGAGAGAGAACACTGGTCAGCTGTTGTAAACACAGCAGACCGTTCTTCTCTCTGAAATGATCACAGAGCGCCTGTGATCCTCCTATATAGGATCACAGGTCTCTGAGTTCATTTCACAAGTCCCTCCCCCATACAGTTAGAAAACACTCACCTAGGCTCACACTTAACCCTTTGATCGCCCCTGGGTTAGCCCCTTCCCTGCTAGTGTCATTAGTACAGTAACAGTGCATATTTTTAGCACCGATTACTGTAGTAATGTCACTGGTCCCCCCAAAAGTGTCAAAAATGTCAGTTAGGGGTCCGATCTGTCCGCCGCAACGTGGCAGTCCTGCTAAAAATCGCCGCCATTACTAGTAAAAAAAAAAAGAATGACATAAATCTTTCCCCTAGTTTGTAGACTCGATAACTTTTGCGCAAACTAATCAAAATGCACTTATTGGGATTTTTTTTACCAAAAATATGTAACAGAATACAAATTGGCCTAAAATGATGAAAAAAATTGATTTTTACATTTTGGGGGGGGGGGGGGGGGGGAGAATGTTATATAGCAGAAAATGAAAAACTGAATTTTTGTAAAATCTTACCTGTAAAATTCCTTTCTCTGAGTCCTCCGACAGTCGCCGCCTCTTCATATTCGTCACTATTGGGGTTATTGACCTTTGCTCCGTAGGAGTAGCTAGGCAACAGAATATGTTAATATCAAAGCTCTTAGCATATCCCCCCCCCTAGGGGGTGGTCCCCTCAGTCAATACCATCCTGCTTCCTGCATTCCTACCTCAGTTTCAGTAGCATAGCAGTAGCGTACATAAACAAACCCCAAAAGAGGGGCGGGGGCGGCGACTGTCGGAGGACTCAGAGAAAGGAATTTTACAGGTAAGATTTTACAAAAATTCATTTTTCCCTTACGTCCTCCGACAGTCGCCGCCTCTTCATATTCGTCACTATTGGGGACGTCCCAAAGCAGTGTAGACCTGAGGGGTGGGAAAAAAACGCAGCCGCGCCTAAGGCAACGCAGTACCCACATCAGAAAAAAAGGAACCTTACCAAAGGAAGGAAACCAACTGGGCAACAGGAAAAAAACTTGCTCAACAGGAGCAACAACCCAGGAAGAACAAGAAACCTAGGGATAAAAACATCCCAACAGCCAAGGACCCAAAAATAAGGGACCCTAAGGCACTGCCGCACTAAGAACCTTGCGGCCAAAGGAAGCATCTGCCGATGCCTGAACATCCACTTTGTAGAATTTTGAGAAGGTGTGAACGGACGACCAAGTCGCCGCCTTACACACCTGGGCCACAGAAGCTCGATCATGACAGGCCCAAGACCTACTCAGAGATCTGGTAGAGTCCGCCTTCACAGGCATGGGGGGAACTTTCCCCTTCAAAGCATAGGCCTGTTCAATGGTCTGTCTGATCCATTTGGCGATGGTAGAAGCCGACGCCGCCATGCCCTTCCGAGGTCCCTCTGGAAGGACAAATAGAAAATCCGTTTTGCGAAAAGACTCAGTCGACGACAGATAAACCCTGATCGCCCGAACAACATCCAAGGAGTGCAAAGCCACCTCCTTTGGATGTTTAGGCTTCGCGCAAAGCGAAGGCAAGACAATGTCCTCATTAAGGTGAAATTCCGAAATCCTTTTCGGAAGAAAAGACGGGTTAGGTCGCAAGACCACCTTATCCAAATGAACCACCAAATACGGAGATCTGCAAGACAAAGCTGCCAGCTCCGACACTCTGCGAGCCGAAGTGATCGCCACCAAAAAAAGCGACCTTCTTGGACAACGAGATCTCCCTGATCCTTTCAAAAGGAGCATGTTGCAACACGGACAGAACAAGGTTCAAGTCCCATGGAGGCAAAGGCTCCCTCCTAGGAGGGACCAGATGTCGCACCCCTTGAACAAAAGTGCTAACCAAGGAATTAGACGCCACAGGGCGTTGAAAGAGAACGGCCAGCGCAGAAATCTGACCCTTAATCGTGGCCAACGCCAAACGCTGGTCCACACCCGTTTGAAGGAAAGCCAACACTCTTGATACCGAATACGAGCGAGGGGAATACCCCCTGGACTCACACCAGGCAAAATAGGCCTTCCAAGTACGGTAGTAAACCTTCCCCGAAAGAGGTCTTTCTAGCCTTGATCAAAGTGTGAATGACCTCAGGGGAGAGACCCCTATCCTTCAGGACCTCGATTTCAACAGCCAGGCCGTCAAAGCCAGCGACTGTAAAGCAGGATGGAATATCGGCCCTTGAGACAGGAGATCTTCTTGAAGAGGCAGACGCCACGGAGCGTCGATCGCCAGATTCACGAGATCTGCGTACCAAGACCGGCGAGGCCTGTCTGGCGCCACCAGAATCACCGTGTGCGGTTCCGAGGCTAACCTGCGAAGGAACCTGGACAGCAGCTGAATCGGCGGAAAGGCATACCTCAGACGATACTGATGCCAGGGAGCCACTAACGCGTCTGACGCGTCTGCTCGAGGATCGCGCGTCCTTGCCACGAACCGGACGGCCCTGCAGTCTGTCCGTCCAACGCCGAAGGCAGAGATTTATCGCTCGCAATTCCAGAATGTTGATCGGAAGGGAGGATTCCTCCTCCGACCAAGTTCCCTGGGCGGACAGAACGCCCAGAACACCACCCCAGCCCGACAGGCTGGCATCCGTGGTGATCACCGTCCACGAGAAAGGGCGAAAAGACTTGCCCCCCGACACCGCCGGGGACTGCAGCCACCACAGAAGATCCCTTCTGGTGCGATGGCTCAATGAAACCTGGAGATCCAGAGATTGCGGTCGCCCGTCCCACCTGGACAGAATCTCCGCTTGGAGACCCCGCGTGTGAAACTGGGCGAAGGGAATCGCCTCGAAAGCCGAGACCATCAACCCCAGACACCTCATACATGTCCGGAGGGACGAGCACTGACGGTCCCTGAGGGACCTGACTTCTTCCTGAAGCGTCCTGAGCTTGTCTTCCGGCAGGAAGACCTTCGCCTGAACAGAGTCCAGGATCATTCCCAGGTAGGGAAGACGAACCGACGGACACAGCATCGACTTCGGAAAATTTATCGTCCAACCAAACTCCTGTAGAGTCTGCATCGTGACGGACAGGTCGTTCACCAGACCCTGACTGGTCGCAGACCGAACCAGAATGTCGTCCAGATACCCCAGGACAGAGATGCCCTGAGCTCTCAACAAAGCCAGAACCGGCGCAAGCACCTTGGTGAACACCCGTGGAGCCGAAGCGAGACCAAAGGGTAACGCCACGAACTGGTAGTGATCCTCCGCAATGGCGAATCGAAGGTACCTCTGGTGACCCTCGAAAATGGGGATATGAAGATACACATCCTTCAGATCGATGGACGCCATGAATTCCCCCGGAACCAGGGCAGCCACCACCGAGCGCAGGGATTCCATGCGGAACTTGCGAACCCGCACAAAGCGGTTCAGAGCTTTCAAGTCCAGAATTGGACGTACCTTGCCCTCCTTTCTGGGCACAGTGAACAGATTTGAATAAAACCCCCGGAACCTGTCCCGAAGAGGCACCGGAACCACCACGCCCTGGGCCCGCAAGTCCCGCACCGCCAGGTGCAGATCCTGCAAGCGCTCCGGAGACAGCTGAAGATTCGAGGGAAAAAATCTGCTCGCCAGCCGAGAGAGAAACTCGATCTTGTATCCAGATCGAACAATTTCCTGAACCCACCTGTCCCGAACGCGGGCCAGCCAGGGTTGAAGAAAACCGAGCAAACGTCCCCCCACCCCAGAACTGGGTGAGGGCGCCCCTTCAGGCCGCATTGTTATGGGGAGTGGACCCGGACTGGCCCGACTTCTGCTTACCTGCCCACGGCTTCTTCTGGGAGCCTTGGCCTTTGAAGGGCTTGCCCTTATAGTACGACCGAAAGGCACGAAAGGACCCCTGAGAGGGTCTAAATGAGGTAGTCTTCTTACCACAAACAACTTTAGACTTGCGAGTCTGGGGTAAGAGCGTGCTCTTACCCCCGGTAATTCCCTTTATCAGAGTATCCAAAGAATCGCCAAAAAGGCGAGATCCCGCATAGGGCAAATTAGCTAAAGTCTTGCGAGAAGCTTGGTCAACAGACCAACACTTTAGCCATATCAGACGGCGTGTCAACACCGCCACACTTTGGACGCACGCAGCCAAAAGGACTAAATCCAAGTCCGCATCACACAAATACATGACACCCTGATGAATTTGATCCACCATAGCCAAAGTTGTCGGTGGGGCAGAGTCAGCCACCAGGATGCGCCTGAGCACCTGCATCCAATCCGCGACAGCCTGGGCTGCCATAAGGGAAGCAAAAATAGGTTTCAGCATGGAACCAGTAACCGTACAAGTATGACGGGCAAGAGATTCTAATCTCCTGTCCGTGGGGTCCCGGAACACCGGGGTATCCTCCGCCGGAATTGCAGTAGACTTATTCAAAATAGCCACCGCGTGATCCACCTGAGGTGGTACACACCAACGCTCATCAGTAGCGGGCGTAAAGGGGTAACGCAGCTTGAACCTACTCGGCACAGCAAAAGGCTTCTTTAAATTGCGCCATTGCTCATCAACAGCGCGCTGAAATTCCGCAGAGCAAGGAAAAACCTGCAATGTTTTGCGTTTCCTCTGCGTCCCATAAGAGGACAGCAAAGCAGGAGGACATGGTTCCTCCTCCAAATGCAGCGTGTGCTTGATAGAAGCAACCAACTCATCCATGAGTGCAAGCTCTTCAGACGAGCCAGGGGGGGAATTATCAACCCTTTCTACCTCAGCCTCCCCCTCAGACCCCACAAGGTCTAGAGATGAACGGAACCCTGAGAAGGGTCCACCAGCCATAGCAGCCCCATCGCCCTCTGAATCAGAGGAAATTGACACTCTGGGCCGTTTTGTGGATCGATCAGCCACAAGCATCTGCACCTGAGCAGCTAGGTTTGCCACAATAGCAGCCAAATCAGCCCCCTCGGGGGAAGCAGCAGCCCCTTGCTTTCCTGAGAATCCATGCCCCAGTGTTTTAGGAAAAAAAGGAGTACTGCCCCTTTAAGATCGCGGCGAGCGTAGCCCACCGCACCCACCGAACACACTGACCCCCACAGGGAGAAGAATACTAGGCAAGGAATACAGGAATATGGAAAGGTAAAACCTGGAGAGATCACACAGGCTGCTGCACCGATCGCTGTCCCAGAGCAAAAGGAAGTGATGCAAGACTGACCGCCCCTATAAAGCCTATGTAAGGCTACACAAACATGGCCGCCGGCAGGGGACTTCACAGGTAGATAGAGAACAGCGCTGACATGTGGCCTGAGTGATCGCCGCGCTTACCACACAGGACCGGCCACCTAAGCTTGCTGCAAAAAAATGGCGGATCGCAGCAGCGGTCGCCGCACAGTATGCCCAAAACATGTCTCACAAGCATGTCCCACACAGCATACCGCATGTCTCACAGATAACACAGCCTGTCACACAGAGCAGAGCAGGAGAGCCCCCCCCCCCCTTGCAGCCCACAGAAAGGCAGCTATACCTGACAGGGAGCTCAACATATTACACAGACATGCAGGGTCCCACAGTCCCAGACTGACACCCAAAATAGACAGGTCCCCACACAGAATACACTTACCATCCGGATGACGTGGGGAGCCCGCACAAGCGATCAAACCGCTGCACTAAGGACAGGGAGAGTAGCAGCCAGGACGCAGTGGAACTGCGGTGCGAAACCGCAAATGCCGTCCGGTGAGGTAGCCACCTCACCGCAGCATCCCTGCAGCAAACAGGGATGGGTCGTTCAATATGCCAGGGAAACCTGAGCTGAACGCTCGATGGCAGGCTGGGAAGCCACTGGCCCTGAGAACCCTGAGGATCCTGGAAAGCCAGCCCGAGACCCAGCACCGCACGATCATCTTCATCCGAAGAACTAACTAATGCTGAAAAATAACAGCTAAGTAAAAGAAAGAGAGAAATACTTGAAATAAAATAAAAAAAAAGGATAGAAGGCTGAGACTGAAAAGCCCCAGCACAGGAACCCAGCTAACTCCTAAGCTAGGCAAATTGAAACTGAGGTAGGAATGCAGGAAGCAGGAGGGTATTGACTGAGGGGACCACCCCCTAGGGGTGGGATATGCTAAAAGCTTTGATATTAACATATTCTGTTGCCTAGCTACTCCTACGGAGCAAAGGTCAATAACCCCAATAGTGACGAATATGAAGAGGCAGCGACTGTCGGAGGACGTAAGAGAAAATAGTTTTTTTTTCCCAGAATTATCGCTCTTTTTTTGTTTATAGCGCAAAAAAAAAAAAAAAAAAAAAAATCGCACAGGTGATCAAATACCACCAAAAGAAATCTCTATTTGTGGGAAAAATAGGACATTGATTTTATTAAGGAACACGACTGCGCAATTGTCCGGTAAAATAACGCAGTGGTGAATTACAGAAAATGGCCTGGTCATTAAGGGGGAAATCCTTTCCGATCCAAAAGTGGTTAAAGCCTTACCAATGCATAATAAAAGCCTGCTATACAGTCTGCTGTGCTGTCTGGCAGAGGTGTATGAACCCCAACTGTTAAAAAACATTTAGGAGAAGTAATGAGAACATTTGATACTTGATGGTTACTTTCTATATATCTCTATATTGAAACTACCAACATCCAGGCGATAGTTACTTTCTATATATCTCTATATTGAAACTACCAACATCCAGGCGCTAAGAGGATGTAATTGAGGGTGTGAAGCCGAAGAAAAGGTCACTAACCCAGCTGATCAGACTATTCCACATGAAGTTGTGGAATGACAATCCAAAAGAAACACACAACTCAGAGCGCTATATGAAAAATGACCACAAGATGGTGCTATAATTTATCGCTATGACAGTTCTCTGTGGTAAGATCTCATAAATAAATCATATGTTCAAATAATTCAAAAATAAATAAAATGTTAATTTCAAATTCAAAGACGACATCATGAGCCTTGTAGGGTAAAATATTTTACAACGGTAAGCTTGTGTAAGCCTGTATGATGTGGGAAGAGCATAAGATGTTGCATACCAGCCCATGGAGGTGGAGGAAACCCAGGAGGACTGTTGTATGATTCAATCGATGATATGCCCAGGGGAACTTAAGGGGGGCTCCAGGGGGGGTTCCCACCAATGGATGGATAAGGGGAGCAGTGGCCTACAAAGCGCTGGAGATGTCACAGCGGGCTTGAAGCGACCAATTAGGAACTGCTGGAGAGTTGGGAGGATGCCACACCCACTGGACCAAAACAAGGCTTGGATGGCATGCTACCAGGTTACCCTCATAGGTGGGGTTTCCTCCACCTCCATGGGCTGGTATGCAATTTCTTATGCTCTTCCCGCATCATACAGGCTTACACAAGCTTACAGTTTTAAATGATTTTACCCTACAAGGCTTATGATGCCGTCTTAGAATTCTAATAAACATTTAATTTAATCTTGGATTATTTGAACATATGATTGATTTGTGAGATCTTACCACAGACAACTGTCATATCGATACATTACAGCACCATCTTGTGGTCATTTTCCATATAGCGCTCTGGTTTGTGTTTCTTTTAGATATCTCTATATTGCCCAACTATAAGAGAGAATGATGAATGACTACAATGGGATCATTTAAGAAAAAATATTCATGTGTGGCTGTCTTCCAGCTTGCTATACACATACTGGCTGGGCAGAAATACAAATACTGTGGCAGGTGAACCCATTCATGTTTTTGTATTTTACAAGTGTATTTAGCTGGTTGAGAAAAAAATTAAACTAGTGCGCTCGGTAATTAAATGGAATAGAAATCAACACATCCAATAAAAAATGTTGAAAAAAAACAAAAAATATACAGGTGAAAAATAAATGTGCAACACCCCAAAAGTAAAGGGTGATGACATGCATTATACTAAAATATAATATAAGGTGAATAATTCCAAAAATAATTAAATGTGACACGTGAATCTTCACTGAAGTGTTCCATATATTATATATATCCTTTCTTAAAGGTCAGCAGGTTCAGACATCCCATGTAGCACAACGTGACCCAAACAATGCAGTGTGATGGCTCCTTACCGACTTTCCAGCGAAAATTAGCATATAAGTCTATATCAAATCACTGGAAAAAGGTCCACGAGCCACAGTGTCGTCCCAACACTCAATGTGACACCACGTGTTAACAAAATAAACGTGCCTCTTACCAAATAACCATAAAGGAAAGCTTGGAATAAAGGGACCACAGTGGGACCGCAGAGATGGATGAAGGTGGGTTAAGCTATAACTATCCACACAGGCGGCCTCGCAGGGGCTCTCTCATATAAACAGATGCTGCTCCCATACAGTAAACCTCATAGGCGCTGGGTAATAGACTACAGCACTGTGCCATTAACAGCTAAACCCACCTTCATCCATCTCTGCGGTCCCACTGTGGTCCCTTTATGGGAATCATTATTCCAAGCTTTTGTTTATAAATAGATATATACATATATAAAACTCCAAAGTGACTGTGCACTGTGTGCAAAACTGCAAATTAACTATATCAGTCCTTCATGCATATATCGTGACTAATCACAAGTGAGTCAATAATGTTCAATTGACTTAAAAAGTGTTCTTATGCTTGATAGGTGACAATACTTGGTGTAAACTTCTGTGGGATAATCCAAAAAAGTGCTCTTTGTGCTTGAAGAGGTTGTAAACCCATACAACTTTTTTTTTTTTGCAACCTGAAAGAGAAACACATAATGAGCTAGTATTGCAGCGTCCCACTCATGACACGTGGGAACTGCAAATGTATTATTTCTTTGTCATCGCTGTATTGCATGTCATTTTGCATTTGACATTTGTTAATCCCTGTTCATAGGCTGGTCAAGTGTGCTTCATACTTCCCACCACAAGATGGGGATAGCACCACTCTGGGATATCTATCCCAGCTCAGGTTTATCTGTGGTCAAGTGTTCAGTTCAGGAAGTGAGTGTACAGAGAGAAGCTCCATGTAGAGGTTAGTGAAGGTCAGTCCAGAGAAGGGACAAATTGGAACTGCTTAAATCAAAGGGTAAAAGCCACCAAACGGCAGCAAGACCTTTGAGAATAAAGGTGAAGGATTTCTTAGCCACTGGCAATCTCACCAAATTTCCCTGGATTCAAAAGGTACCAGAAGCCAAATCACTTACAAGTAAGCACTATACTGAGTCACAGCCTGAGTCCAGCATTACTAAAGCCTATTAACAGTGGATCAGCAGAATTCCTCTATTTACCCAGAGACTGTATTCTAACTGGATGTTTGTACTGCAACCAAAACCAGTCACAGTAAAATTTGTGAGTTGTATCCTACCACTGTCTACCTCATTCTTCACTATTGCTATTACAACTGGTTGTACCACCATTAACGGTACTGGCGTCACGACAAATACCATCAAGGGACCCAGCCACCACAAGCACTCTAAACACCCCTGTCATCACGGGCACCTCAACCACCATGTTGGCTGGCGTTTCCCTATCACAGAGCGTGCCCCGGAGGATTTCGTGCTGTCTTCCTCTTCACTGTGCGACCAGCCCAGGGAGGCTTTCTGCTAACCGTGAGTAAACCGATGAACTGTATTATTGCTGTCTCTCATCGGCCCACCGTGCACCTCACGTGTCGCCCCTGCGGTTCTGGCTCGTCGCATAAAAATTTGGCGTCACGAACAGGATATTAACCCCTGCGCCTTATCTAAAAGACTGTTGCATCAGAATAAGCCCCTTTGCTTTATTGAGAGACTGTTTACTTATTGCATGCTGTGTGGGGCCACAGAACTGTTTAAACTGTTTCAAAGTCGCATGGAAGTGTTTTCCCAGTTATCAGCATAAAAATCGCAGCATCCAAAGTGAGAAAATTGGACGTTTGTGTGTCAACAAAACTGCTTGCTGTATTTGAATTGACTGTTTCTATTCACTTAAAATGGCTGCCGGAGACCTTCTTGTTCAAAAATTTCTGCGCCATCACTGTGGATAAGTTAGTGACACCCCCTGAAGAGCGGGAAATTTTGGTGCCACCCAATTATGCAAAATTGTCCGGCCAGCCCACCTTACCTTTGCTGTGTCAATCCTGGGAGGAGAGTGTGACAAGCGCACGCACCAGGAGTCGCAAGACTTCGCATGCGAGCAAGAAGAGAAAATAATCGCATGGCTTGCCGTCCGAGCAGTAATCGCAACCTGTCATTTGCCTCTACTATCTATAAGGAGCACTGATAGCCGAACTTTGCCAGAAACCCAAAATCAACTTTGCTGCAGCATTGTATTCAGCCGGCATTAAATTCTTAAAGGGCCATACACCCGCAAGACAGCGGTCGCCCGTAGCAACACCGCACAAAAAGTGTCTAAAAACGCATTTGACTTACCTAACTATAATTCACCTGCTGTCACCATGTCTGTGCAGGAAGATAATGTGCAGCCTGTCCTCAGCGGACCCCCTGCAGCAGCCGCAGTCTGTCCTAGTGCAATACCAACCGCTGCAGCACCAAGCTTAATGCCTTTAACCATGCCTTATTATTTTGGGGCCCCCTGGTTCCCACGATATTCTGGAGAAATTCATACTTTAAGGGACTTTAAAGAAAAAATTCTTGCTGTGTTCAGATTGTACCTTGTATCCTCAGAGCAACAGATGGAGATTCTTCTTGCGCAATTGGAAGGAGCTGCGCTCAGAGAAGTAAAATCTTGGCCGAGCTCAGAGAGAAAGACCACGGAGCAGATTTTTGAACGTCTCTACACCACCTTTGAACCCAGAACCATGTCAGAGGTCAAGATGAGGTTCTTCAGCAAGAAACAGCAATCTGGTGAGTCACTCAGAGACTTTGCATTATCTTTGCAGGAATCCCTTAGAGCTGTTGTCCAAGTAGACCCCCGTGAGGCAGAGAATCAGGACAAAACCCTGAAAGAACAATTTATTGAAGGCGTCCATACAGACAATCTAAAGAGCCAACTAAGAATGTTAGCCGCCCAACATCCAGGAGCTACCTTCTTAGATTTTAAAGAATTAGCTATCAGCATACTGGGAAAAAGTCCACCAACAGAACCTGTTAGATCTGTTGAAGTGCCTGTATCACAGCTGGTTACCCCTGTAAAGTCCTTACCTATAGTCAGTCAGGCAACCCAAGCTCCAGTTCCTGATGCAGTTGCCGCCTTGACTGAGCAAGTCCATTTCCTGACTAAAAGTCTGGAGAAAGTCTACCAAAAGTTGGAACAATGGGAGAAACCATTAATGCTAGAGGATGAGAAACCTGTGTCCAGAAGACTCTTCCCCTGTAATTATAGAGAGACTTATTCCAGAAATTCTGGGGGACGCCCCCCTGACCGCACTAGTACCCCTAAGCGGCCAATCTGCACGTACTGTCACAAACCAGGCCATACAGAAGCAACCTGCTGGCAGTTAAACAGGGAAACCCCCGAGGCCAAGGACCACCCCTCGGGAGGTAAACCAATAGGTCCAGAAGATCCCCACTGGATGCCAAGATACGTTGGATCCCGTCCTGAAGTGGCACTTCAAATAAATGGAGTTCCTTTTGTTGCCCTAGTTGACACCGGATCCCAAGTCACCACTATCCAACAAGCAGCCTTTGAAAAATACTGGGATCAAAATCAGCTTACCCAGCCTCCAGAATCCTGGCTGAGTCTCATAGCCAGTAACGGCAAACCCATACCAGTCCATGGTTATTGGGAACCTACCATTCAAGTAGGAGGAACTACACTACCTCGACAAGGCCTTATTGTGGTACGAGTCAGAGACAATAACCCTAACCCTCCAATAGTCCTAGGAATGAATGTCCAAAGGAACTGTTATGTTGAAATGCTAGAAGCCTTGCACCAGTTAGTGCCTACTGCCTCTCCTGATTCTAAGAAGGTGATCCGACAAACCATCCGTGTACTAAATGCGCAACAGAGATTCACCAACAATAAAGGAGAAATTTGCTGTGCCCGCATCCGGGATAAGCAACCTGTGATCCTCAAACCCAACACCGAAACTCTCTTGTGGTGCCGAGCTGTAGTCGGAATTCAAGGTCAAGACTACCAAGCCCTGGTAGAGCCTGTTGTTTTGGAAGACTATCCTCTAGTTAGAGCTGCAAGGAGCCTAGTAACAGCCTCTGAAGGTAAAGTGCCTATACGACTCCTAAACTTGAGTGATAGCAGTGTAACACTAACAAAACACCGTCCTATTGCACAGCTAATCCAAGTCACTTTTCAAGATGTCATCAGTGTGGCTACAGCTACCACAGAAGAAATTACCAAGAGACAGAACCCACAGGACCAAAATGTAAACACATCCTGGTGGAAAGAACTTCATGTGGGAGATGCTTCCACACCAGCAAACCAAATTGAGGGAGTACTAAAAATTGTGAAGGAGCTTCACCGTGCCTTCAGTAAGCATTCCACAGACTATGGAGAAGTGGATATCATCAAGCACTCCATCCCTACAGGTTCACACCCACCGATCAAGGAAAGATATCGGCCTATACCACCAACTATGTACCAATCCGTAAAGCAAATGATCCAAGAGATGAAGGACTCCAATGTCATTAGAGACAGCCATAGTCCATGGGCTGCACCTCTAGTCCTTGTCCGTAAAAAGGATGGTAACATCAGATTCTGTGTGGATTACAGAAAAATTAACCAAATCACCCACAAGGATGCTTACCCTTTACCACGCATAGAGGAATCTTTGACAGCTTTAGGATCTTCAGCCTACTTCTCTACCCTTGATTTAACAAGTGGATACTGGCAAGTACCAATGGCACCTGAAGATCGTGAGAAGACTGCATTTACCACCCCTATGGGCCTATTTGAGTTCAACTGCATGCCTTTTGGACTTTGCAATGCGCCCGGAACTTTTCAAAGATTAATGGAACGTTGTTTAGGACACAAAAATTTTGAAACCGTCCTGTTGTACTTAGACGATGTCATCATCTACTCCAAATCTTATGAAGATCACTTGAAACATTTGGCCGAAGTTTTTCAAATCCTCATTAAACATGGACTCAAAGTCAAACCATCTAAGTGCTATCTACTGAAGTCAGAAGTGAAATACTTAGGGCATATTGTAAGCTCTGAAGGTGTTAAACCGGATCCAGAGAAGATAGCGGCAGTCCGAAATTGGCCTACTCCTACTACAGTGAAAGAAGTGAGGAGTTTTCTCAGTTTCGCCGGATACTACAGACGCTTTATTCCTCATTTTGCCCAAATTGCGGGGCCAATATTAGAACTTCTGAGAGGACATCCTAAGAGGTACCAAAAGTCTCCAATACCAGTTGAATGGAACACAGAAAGAGAAATTGCCTTCCAGCTCCTGAAGAAGAAGTTAACAGAACCACCAATCCTAGGTTATCCAGATTACCAGCAGCCATTTCATCTCTACACAGATGCTAGTAAGAAAGGTCTGGGAGCTGTCCTGTCGCAAGTACAAGAAGGTAAAGAAAGAGTAATTTCCTACGCTAGTAGATCTCTTAGAGGTACTGAAAGAAACGACCAAAACTATAGTTCCTTCAAATTGGAATTCCTAGCACTCGTGTGGGCTGTTACAGAAAAATTTAAAGATTACCTTGCCGCAACACCATTTGTGGCCTTCACAGATAACAACCCGCTAGCACATCTTAATACTGCCAAGTTGGGAGCATTGGAACAAAGATGGGCCTCACGCCTAGCTAACTACGATTTCACCATAAAATACAGAACAGGAAAAGCAAATGAAAATGCGGATGCATTATCCCGTCTGCCTACCCAAGAAGACCCTACTACACAGGAAGAGGTTTGGGAAGAGGTAGAAATGCCAGCTTTTTACAAAAATTTTGCCCAACAAGACATTATCACCATCAAAGGAAGAAAAGTTCTTAACCTTCAACAACAAGTGGATCCAAGATCCCAAGAGGACAAAGAAAGGTGGATCAAGCTGCAAAATGAAAGCAGAGTGTTGGGAGAACTGCAAGATTTCTTCACCAGCGGAAGAACACCTGAAAGAATTCGCAGAAGAAATGCTGATCCAGAATTGTCAAAACTTTGGAGACACAGAAAACATCTCTTCCTACAGAAGGGCCTACTATTAAGAAGAACTTTAGACCCAATTACCTGGGATCGTCTATACCAAATCTTAATACCACGCCGAGATGCAAGAATCATTCTTGAGATGTATCATGACCAATCAGGACACTTTGGCGTGCAGAAGACAGAAGCTACCATCCGTAGAAGATTCTATTGGATTGGGATGAGAGGAGACATTGAAAAGTGGTGTCGAGAATGTTCCACCTGTGCTGTTGGAAGAAATGAAAAACATGACCAAAAAGCACCCTTACATCCCATTGTAAGCCAAACACCGCTAGAAATAGTTGCAATTGACCATGTGAAGCTGGAACCAAGTCGCTCAGGTTACACATACGCCATGACCATCATTGATCATTATACCAAATTTGTTGTAGCCGTACCTGTCAAGGACTTGACCGCTAAAACAACTGCAGATGCTTTCTGGAAACATTTCCTATTGCCATATGGATGCCCAGAAAGAATACTTACAGATCAGGGATCTGCCTTTGAGTCGCAACTCTTTAAAGAACTGTGTACACTTCACAATTGCCAGAAAATCAGGACCACAGCCTACCACCCCCAAGGGAATGGACTTTGTGAGAAAATGAACCAAACTTTAATTGAGATGTTAAGAGCAGTACCGCCTGCTACAAGAAGTGATTGGCCTACTCTATTGCCTCAATTGATGTACACCTACAATAACACCATTCACTGTTCTACTGGGTATACACCTTACTATCTCATGTTTGGCCGACAAGGTAAACTACCTGCTGACCATACTTTGGGCGTACAAGTGCCTGATGAAATCAACCCTCTACCAAAGACTGATTGGGTGAGTGAGCACCAAAGACGTCTAATTGATGCACAAGAAATTGTTCAACATCGCATGGAACATGCTCATGAAAAGCAACAAAAAGATTATAACCAATCTGCCAAAGCAGAACCTCTCAAAATAGGTGACCATGTGTGGTTAAAAAACGACCATCGCACCAGCAAGTTAGATAGCAAATGGGAGAGAGAACCATACACCATTACAGCTATTCTCAATCCAGAGACTCATACTTATGAGATCACTAAAGAGAACAAATCACGTGTAGTACATCGCAATCGCCTTAAGTTATGTCTCAAGGAAAGTACTCAAGAAGAAACTCTTCAAGAAGAAGCTGTCCAAGAGGAAACTCAATCCATAGAACCAGAGCCTACAAAATCATCTGATTCAGAGGGTCCACTACAGTCTTTTGGAAAAGCATTATTAGACTCTGATCCTTTACAGTGGTTCCTTACACCATGGCTCAATATCTTAGTGCCTGCCAAGACCAATACAACCACACTTCAACCAGAAGAGCTATCTCAAGAAGTGTCTACTACAGCTCAAGAGACACCAAGTTCCCTTGAAACAAGACCTGTAGAAACTCAGCCGCTACGAAGATCCGACAGGACTACAAGAGGACAACCACCTGTCCGTTTTAAGGATTTCCTACACCAGCAGCCATGAAGACAACTACCAACCCTGCCATCTCATCGTTGAATGCATCCTTACATCATCTGAAGTTCCAGAGTGAGAAGAAGACTTACTTGTGATATGTTCATTTCCTTTAAAGGACTTTTTAAAAGGACTACTTACCTACTGTTTTGCAACGTTCAAGCCTGCACCCGGAGATGGACTTTCACGTACCTGAGCCTCCGTGATATTCGTCTGTTGACATTTTTCCTGTGCCCAGGGAACGGACTCATACCCTGTGAGCCTCCTGAGATGTTATTTTTGTTTTGTTTTTCCTTTTTCCATCTCATCGTGGACTATTCTGGTTTTGCCATACATCACCAGTCTTCAGAGGAAAAGCTACACCCCTTTTTGTCACCTTTTGACACATTTCGTTGTTGCCTGAGATATGTTTGCCTAACCCATTTTACTTGCAGATACAAGAAATACAAGATTTGGGTTATGTTGTTATTTCCTATGCATGCATGCTTTTCCCTTTCTCTTATATCTTACAGGAAGACACAACATCGAGTCAAAAGTGTGTCGAGGTCGACACACGTTTTACCATGGGGGTATGCAGCGTCCCACTCATGACACGTGGGAACTGCAAATGTATTATTTCTTTGTCATCGCTGTATTGCATGTCATTTTGCATTTGACATTTGTTAATCCCTGTTCATAGGCTGGTCAAGTGTGCTTCATACTTCCCACCACAAGATGGGGATAGCACCACTCTGGGATATCTATCCCAGCTCAGGTTTATCTGTGGTCAAGTGTTCAGTTCAGGAAGTGAGTGTACAGAGAGAAGCTCCATGTAGAGGTTAGTGAAGGTCAGTCCAGAGAAGGGACAAATTGGAACTGCTTAAATCAAAGGGTAAAAGCCACCAAACGGCAGCAAGACCTTTGAGAATAAAGGTGAAGGATTTCTTAGCCACTGGCAATCTCACCAAATTTCCCTGGATTCAAAAGGTACCAGAAGCCAAATCACTTACAAGTAAGCACTATACTGAGTCACAGCCTGAGTCCAGCATTACTAAAGCCTATTAACAGTGGATCAGCAGAATTCCTCTATTTACCCAGAGACTGTATTCTAACTGGATGTTTGTACTGCAACCAAAACCAGTCACAGTAAAAGTTGTGAGTTGTATCCTACCACTGTCTACCTCATTCTTCACTATTGCTATTACAACTGGTTGTACCACCATTAACGGTACTGGCGTCACGACAAATACCATCAAGGGACCCAGCCACCACAAGCACTCTAAACACCCCTGTCATCACGGGCACCTCAACCACCATGTTGGCTGGCGTTTCCCTATCACAGAGCGTGCCCCGGAGGATTTCGTGCTGTCTTCCTCTTCACTGTGCGACCAGCCCAGGGAGGCTTTCTGCTAACCGTGAGTAAACCGATGAACTGTATTATTGCTGTCTCTCATCGGCCCACCGTGCACCTCACGTGTCGCCCCTGCGGTTCTGGCTCGTCGCAGTATGCACAGCATACTAGCCTATTATGAAATACTTACCTTAGAATGAGCCCCGCCGTGCCGCCCGCTTACCTGTATGACGGGCGACATGTCCAGTATCTGATTGGCCGGATGCCGCGGTGACGTCACTCCCACGCACGTGCGTGGGAGCCGACAGTCACGGCACCAGCGGCCGTTCCTTCAGAGCGCATGCGCCAGTGATGTCACTGGCTGCATGTAAGGTAAATATCTCCTAAACGGTACATGTTTTGGAGATATTTACAGTACCTATAGGTATTCCTTAATATAGGCTTACCTATAGGTAAAAGTGTCAGAGGAGGGTTTACTTCCTCTTTAATAAAGTGACCATGAACAACACTTGATATAAGCTCCAGTGGGATTAGTGCATCTATGTTGCCTCCACCGCAATCACAGCCCACTTACCAGATGACCCCTTGAGTACCAGATGACATACTGAAGTATGTACTGTGACATACTGAAACAGAGCATGATCCCCTCCTATCGGAGACTGGGCCGCAGGGCAGTATTCCAACATGATAATGACCCCAAACACACCTCCAAGATGACCACTGCCTTGCTAAAGAAGCTGAGGGTAAAAGTGATGGACTGGCCAAGCATTTCTCTAGACCTAAACCCTATTGAGCATCTGTGGGACATCCTCAACTCGAAGGTGGAGGAGCACAAGGTCTCTAACATCCACCACCTCCGTGATGTCATCATAAAGGAGTGGAAAAGGACTCCAGTGGCAACCTGTGAAGTTCTAGTGAACTCCATGCCCAAAAGGGTTAAGGCAGTGCTTGAAAATATTGGTGGCTACACAAAATATTGACACTTTGGGCCCAATTTGGATATTTTGACTTAGGGGTGTACTCCCTTTTGTTGCCAGCGGTTTAGACATTAATGGCTGTGTGTTGAGTTATTTTGAGGGGACAGCAAATTTACACTGTTATACAAGCTGTACACTCAATACTTTACATTGTAGCAAAGTGTTATTTCTTCAGTGTTGTCACATAAAAAGATATAATAAAATATTAAAAAAAATGTGAGGGGTGTACTCACTTTTGTGAGATACTTAATATATTAATATACACACACAGGGCAAAAACAAAAAAACAGAAAATTGAATTGGAATGACGTGTGATGACGAAACCAGGACATGTGTATGTGTATACCTGATACGCATTGGGAAGGACAAAGGACAAAATTGTTCACCAGATCAAGTATGCTATAGATGACGGTTATGATTGGTGATTTATCCTTGACCACTTACGGACCGCCCACTGTGTATTTACGAAGCTACTTTGATGTTAATTACCGGCGTTATGGCAATGTACATGGTAATCTCTGTACATTGCAAGGATTTTAACATACATTGTTGCAGATTTCTAACGTTTATTGTTCTGAAGAAATCATTGTTTGTTCTTCTGTGCCTCTGTGATGAGTGGGTCAAATGGGAGTGGTTTCATAATTATCTGTCAGCTGTGGCAGCTGCAGGGCTCTAATGAGGAAATCCGCTGGACCTGCATCCCTTTAGACGTGTTCCTATTGGGAGTATCTCACCAAAAATGAAATTTTGTTGCAGGGGATGCCAGAAATCTGACTTGTATCTTATGCATACTTCTGGGAAAATTGGTGAGCCAATCACACAAGCAGGACATTTTTTTTCTGGGGTGTGGTCAGTACACAATCTGTGTACAAAACAGCTTCAGGTAGCCATATTGCATTGCATTTTCAGAAGATTGCAGATTGAAAAGGAAAAGTCATTTTTAATAACATTCAATTACAATATGAATGTGTCACAGTTGTATACGCTATATTGTTTTTTCTTTATTTGCTATTTTATTCCCCCCACGAAAGTGCAGTTACCCTTTAAGGGAGGGCTCCTTTCTCGACCAGCCCTGCCAAAAGGGGGCTACAAGGGCAAGAAAGGAGTTTAAAAAAAAAAATACGTCAAGTTCTTCCACCTCCGATTCGCTCACCCTTGTCTTTATGGACCTTGCTTTGTGCACTGATGCGCAGTCATGTTGGAACAGGAAGGGGCCATCCCCAAACTGTTCCCACAAATTTGGAAGCATGAAATTGTCCAAAATGTCTTGGTATGCTGACGTCTTGAGTTCCATTCACTTGAACTAAAAGACCAAACTTACCCCTAAAAACAACCCCACACCATAATCCCCCCCCCCCCCCTCCACCAAATTATTTAGACCAGTGCACAATCAAGGTCCATAAAGGCATGAATGAGAGAGTTTGGGGTGGAGGAACTTGACTGGCGTACACAGAGTCCTGGTCTCAACCCAAAGGGACACCTTTGGGATGAAATAGAGACTGTAAGGCAGGCCTTCTTGTCCAACATCAGTGCCTGACCTCACAAATGCGCTTCTGGAAGAATGGTCAAACATTCCCATAGACACACTCGGACTACTAAACCTTGTGGACAGTCTTCCCAGAAGAGTTGAAACTGTTATAGCTGCAAAGGGTGGGCCAACTCCATATTGAACCCTACTTACTAAGATTGGGATGACATTAAAGTTCATGTGCGTGTAAAGGCAGGCGTCCCAATACTTTGGTGATATAGTGTATGTCAACCATGACTGTCTGACAGGACTGGACTCACCTTAGCAACACTGTTATTCATATAATCTCTACCCTGGTCTTCTATCATTTTCTTTGCAAGGTAGACATGAATACCCTAAGACAGAAGGTAGAGTGTTAGAGTTACAGTACTGTGCAAAAGTAATTGCGCGGTCGTGCGACGCCGTACCCAAACAAAATTTACGTCTTTTTTTCCCCACAAACAGAGCTTTCTTTTGGTGGAATTTGATCACCTCTGCGATTTTTACTTTTTGCGCTATAAACAAAAAAAGAGCGTAAATTTTGAAAAAATAACAATACTTTTCACATTTTTTTCACATGAAATCCCCCCCCCCCCCCAAAAAATGTAAAAATCAAAATTGTTTTAAATTTTTGGCCAATTTGTTTTCTGCTACCTATGTTTGGTAAAAAAAAAAAAAAATCACAATAAGTGTATTTTGATTGGTTTGCGCAAAAGTTATTGCGTTTACTAACTAAGGGAAAGATTTCTGTCATTTTTGGTGTTTGTTTATTTTTTTTTAACGAGTAATGGCGGCGATCTGCGATTTTTTTTTGCGGGACTGCGATATTGCAGCGGACAGATCGGACCCTTGACTGACATTTTTGACACTTTTGGGGGTACCAGTGACATTACTACAGTAATCAGTGCTATAAATATGCACTGTTACTGTAAAAATGACACTGGCAGGGAAGGGGTTGACACTGAGGGTGATCAAAGGAGTTAATGTATGCCTAAAAATGATTGACTGGGGGGGGGGGGAGGGCTCTGTGATAGGCACAGAGAGATCGGGGTTTCAGCTTAGCTGAAACTCCTGATCTCTCCCTGCCTGTCTGACAGAAGACTCGCCTGCTTAGTTTACATAAGCATGCGGGTCTTCTATCAGTTTCTCAGACGACTGCGGGAGGCCAGCTGTAATTGCCGCCGCTCCTTCCATGGCCCACCTTCCGCTGTGTCTAAACACCTCATGCCTCGGCCTCGTGCACAAAATCACATAGACCTATGTGATTTTGCGCAGCCGAGCCGCCCTGCCCCAGTAATACTGCCGCAGTAATACTGCAGTTGCTGGTCAGCAAGAGGTTAAAGACACCCCAGCATTGGTGTCAGTGGACTCATTAAAACCCGCAGCACGGATGACATTGAACGCATTAAAACTCCCAGCATTGATGTCAGTGGACGCAATAAAAACCCCAGCATTGATGTCAGTGGACGCAATAAAACCCCCCAGCATTGATGTCAGTGGACGCCTTAAAGACCCCCAGGATTGATGTCAGTGGACATAATGACCCCCCAGCATTAATGTCAGTGGACGCATTAACCACTTAAGCCCCAGCCCTATTTCGGACACTTTTTGTGTAAAATTAAAACCAGTATTTTTTCCTAGAAAACTACTTAGAACCCCCAAACATTATGTATATTTTTTTAGCAAAGACTCTGGAGAATAAAATTTCGGTCATTGCAAAACTTTTTGTCAAGCAGTATTTGCGCAGCGGTCTTTAAAACGCCATTTTTTTGGAAAAAAATTGAAAAATCACATTTCACTGCATTTAAAAAATACTAAACAGTAAAGTTAGCCCATTTTTTTTTGTATATTGTGAAAGATGATGTCACGCCGAGTAAATAGATACCCAACATGTTACGGTTTAAAATTGCGCCCCCCCGTGGGATGGCGACAAACTACGGTCAATAGAGATCTCAATCTGCGACGCTTTAAATTTATTTAACGGTTACCAGTTTAGAGGTAGAGTGTAGCTCTTTTTTTTAAATTATTGCGCACGCTCCGGCGATCGCGGCAATACCTCACATGTGGGGTTTGAACAGCGATTAAATTGCGTATACGTTTCTTTTTGTGCGCGAGCTAACGGTGACGGGGGCGGCAAATTTATTTATTTTTTTTTTTCCTATTTATTTTTTTTTTTAAACTTTATTACAGGTTTTAAAAAAAAAAAAAAAAAAATCTGATCACTTTTATTGCTGTCACAAGCAATGTAAACATCCCTTGTGACAGCAATATGTGTGACAGGTACACTTTATGGAGGGATCGAGGGTCTAAAAGATTCTAGAGCCCTCCACTACACTTCCCTGTTTGCAAAACGCCAAAAACGGCATTTTTGCATACAGCCGTTTTTTAAATTTGCCGCCTTTTGCAGCACAGTAACCCGGAAGTGACGTCATGGACGCCGCCTCCGGGTTACGTCATTGGAGCCCCGATCGATGCCGTTTCCGGCATTCATCGGGACTTCATCCAGCCGGCGGACGTGCCGGCCGAGTGCTCTGGGCTCCCGGTGGGACGGGAGCCCCGGACAAAGCCACGGAAGGCGGCGGGAGGGGGGGGGGCGTCCCCTCCCGCCCCCCCCCCGGGTAACGATCGAGCGGCTCCCGAGCCGCATCGGTCGTTACCGACGGAATGCCGACCGTCGGCTTCAAACCACGGTACCGGGATGATGCCTCTAACATCCCGGTACAAACCCGCAAAGTGTACCGACGTATCGGTATGTTACTATGCGGTAAGTGGTTAAAGAACCCCAGCAATGATGTCAGTGGACGCATTAAAGACCCCCAGGATTGATGTCAGTGGACATAATGAACCCCCAGCATTGATGTCAGTGGATGCATTAAAGACCCCCAGGATTGATGTCAGTGGACGCATTAAAGACCCCCAGGATTGAGGTCAGTGGACATAAAAAAGACCACCATCATTGATGTCAGTGGACGCATTAAAGAACCCCAGCATTTATGTCAGTGGACATATTAAAACCCCCAGCATTGGATGCATTACAACTCTCCAGCATTGATGTCTATTGATGCATTAACCACTTCTGGACCGGAAGGATTTGCCCCCTTAATAACCAGGCCATATTTTGTGATTCAGCACTGCGTTAATTTAACGAAGAATTGCGCAGTCCTGCGACGCTGTACATGAATAAAAATGATGTCCTTTATTTCCCACAAAAAGAGCGACAATTCTGAAAAAAATAAAAAAAAAAACAATATTTTTCACATTCTGCTTTATAACAGCATTTTTTAACATTTTAGGCCAATTTGTTTTCTACTACATATTTTTGGTAAACAAAAATCACAATAAGCGTATTTTGATTGGTTTGCGCAAAAGTTATCGCGTCTACTAACTATAAGATTTATGTCATTTTTATTTATTTTTTTTACTAGTAATGGTCACGATCTGCGATTTTTAGCAGGACTATAACATTGTGGTGGACAGATCGGACCCCTGACTGACATTTTTGGGGGGACCAGTGACATTACCTCAGTAATCAGTGCCACAAATATGCACTGTTACTGTGCTAATGACACTGGCAGGGAAGAAGTTAACACTGTGGGTGATCAGGGGGTTAAATATGTACCTAGGAATGGGTTTCTAACTGTGGGGGGGGGGTGTGGCTTGTGAAATGATCACAGAGACCTGTGTTCCTATAAAGCAGGATCACAGGGGCTCTATGATCATTCCAGGGAGAAGGAAGGCCAGCTGTGTTTACAACAGCTGACCGTTCTTCTCTCTCAGCGGGGAACAATCGCGGGTGTCAAGACGGCAACCGGAGCCGCTTGCCCTGTGCATCGGCTTTCCCGCTGACGAGCGCTCGCCCTCTAGCTGCCTGCGCGACATATAGCTACGGCGGTTTGCCCAGGAGCGGCTGCCTGCCACAGTATAACTGCAGCAAGCGGACGTAAATTGGTTAAAGACCTCCAGCACTGAGATCAGTGAAGGCAATTAAGACCCCTCCCCCCAGCATTGATGTCAGTGGACGCATTAAAACCACCCATTATTGATGTCAGTGAACGCAGTAAAGACCCCCAGGATTGATGTCAGTGGACGCATTAAAGACCCCCCCAGCATTGATGTCAGTGGATGCAGTAAAGACCCCCATCATTGATGTCAGTGGATGCATTAAGGACCCCCAGCATTAATGTCAGTGGACGCATTAAAACTCCCCAGCATTGAGGTCAGTGGACGCATTAAAACCCCCAGCATTGGTGCCGGTGGACACATTAAAACCCCCAGCATTGGTGCCAGTGGACACATTAAAATGCCCAGGATTGATGTCAATGGATGCATTAAAACCCCCAGCAATGATGTCTATTGATGCATTAACCACTTCTGGACCGGAAGGATTTGCCCCCTTAATAACCAGGCCATATTTTGTGATTCGGCACTGCGTTGATTTAACGAAGAATTGCGCAGTCCTGCGACGCTGTACATAAATAAAAATGATGTCCTTTATTTCCCACAAATAGAGCTTTCTTTTGGTGGTATTTGATCACCTGTGCGATTTTTATTTTTTGCGCTATAAGGCCCCGTTCACACTGGGGCGATCCGACTTCCAGGGGCGACCTCCGAGGTCGCGGTGCGAGCAGCGCGCCGCGACCTCGGAGCGGCCGGCACGGACTTCATAACAATTGGAGCCGCTTGCCCTGTGCATCAGCTTTCCCACTGACGAGCGCTCGCCCCCTAGCTGCCTGCTCGTGAGGCGGGCGGTCATAAAGTGGTTAAAGACCTCCAGCATTGATGTCAGTGAACGCAATATAGACCCCCCTAAGCATTGATGTCAGTGGATGCAATAAAGACCCCCAGCATTGATATCAGTGGACATAATAAAGACCCCCCTAAGCATTGATGTCAGTGGATGCAATAAAGACCCCCAGCATTGATGTCAGTGGATGCAATAAAGACCCCCAGCATTGATGTCAGTGGATGCAATATAGACCCCCAGCATTGATATCAGTGAAGGCAATAAAGACCCCCCTAAGCATTGATGTCAGTGGATGCAATAAAGACCCCAGCATTGATGTCAGTGGATGCAATAAAGACCCCCAGCATTGATGTCAGTGGACGCATTGAAGACCCTCAGCATTGATATCAGTGGACATAATAAAGACCCCCAGCATTAATGTCAGTGGACGCAATAAAGACCCCCAGCATTGATGTCAGTGAATGCAATAAAGACCCCCAGCATTGATGTCAGTGGACGCATTGAAGACCCTCAGCATTGATATCAGTGGACATAATAAAGACCCCCAGCATTAATGTCAGTGGACGCAATAAAGACCCCCTAGTATTAGTGTCAGTCTACGCAAAAAAGACTCCCAGCATTGATGTCAGTGAATGCAATAAAGACCCCCAGCATTGATGTCAGTGGACGCATTAAAACCCCTCAGCATTGGTGTCAAGGGACTCAGTAAACCCCCCCTCCCCCAGCATTGGCATCACTGGACGCATTAAAATCCCCCAGTATTGGTGTCAGTGGATGCATTAAAGACCCCCCCAGCATTGATGTCAGTGAACGCATTAAAAAACCCCAGAATTAATGTCAGTGGATGCATTTAAGATCCCCTAGCATTGGTGGCAGAGGCTGCATTATTAACCCCTAGCACAGGTGCCAGTATTATTAAACCCCTCCCCCACATTAACCCCAGCAATGATGTCAGTGGATGCATTAAAGACCCCCCCCCCCAGCATTGATGTCAGTGGACACATTAAAACCTGCAGCATGGATGACAGTGGATGCATTAAAACTCCCCATTATTGATGTCAGTGGACGCATTGAAGACCCCCAGCATTGATATCAGTGGACATAATAAAGACCCTCCAGCATTGATGTCAGTGGACGCAATAAAGACCCCCTAGTATTAGTATCAGTCTACGCAAAAAAGACTCCCAGCATTGATGTCAGTGAATGCAAAAAAGACCCCCCCCCAGCATTGATGTCAGTGGACGCATTAAATAACCCCAGCATTGGTGTCAGTGGACGCATTAAAACACCCAGCATTGAAGTGAGTGGACGCATTAAAACCCCCAGCAATGATGTCAGTGAATACATTAATAGCCCCCACCATTGATGTCTGCGGATGCATTAAAGACCTCCAGCATTAATGTCAGTGGATGCATTAGAGACCCCAAGCATTGGTGTCAGTGGACGCTTTAAAACCCCTCAGCATTGGTGTCAAGGGACTCAGTAAACACCCCCCTCCCCCAGCATTGGCGTCACTGGACGCATTAAAACCCCCCAGTATTGGCGTCAGCGGACGCATTAAAATTGACCAGTATTGGTTTCAGTGGACGCATTAAAAGCCCCCCCCCCCCCCCCCCCCAGCATTGGTGTCAGTGGATGCATTACCACTTAAGCCCCGGAAGATTTTACCCCCATTCCGACCAGGGGGTATTTTGCGATTCGGCACTACATGACTTTAACGGACAATTGCGCGGTCGTGCGATGCTGTACCTAAACGAATTTGGCGTCCTTTTTTTCCCACAAACAGAGCTTTCTTTTGGTGGTATTTGATCACCTGTGCGATTTTTTGATCACGCGCTATAAACAAAAAAAAGAGCGTCAATTTTGCAAAAATAGCAATATTTTTCACATTTTTTTTATATGAAATTCCCCCCCAAAAAAATGTAAAAATCAAAATTTTCGGCCAATTTGTTTTATGCTACCTATGTTTGGTAAAAAATATCGCAAAAAGCGTATTTTGATTGGCTTGCACAAAAGTTATCGCGTTTACTAACAAAGGGAAAGATTTTTGTCATTTTTGTTGTTTTTTTTTTTAACGCGTAATGGCGGCGATCTGCGATTTTTTTGCAGTACTGCGACATTGCGGCGGACAGATCGGACCCTTGACTGACATTTTTGACACTTTTGGGGTTACCAGTGACATTATTACAGTAATCAGTGCTAAATATATGCACTGTTACTGTAAAAATACACTGGTAGTGAAGGGGTTAACTTTATTTGGGAGGGAGGGGCTGTGTGTGTCCCTAGGGGCGTGCTTTCTACTGTGATTGGCTGTGGCTTGAGCTGTAAGGACACTGATCAACGAATCTACATAGTAGATCCATGTGATCAGTGTCTTTACACAAGCTGCCTGACATTCTCCCTCTCCCCCGCCAATCGCCGAGTGGCCGGCGGACACCGGGTCCGCTGGTCACACGCGCGGGGGGGGGGGGGTCCGTGACCACGCGGGGGCGCGCCTCCGGGGGCGCGCGCTCGCTCCCTAGACCCTCACAAGCAAGCAACGTAGCCCTACGTTAGTTTGCCTGTGAGGGGCTGACCGCCGACGTAGATAGTCGTGCGGCGGTCGGCAAGTGGTTAAAAAACCCCAGAATTAATGTCAGTGGACGCATTTAAGATCCCCTAGCATTGGTGGCAGAGGCTGCATTATTAACCCCTAGCACAGGTGCCAGTATTATTAAACCCCTCCCCCACATTAATTAACCCCAGCAATGATGTCAGTGGATGCATTAACCCCCCCAGCATTGATGTCAGGGAAGGCATTCAAATTTCCCAGCATTGATGTCTATTGATGCATTAAAGACCCCCCCCCCAGCATTGGTGCAGGTGGATGCATTAAAACCCCCAGCATTGATGTCAGTGAAGGCAATAAAGACCCCCCTCTGCATTGATGTCAGTGGACGCATTAAAACCCCCAGCATTAATGTCATTGAACGCATTAAAGATCCCCTAGTATTGATGTCAGAGGCTGCATTATTAACCCCTAGCACAGGTGTCAGTATAATTAACCCCCTTTCCCACATTGGTGGTCAATTGCATTGAAATGTAACCCATTCCATGACCACCAATGTGGGGGGAGGGGGTTATTAATACTGACAGTACCACAAGTGCAGAAGAGGGGAGGTGGGTTAAAATTAGTGGCGATCGACGGATATCGTTTTTTTAATGCCGATACTGATGTTTTGGTGATCGGATATTGGTATTTTTTTATTCTTTTTTTTTTCTGCAGGTACTCCTTGTGGAGGGATCTGGGTGTCTAAAAGACCCCAAACCCCCCGGGGCTAAGAGCACTGGGGGGGACTAAGAGCACTGGGGGGGGGGGGGCTAAAGAACACTGGGGGGGGCTAAAGAGCACTGAGGGGGGAATTTTTACATTCAGAGTATAGCACTGGTACAGGTAGGTGTCCTTCCGGGTCCACAGTTTGCCCTTAATGTCAGTCAGTGGCCAGCAGCAGCAGCAGCCGAGGAGATGACCCAATCAGGCAGCGGGGAGGGCCGGCCGCAGTTTGCCTGGAGACACTGTGACTGGCTAGCAGCAGCAGTAACAGCCGGGAGATTATCAACCAATAAGGCAGCGGAAGCGTCACTGGAGGGCAGGCCGGCCACATGAACGTGATGACGCAGGGGTGCGGTAACCGAAACGGTTACCGCCCCCTAACGAGTCATCATCGCGTCATCATCACTATGTTATGTGTGCTATGGGGTATAGGAGAGTGTTGGGAGACGCATGGAGTGTGCTATGGGGTATGAGGAGAGGGGTGGGTCTGAGGAAGAGGGAGGTTCTAAGGAAAGGGGGGGTGAGGAAGAGAGGGGGTGAGGAAGAGAGGGGGTGAGGAAGAGAGGGGGTGAGGAAGAGAGGGGGTTCTCTACTAAGACAGATAAATTATTTTTACTGCACAGCCTGCAAAGGGGAATTAGTGACAAGGGACAATAATGATCCTGAAGACCCCTATATATCTATCAGCTCTTTTTATTGGAAATGTCACAATGGGGATACAGGGTCAGAGCCAACAGCCCCCCTCCCCCACCCAGGCACCATAGCAGCTGCATGGACTGTGGTGGCAATTGTTACTTCACTGCATACAAAATTCATGAGACCCCCTCTTTTCAGTCAACGGGTGTCCTCATTTCTGAGCATACATCCCCTCCCCCACCACTATTATTGATGCATAAAATATATTTTTAAAGTCATTTTATTGTTGGCTATTTTTAATTACAATGTATTTTTACTCATGGATTTTCATAAATATACATTAAAAATTATTGTATAAGTGCCGGTTCACATTTCTGCGATGCGGGAAAGCTGCGAATATACAGCGTGTTCCCGCATCGCATCCGCACCCCTGGCAGTTCACACTGCCATATGCCATACACTGGGGGTGTCAATTAAAGGTTAATGACACCCCCAGATCAGATGGCATATCGCAGTGCAATCTATAAGTTGGCACAGAATCGGATCACACTAGTGTGAACCACCATGCGATCCGATTCTGCTGCGGACCAAAAAAAGGGTCCTGTGTGAGATGGGTGCGATTGCGGTGGGAATTGAGTCATACAATCTGTATGGGTGAATTTGCAGCGCACAGAGATGGCATGTTATTTTAGGAGCAGTGCGCTCAGAATTACATGCCATCTCAGTGATGGCAGAAATGTGAACCGGTGTACTGCAGATAGTTTCAACTTGCCGAAAATTTCAACCAATGACGTCACTTCCGCCGCGAGTACGAGACTTCCAATAAGGCTTCCAATGCAATGCGAGTCGATGCCCATGCACAGTGGAGAACACTGTGCACGAGAGTTGGTTTTTTTCGGCAAGAAGTTTCAACGCAACTGCGCATGCGCCCGACATTTGGAGCCGCTGTAGTTGGAGTTTTCGGCAAGATGTTGCGCCAGGCATTTGGAGCTTACATTATATATATATATAATGGAGAACTGCAAGTCCCAGCATCTCCCTTGAAGTATGGAGAACTACAAGTCCCAGCGTCCCTCCCCCTCCAGTTATATATATATATATATATATATATATATATATATATATAAGGATTTACAAAAAAATCTGCAGCATGGTTAACACTATAATATATATATACTGTATACATGTGTGCGCCCGACATTTGGAGCCGCTGTACATAGTTGGAGTTTTCGGCAAGATGTTGTGCTAGACATTTGGAGCTTATATACCGTATATATATATATAAAGGATTTACAAAAAAAAATCTGCAGCATGGTTAACACTACTATCGATCTATCTATATATAAAAATGGACGTATAAAAGGAAAAACCTAAATAAATAAATACCAGTGCCTGACACTTTGATTATATATATATATACATACATACATACACACACACTATATATACCTCTATATATACAACTCTTTTGTGCACTGCATAGGACTTCTCTGTGCACGGCATTTGTTGGCGCACATGCACAGTACAGGCAACTTGCCGAGATTTCCAACCAGAGGTGACGTGGGTTGGAGATCTCGGCAAGCACCCACCCTGCCCCACCAGTGGCGGCTGGTGTATACAGGGCGCAGGGGCACCGCCCCCCCATCCATGCATCCGGCCCCCTAATCTGCATGCAGCGCGCCGGACACATGGAGCTTAATGGGTTTTTTTTTTTTTAAATCACCTGATTAGAGCCAGAGGCTCTAATAGGGTGATGCAAAGGGTGGTCCCGGGGCGCAGAGCAGTGCGCCCAGAGCCCGCCCATTGTGTGACAATAGCGAATGAAAATTCGCTATTGTCACACCGATCCTCCTCCTGGCCAATCAGGAAGCCGGTCTAATACCGGCTTCCTGATTGGCCGCATGGTAAACCCCATGCCATTGGCCGAGGAGGAGGCGGGAGTGGGAGGACCAGAGAAGACACGCCGCCGGAGTGAGAAGAAGCCGCCCGCCGGGAGTCCGGGACTGAAGACAAGAGAAGCCGTAGCGCTCCAGGGCTCCAGGTAAGTGCACTGCTCTGGGGGGGGGGGGGGGCACACACGCTGAACTCTGCATTGATGGGGGCACGGCACAATGTTCATTGCATTGAAGTGGGCACACACGCTGATCTCTGCATTGGCGGCATGTATGCTGGTCACTGCATTGGGGGCATGTACGCTGGTCACTGCATTGAAGTGGGCACGCACGCTGATCTCTGCATTGGGGGCATGTATGCTGGCCACTGCATTGAAGGGGGCATGTATGCGGGTCTCTGTATTGGGGGCATGTACGCTGATCTCTGCATTGAAGGGGGCATGTACGCTGGTCACTGCATTGAAAGGGGGCACGCTGGTTACTGTGCATTGAAAGGGGGCACGCTGGTCACTCTGCATTGAAAGGGGGCACACTATACCTTAATTACTGAAGGCCCCTTTCACACTTTTGCGACCTCAAAGTCACGCAATTTTTTACAGCGTTTTTTTGCCGCAAAGCAATGCCTATTGCATTTTTCTGTTTGCGCCCCCCCCCCAAAAAAAAATTTTGAGCACCAGTCGCCATGTGCCCCACCCCTCCATTGGTACACCCCTGACTCCGCCTGTGTCCCCTGCCATCATGCAGACTGTGTCCCCATCTCGTAGCCTGTGTCCCCCGTCATCCTGCAGCCTGTGTCCCCCGTTGTCCTGCAGCCTGCGTCCCCATCTCGTAGCCTGCGTCCCCCGTAATCCTGCAGCCTGTGTCCCCTGCCACCATGCAGACTGTGTCCCCATCTCGTAGCCTTTGTCCCCCGTTGTTCTGCCACCTGTGTCCCCCATCATGCTGGCACATCATGAAAGAGCTGCCACTCATCTCAGCCAGCTATATCAAAAGAGGGCTGTTCTTCTGATCAAATCTATATATTTATATATACATATAAATGTGAGGATTTATTATATATATATATATATATATACACATATATATGTATATATAGTAGTGTTAACCATGCTGCAGCATTTTTTTGGTAAATCCTTTATATATATATATATATAATTACTGGAGGGGGAGGGACGCTGGGACTTGTAGTTCTCCATACTTCAAGGGAGATGCTGGGACTTGCAGTTCTCCATTATATATATATATATATGTAAGCTCCACATGCCTGGCGCAACATCTTGCCGAAAACTCCAACTACAGCGGCTCCAATTGTCGGGCGCATGCGCAGTTGCGTTAAAATTTCTTGCCGAAAAATCCAACTCTCGTGCACAGTGTTCTTCACTGTGCATGGGCATCGACTCGCATTGCATTGGAAGCCTTATTGGAAGTCTCGTACTCGCTCGTACTTGCGGCGGAAGTGACGTCATTGGTTGAATTTTTCGGCAAGTTGAAACTATCGGCACTAAGCCAACATTTATGGTTTTGCTGTTGTTTTGGCTAAAGTGGTGAAGGGTTCGTCCAGAGGGGGGCTTTAGCAGAGAAATGCTTTATAAATGCAAGAAATAAAAAAATAAGATGAAAATGTAGAAAATAAATATCTGCTTTCATGGTAAAATAAATCAATAAATAAAAAGAGAAAAGACTGACAGGCTGATGGGAAAAGCACTGATATATTTACTGGGAGACTTCACCAAGGATTACCAATGACATTTTCTGGGCTCCATATAATATAAGCCTGGGGGGGGGGGGTAGGTGAGAAGATGGGGGGGTAGGTGAGGAGATGGGGGGGTAGGTGAGGAGAGGGGGGGGGGTAGGTGAGGAGATGGGGGGGGGGGGGGTAGGTGAGGAGATGGGGGGGAGGGGTAGGTGAGGAGATGGGGGGGAGGGGTAGGTGAGGAGATGGGGGGGGGTTGGTGAGGAGATGGGGGGGGAGGTGAGGAGATGGGGGGGGGGGTAGGTGAGGAGATGGGGGGGGGGGTAGGTGAGGAGATGGGGGGGAGGGGTAGGTGAGGAGATGGGGGGGGGTTGGTGAGGAGATGGGGGGGGGGAGGTGAGGAGATGGGGGGGGGGTAGGTGAGGAGATGGGGGGGGGAGGTGAGGAGATGGGGGGGGGGGAGGTGAGGAGATGGGGGGGGGGGAGGTGAGGAGATGGGGGAGGTGATGAAATGGGGTTCTAGGGAAGAGAGCAGAGGGGTAGGTGAGAGGGCTCTAAGGATGAGGAGGAGAGGTGTGAGGAGGAGAGAGGGAAGGGCTGAGTTCTCCCCCCTTGTACTTACCAGTTACCACCACACCGGGAGGCATCGATTTCCTCCCTCCAGCCATGTGACCAGGGTGATAGAGGGAGGACGGGCAGCCTTCCCTCACTACACAGCGGCGCTCTCTATTGCCACCTGCAGGCTGGAGGGAGGAGAAAGTCTAATCCTCTCCCCAGCTCTCTCACTCCTGTCAGTAAGCATCGGGGATGAGCGGCCTCACTGGCAGCGCGCGGAGGTGGGCTCGCGCTTCCTCTGATTGGTGCAGGGTGCAGGCGGATCATGTGATGTTTAGCACGCGCAGGCGGAGCGGCGCCATTTTTACTGTGGTTGCCAGGGAGAGGGAGTGTCTCCTGTCACTGCCGTCACAGCGCCCTACAGCGGATTTTTCTGACATTACAGCTTCTATATCTAATCATCTGTATCCAGGAGAGACGGTAAGTGTCATTAGCTGTCATGTCACCTTACCAGTGAGGTCGGGTCCAGTGTCTGGATATGTGTGTGTGTGGGGGGGAGGACAATAGAGACCTGGACCCGATTTGTACTGTAAATGATCTGTCATTTTTTTCTCTCCTCCTTTCTAGTTGGAGGGAAGAGAAATCACTTTTTCACACTCAGGATCAGAGCTGCCATTAGAAATCACAGGGGCCCCGAAAAGCCTCCTGACAGGGGCCCCAAACAGCTTACCTGACAGGGCCCCCCCCCCCCCACAGTTCAAATCTTTTTCCCAACTCACTCCCCCCCCCAATTCCCCCTCCTAGCAGAAATCTTGGCAGTGAAAGGTTTAATGGTTTTTCTTTAACTTTTTAGGTTTATTAACCTCCCTGGCGGTATGAATTTTTTGGAATCTAGGTGCTGAAAGCGGTACCATTGTTTTGCATGCAATTCTTGTGAATGAGCAGCCCAAACCAAATGTATACATTTATTACTGTATATATATATATATATAATGTATACAGTTGGTTTGGGCTGCTCATTCACAAGAATTATGTATATATATATATATTTACATAAGAAGTACAGTAAAACTGCAGGAAAGGGCACTGGGGGGCAAACTAATGTGATTTTATTTTATTTTGAATGGTGTCAGTGTGTTTGGTGTGTTTTTACATTTGAATTTGCAATGTACGTCACGTCGCAGGAGACGGAAGCCGGAGCACGGAGACGATCGGGAGGAAGAACCGCCGCTAGACACATCGCTGGATCCCAGGGACAAGGTAAGAAACCTCTTTTACAGGATCCAGCGATGCTTCTGACGGTACCCCGAGTGTGGCTCGGGGTTACCACTTTTGGCTCTGAAATGTAACCCCGAGCCACGCTCGGGAATACCGCTAGGAAGGCTAAGCACAATTACTGAGATTTTTAATCTTGCACAGTATTATTTCTGAGGGGAGCGCCCCCTGGTGGAGTCTTTTTTCTTTAGTACATAACTGTTAGAGCCATAATTTGGGGAAACAATTGTGCTAGTAGCAGCTTCCAAGGTCAGCTATAGCAGTAATAAGAGCCTAAACACAGGATTCTCATTGTATGGAAAAAGATTATGGGTATGGGATATGGGTGCCCATTGCTATGGGGTGCACTGATGGTGTGGTGGAGGACACAGTATAATCTTACCCATATGAGCACTGGGAGTACCGCAGATGGTCAAGCTACTGTATATATATTGAGCTGATTTGAAATTTCTTTCAGCAATTGTGACGGTACTCGCCGTCACTGAGACTGAAAAAAAACTATGTGACAGATAAATTGATGATTTGGACTGCTCAGTTGATCAGACTTGTAACAGATGCATGTCATCAGCCCAAACACCTGTCTTCCATGGATTGTAAATCATGTTGATTTGATCATCTATTGTTTACTGTGGGTTCTCAGTATTTACACTATAATATCTGTATTTGTTTCTGTTTTACGTTTGGTGCCGGCAGTCTGGGCTTCCAGGCTGACTTAAGTACGCTGAGCTAATTAGCATGTGAATGATAACCTTGTCTAGATGGGATTAGCCATGAGTCAGCTCTACCTCGTTATCTATTCATTGTGTGATGCTTATGTAAATATTCAGGTCATTGTTCATGTAGTGACTGTCATGCTTCTCAAGTGTATAAAAGTCTACTGCTTGTTTTAATAAAGGAGTTAGTTGTTTCCAGACACATACAAGCTAAGTTCAGGCTAGTTCTTGTATGGGGGGCGGCTGGAATATCTCTATATGTCCAGACTGGAGGAAGCCTTATACTGACGGAAGACCACAAGCACGGTGTGGGTCGACGGTTCCGTTACATTGGTGGCAAGCGGTGGGACGCTTCCTGCAGTCTGGAACATCCAAACCTCCACCGGGATCCAAGGTCCGGGGAGCAGAAGAGGAGAGGTACAGATATCAGCCGCCATGGAAGAGGAATTTGGAAGGAGGTTGCGAGAGATGAAGATACAGCACAGGGGACAAGTTTCAGAGAAGGTCCTGCTGGGATGGCACAATTCAATCCGATTGGAACTCTGGGAGGAAGCACTAGCTCGTGAGCAGCGACACCAGGGAAAAATCCTCCCCTCCTTCCAGGAAAGGTACTGGTCGCAGTACGAAGTGCGAATGGTGTTTTTGGGGAGACAACCGCATAAGGAATGGAAAGCTGAGTTAAGCAGGCTGGTCCAGGAGGAGATGCGGTTGGATGAGAGCTATAGAGCCCTCCGCTGGTACGTAACCCAAGTGTGCCCATGGACAGCAGACGGCAGCCCAACGGAAGGCTTTTGCTACGGCGGCCTGGGGCTGTTATTAGAGAGGCTGTCTGAGGACCCCGACTTTGGGAGCGATTTGGAGTGGCGTTTAGAGGAAATCTTGGAATACAGAGAACAGATGCTGAATGTCTTGGACGTGCACTGGGCACTGGAAGATTTGGAATTTCTGGCCAATCAGGAATGGGAGCTGGAGATCACCTACAGACGGCTGCTAGACTCTGCTCAGTACCAGGCCTGGGCTCCCCTTGCCTGGGAATATCCAGAAGTACCAGCTGACAGTCCAGAAATCCTGACTGAAGAGTCGGCAATGTGGCACAGTAATAGTGTGCTTTGCACACCTGCACCCACGGTTTTGGATGCGGAGGTCTTATGGCGGATGCAGCAAGTGCTGACTCACCTTGACGAACGTGTTTCTGCACAGGACGAGCTTGGATGGAGGAATGCATCTGTTCAGCCATTGGATAAAGGTATGGGAGAAGAGGAAGCCATCTTCATTCCCCAACCACGGATTACAAATTTAATGGACTTTCCATCGGAAGAGGATTTGGATTATAAATCACCTACAAAAGTGTTGGCACTGGGCCCAAGTGCCACCAGTCTGTGTCCTGAACTTTTAGCAATTCCAGAAACTGGGGATTTAATAGACTTTTCTGCTGAGGAGGAACCTCCCAGTGAGCCTGCAGCAGAAGAGCGGGCATCCGGGCACAGCGTGGCTGACCTCTGCCTGCAACAATTGGTGACCCAGCAAGATGTGTGCAAGGCCAATGACTTTTCAGTTTATGTTCCTGCAGAAAAGCTGGCATCAGGGCCTAGCATTACTGAGCTCTGCCCAACACCAACAGCAGCTTCAGCCTCCCAGAGAGAAGAGGCAGCTGACCTTTCTGCTACACCACTGACAGGGACACGGGATTTCAGGCCAGCAGCATGTGTGGAGTTACAAGAAACTTCTACAGCAGAAGCGCTGACAACTGGACAGAGGGTCCAAGACCTCTGCCCCACACCTGCAGCAGTCCCGGAGACCCAGGGTGAGAAGGTGGTGCTCAGTCCCCAGCAGCAGATCAGGATCCAGGGGGAGAAGAGACAAGAGGTTGCCGGAGCAGATTACGTGGAGTCCCCAGCAGAAGTGCTGGCAACAGAGCAGAGTGCTGCTGGCCTCTGCCCTCAACTCACAAGGGATGGAGCAGGTGGATGAGACTACAATCCCCACCTGTATACCCCAGGGATGCTGGGCAGTCGGCCCAGATCCCCAACAGCATGAGGGAGTGAGCCCAGCCACCCTGTCTTCTCTCCAGCGGCTGAAAGGACTCCAGGGAGAAGGGCCAGTCCACGCTTCTTCCCTACAGCGGGTATGTTCTGCGAGAGAGGCAGAGGTTGGTTGGGTGAGTAATGCTCCTTTTGGGACAATTTGCTTGGGGTACTGTGTGGGTATAGACATTGGGGGGCTGGAACTACAGACTACCTTCAAAGTCAACCCATTTGGGGTCCCCTCCTGTGTTAGTCTCCTTCCAGAAGCAGAGAGATGTGACGGGAGTCACTTTGGTTGGGGGGTCCTTGGAACACAGCTTACCTTAGAGAGGTTGGGAAATACCTCTCTCAACCCCCTAGGCACTTCTTATGTCTAAATCACCCTGTGTCTTTTAGGGACACAGGGTGACCAAGAAGCCCAGTCTGGCCTGCCCAAACCAGACTTCCACAGACTGATTGGCTACGAGAGCTCCATGCGCCCTGCCGGGACAAACTTACAAGCTATGTGGAACTTTGTCAAGGAAGTTGCCATGATGGATTGACTCTTTGGGACTTGTTACCCGACGAACTCAGGCACAGACCAGTTGGGGGTCTGGTACCTGGTTCGTCTACCTTTGGGGGGAAGATATGTGACGGTACTCGCCATCACTGAGACTGAAAAAAAAACTATGTGACAGATAAATTGATGATTTGGACTGCTCAGTTGATCAGACTTGTAACAGATGCATGTCATCAGCCCAAACACCTGTCTTCCATGGATTGTAAATCATGTTGATTTGATCATCTATTGTTTACTGTGGGTTCTCAGTATTTACACTATAATATCTGTATTTGTATCTGTTTTACGTTTGGTGCCGGCAGTCTGGGCTTCCAGGCTGACTTAAGTACGCTGAGCTAATTAGCATGTGAATGATAACCTTGTCTAGATGGGATTAGCCATGAGTCAGCTCTACCTCGTTATCTATTCATTGTGTGATGCTTATGTAAATATTCAGGCCATTGTTCATGTAGTGACTGTCATGCTTCTCAAGTGTATAAAAGTCTACTGCTTGTTTTAATAAAGGAGTTAGTTGTTTCCAGACACATACAAGCTAAGTTCAGGCTAGTTCTTGTATGGGGGGCGGCTGGAATATCTCTATATGTCCAGACTGGAGGAAGCCTTATACTGACGGAAGACCACAAGCACGGTGTGGGTCGACGGTTCCGTTACAGCAATATATGTACTACAACTTTCATGATGGTTTCTGTTCTTATTGTTCAATGACTATACTCAATATTGGGGACTTTCTAGTCATTTACACTTGATATGTGCAGACATATGGAAGCGCTGCTGAATGCAATTTGTATTACTTGATTGATTTGACATCATAGTGTGTGGGTTGCATTTTATTTTGGACATTAAAAAAAAACAACAAATTAAACCAGCCACTCACATTACCTATATTTATTAGAACTCACTCCTCAGCTGGCAAAGTGGTGTGCCCGAGCCTTCTTGCAGCACTGGTGGTAAGTAAGCGGTGTGTGCTGTGTGCTATATGCTGCCTGGAAACCTGTTCTGCTCTCTATTCCCTGCGCCCGCGCCGCACTGGCTCTGCCTCCGCCCCACAAGCCATGCCCACAGCCCGCCCACCCACCCACGCTGCTCCAAACCAATGCGGTTGCCGCTCGTCCCGCTCACCTGCTCCTCAGCCAGCAGCATAATGGGAGATAAACTGTGGAGCTGAGACAGAGACGGTGCTGCAGCCGGACCAGTGTATTTTGTACATTCCCATCCGCGGCCGCAACAACGCTGACTAGTTTGTTACCCGGTTACCGGCAATTTCGCTTTTTTTTCTCCTACACTGGCTGCCTTTCTGGTGGGATGTAGAGGTGGCGGCCGGGCAGCGGCCACCCCTGCTCAACTGCCGCCTGGGTCCAAAGGATCCACTGGGACCCATTGTAGGGCCTGCCCTGGCTCACATATATAAATAGGGAAAGGGGAGTTGTAGGTTTCAGGACAAGGTGTCACATGCTTGTGATGAATACAACCTACTCAGGAAAAGCCATTTCTCTTTTTGGTAACTGAGGATCAACTATGTAATTCATGACATAATTATCATATACTTAAAGGGATCAATCCACTAAAAAGTCAAATTTTAACCTTCTAAGTGTATCCTGGTGGGTTGGGTCATTTTTGCCTTCTTATATGACTACTCCAAGATCTTCTTATAATAAATTTCAAATGACATTCCACTAGAAAGGTGAGAATCAATGGGTGAGATGAGGAGCACTGATTTTCTAAGCCAAGCCTTACACAGAGCGAACTTCTTTCCTGCAACCATGGGTTGCAATAAAGAAAATCGATCGATTTCCCCATCAACACCGACTCCCACAGAGCCATTGTGTTCTCCTGGCGGGGGAAGCTGTCCGCACTGAGAGAACACAGTGATTTTTGCTAGACGCTATAACAGCCACTAGCAATAATCGCCTATAAACTCGGACAGGCTGGTTGTACCCAGGTTGATCGATCAACTAGGGTACATTCAGCCTGCCCATACATGGTTCCGATCTCGGCCGGTTCCTGCTAGTTACTTAGCTGTCCAGTTGGTTCTCTGACTTCTATACAATGGGAGTCACAGCCTCAGAGCAACAAGTGACATCAGAAAATCTTTGCATGTGTTTCTGGGTCAGTGGCTCAGAAAGTGCTAAAGCCCAAAAAATGAATTTCTGTAAACAGGCTCCAAACAACTCTGTTTTGAGGTGGGAGGGGGGTCAAAAAAATGCATACTACCAGATCGGTGGTCTTTAGGCATTATGAATGCCATTATGTCAGTGGAAGGAATGGGGTCCTTGTGTTAATAGGAAAAGGTGGCCCAGCATTGGTGTTCTATGAGACTCAACTTTCAGTTTTCATCCCCTGTGCTTTCCCTCATAGGGAGGTCACAACCAGGCCTATAAGCACCATTGGAAAGGAGTTCATGCCACCTAAGGGTGTCTGAAATAATGCCAGGTGCTGGAACCATCTGCCTTCCACCCTCAGACTTTCTGAATACAGTAGCTTGCAATGAGAAAGCTCTGCATGTAGGGCCTTCTCACAGGGGCTGGTCTATGGAAACCACCTTGCCATAGTTTGGGGACCTTTGGCTTAAGCCTTGTTCCCACAGGCATTAGCTTGAGTAAGATCAGTATGAGCTGCAAACTTCTTCCCAACTTCTAGCAGCTTTATTGATGCATTTAAAGCACTCCAGTTTAGAGAGGTGATACACACATCACAGAGAGCTGACTGTCACATTAACCTCCCTGGGGGTATTCCCGAGTGTGGCTCGGGGTTAACTTTCAGTACCAAAAGCAGTAACCCCGAAGCCACACTTGGGATTACCACAGAATGTTATTCACCTTCCCTGCGATCCCCTGCCGTCCCCCCTGCCATCCTCCCCGTCGTCCTCATACTCTCTCCCCGCTCTGTGCTCGGCCGATTGCTGCCACTTGCCTTCCGGTTCTCTTCCCTGCGAGCGTTGCGACGCAGGGGGGTGGAACCGGCGGCAAATTCAAGTGTAAATACACCAAATGACATGATACAAAGCTGTGATCCTAACGGATTACACTGTATCATCCCATTTAACCACAGAATTTCACCGGGTGACTTTTCCAGTGCCCTGCCTGTGCTTTTCCAGTGCTTTGTACCTGTAAAATAGAGAACGACCATGGCGTCCAAAAAGCGTTCTTTTTGCGCAAAAGCACTTTTAGACGAACTGGAAAACAGCGAAAGCGAAACGGAGTTACTTAAAGAACTAAGCGATAGCGATTTGTGGGAAAATTGGTCATCGGGTACGGAAAGTGACGACAGCGATGATTCTGATGTCTCTTCCTAGCACATAGCTTGTGGAATTTGGGAAGTATATCAAATGATTCTTCAGAATTTCCAACAGAGTTTTGTGCCAGAAAGAGACATCGGAATCATCGCCGTCGTCACTTTCCATACCTGATGACGAATTTTCCCATGAATCGCTATCGCTCAGTTCTTCAAGTAACTTAGTTTCGCTGTTGCTGTTTTCCAGTTCGTCTAAAAGTGCTTTTGCGCAAAAAGAAAACTTTTTGGACGGCATGGTCGTTCTCTATTTTCCAGGCACAAAGAACTGGAAAAGCACAGGCAGGGCACTGGAAAAGTCACCAGGTGAGATCCTGTGGTGAAATGGCATGATACAGTGTAATCCGTTAGGATCACAACTTTGTATCATTTCATTTGGTGTATTTACATTTCTGAATTTGCCGCCGGTTCCACCCCCTGCGTCGCAACGCTCACAGGGAAGGGAACGGAAAGACAAGTGTCAGCATCGGCCGAGCACACAGCGGGAGGACAGCGGGGGGAGGACGGCAGGGGAGGACGGCAGGGGAGGACAGCAGGGGATCGCAGGGGAAGGTGAGTTTTAAAATATAAAAGGACAGATTTGCATGCAAAACAATGTAGCGCTTTTAGCACAGTAATCTGTACATAATTAGACCGCCAGAGAGGTTAAACATGCTTCTAGTAGAATTGGGGGAGCTTCAGCACTTCTTGCTGTGTAGGAAAATGGTGGTTGCTTGCTGAAGCTTGCTAGCAGCTTGTTTAAATGACATTTTCATTAGGATTTAGGTTTGCCCTGCCCAAAGCTTGCTTAACCACTTGCCGACCGCCCATCGCATATATACTGCGGCAGGCTGGCTCAGCTGCGCCAATCGCCGTACCTGTACAGCGGTTTGCGGGAGCACTCCTGGGGGGAGAGCCCATGCCGCCGCCGGCACGCACCCACCCCCACTAGGCAGCAGGGATGCCGATCAACAGGGCCGGCGGCCGCGATTGCCGCTGTGCACCCGCGATGGCTCCCCGCTGATAGAGAACACCAGTCAGTTGTTGTAAAGACAGTAGACCGTTCTTCTCTCTGAAATTTTCACAGAGTGCCTGTGATTCTCCCATATAGGATCAAAGGTCTCTGAGTTTATTTCACAAGCCCATCCCCCATACAGTTAGAAAACACTCCCCTAGGCTCACACTTAACCCTTTGATCACCCCTGGGTTAACCCCTTCCCTGCCCGTGTCATTATTACAGTAACAGTGCATATTTTTAGCACTGATTACTGTAGTACTGTCACTGGTCCCCCCAAAAGTGTCAAAAATGTCAGTTAGGGGTCCGATCTGTCCGCCGCAATGTCGCAGTCCGCTAAAAATCGCAGATCACCGCCATTACTAGTAGAAAAAAAAATGACATAAATCTTTCCCCTAGTTTGTAGACGCAATAACTTTTGCGCAAAGCAATCAAAATGCACTTATTGGGATTTTTTTTTACCAAGAATATGTAACAGAATACAAATTGGCCTAAAATGATGAAAAAAATTGATGTTTTATTCTTTTTTTGGAAATGTTATATAGAAGAAAATGAAAAATATTGTTTTTTTTTTTTGTAAGTGCCGGTTCACATTTGTGCGATCACAGAGATCGCATGTAATTCGGAGCGCACTGCTCCTAAAATCACATGCCATCTCTGTGCGGTACAGTTTGTATGACTGAATTTGCACCGCAATCGCACCTAACTCGCACAGGACCCTTTTTTTGGTCCGCAGCAGAATCGGATGGCATGGTGGTTTACACTAGTGCGATCCGATTCTGTGCGAACTTTCAGATTGCACTGCGATATGCAATCTGATCTGGGGGTGTTGTTAACTGTTAATTGACACCCCCAGCGTGTCGCATATGGCAGTGTGAACTGCCAGTGGTGCGGATGCGATGCGGGAACACGCTGTATATTCCCAGCGTTACTACATCGCAGGAATGTGAACCGGCACTTAAAGGCTTTTAAAGCATTGCCTATGGACAATTTTAGGTAGAGCAGTTTGTCACCATTTCACAAGCATGTACATGACAAGTTTGGTATCTATTTACCTGATGCAACATTATCTATTATATTTTAGCAAAAAAAAAAAAATCAGACCTCTGTCTGATCAGCTGTCTTGTAGGGCAGAGGAGGGATCGACGATGTAACAGACCCTTGATTTCTCCACGAGGAGTGCCTGTCACCGGCCAAAGCTATCACAGGGGGTCTTGTCCACCCCTTGTAATAGCAATAAAGTTGGATGAAAAAATATATTTTAACCACTTCCATACCAGGCCATTTCTGGCACTCCGCTCCTACATGTAAAATTCATAATTTTTTTGCTAGAAAATTACTATTAACCCGCAAACATTATATATATTTTTTTAGCAGAGACCCTAGGGAATAAAATGGTGGTCATTGCAACTTTTTATGTCACACGGCATTTGCGCAGAAATTTTCCAGATGCGCTTTTATGGGAAAAAAAAACTTTCATAAATAAAAAAAAAAACACTACAGTTAGCCCAATTTTGTTGTATAATGTGAAAGATTATGTTATGTCCAGTAAATAGATACCTAACATGTCAGGCTTTAAAATTGCGCACACTCGTGGAATGACGCCAAACCTTGGTACCTAAAAATCTCTATAGGCAATGCTTTAAAAAAGTTTACAGGTTACCAGTTTAGAGTTACAGGGGAGGTCTTGTGCTAGAATTGTTGCTCTCACTCTAACGTTTGCTACGATACCTCACATGTATGGATTGAACGCCATTTAAATATTACATATGTGGCCATGACGAACGCATACGTTCTCTTCTGCATGTAACAGATAAGGGCACTTTAATTTTTTTATTTTTTTTTTATATTTTATTTTTTTTATCACTTTTATTCCTATTACAAGGACTGTAAACATCCCTTGTAATAGGAATAGTGCATGACAGGTTCTCTTTATGGAGAGATCTGGGGTCAATAAGACCTCAAATCTCTCCTACAGGCTGGAAAGCCTGAAATAAAAAAAAAAAACGATCTCGGCTATCCAACCGAGGTCACAGCAGTATTAACAACTGCCAGGCCAGGTGTGACGTCATCACCTCATGCCCTGGCCTTCAAGAGTCAAAGAGACTGCAGGGGACCATCTGGTCCTCAGCAGTCTCTATGGTGTACTTCCGCCAGCGGCCGATTCCTTCCCCGGCACGCCGATCGCACGGGAGAGTTAGTAGAAGCACCGGAGGGGGCGGGAGGGGGAGATGTCCTCTCCCGCCACCTATAAGAACAATCAAACGGCTGAACAGCCACTATGATTGTTCTTATGGTAAAGGGAATCGCAGGCTGAAAAACCCTACTATCTGAATGATGCCTGCATCTGCACCCATCATTCAGATATCCCCACCTAAACCCCTGGATGTCATATGACGCCCAGCGGTAAGGAAGTGGTTAAAAGAGTGTAACAAAAAAAAAATGCGAATAAAAAAATTATTATTAAAAATGAACAATTTAAATGACTCCCGCCTGCCCCCATGATCATGCCAAATGCAATTGTGTGCTTAGGTCTGGCATGCATATGTAAAGAATGATTGCATCACACATGTAAGGTATCGCTATGAACCTCATAGTGAGAGAAAACATTCTAGTGCCAGAGCCCACGGATAACCTATAAAGGCTTTTAAAGTGTTGCCAATGGACAATCTCAGGTACCGCAGTTGTTGCCATTTCACAGGAGTGCGCAATTTTCAGTCTTGGTGTTGGTGACGTATTACCGGACACAGCGCCATCTTTTATATTTTACCAGAAAAACTGGGTCTAATTTTGTGCACTAAAATTAGTTTGAGTGTAGTTTTCAAGAAAATATACAGTATGATGTATTATAGCATAACCCAATGGTGAAGAATTATATGGAGCTGCGTCTGTCAATGGATGATAGAGAAATATATATATAAAATGTTTGGGGGTTCTAGGTAATTTTCTAGCAAAAGATACTGGCTTTAACTTGTAAGCAACAAGTGTCAAAAAAAGGCTTAGGAATGATGGGGTTAAGATGCCCAGAGGCGGGGCATAGCTTAAGATCACATGACCACCGTAGTTGGCTGTCATGTCATCCAAAAATCAGTTGTCTGCAAAGCGCTATTGACTGCAATTCACGCAAATATGCGGCCTCTCTGTGCTAAGGCCCAGGGGCCGAGAGGCCGCTAAATTTTACACAAGAAAAAAAAAACCAATAGAGAAACTGTATATCACAAAGAATGCACTTTTCACCACAGGTACATTACCGGAGATACAAAGAGAATGCTGGTGCATTTAGTAAAAAAAGAAAAAGGACATAAGCACTCTTTAGACCGTAGCAACTTGGTTTCCAGGCCTGTGGCCTGATGTGGGTCTGCCATTTGTACCGGAATCCTCTCCAGCCCATGTGAGCTAAGTCCCTGGGTGTGACAACTGAAGCAGCGACAACTCCAGCATCTTTGTTTTTGGGTTTTTATTATAAATTAAAGGGGATGGGAGAAGGGAATGAGTGGGATACTCCTTTAGGCTCAAACTAATTACAATTGGGACTTTGATCCTGAAAATGCCCGTTGGCGCTTCCTTGACGCCAGCCGGCGCCAGCTAACGCTCACTGACTCTGAGAACACTCTGTATAGCAGAAGAAGTGTTGAATCCCCGACTTATAGTCCAGTAGATCCAAGACTGAGAACCATAGAACTCCTGACACTGTTGTGCAGTAAAAGTCACTGAATACTTTCCCCCGCCTGGCACAGCTTGAGGTAGTATATTGTAGAACTCTGTATAACTGTCACTGTAACTGGCACACACTGTACAATTCAGGGCCCAAACTGCAGGTGCCCCCTTTGACCTTGAACTCTTCAGGGTCCACTGACTATGTACCCCCTTTGCAACTTCAGGGTCCTCTACCTAGGAACCCCCTTTACAGCTAGCTGACACTGGATCCCAGAACCTCTCCCGGAGTGGTCCCCTCTGACTCTAGGCAGACCCCCAGGGACAATCCGCAGTACTCACAACCTGTGTAGGCTTTCCTGGGACTGGACCCCCCCCCTCTCTCTCTCCGTAGGTTCTCGGCACACCGGATCCCCTCAGCTCAACTCAGCACTCTCTGGATACTCGGGCGACAACCCGCGACATCCTCCTTCCTCAGACAGGAGGAGAGACAGCCGCACTCTGCTTCCTGGGACTCTGCTCCCCCCAAAGACACCCTGTCATGCACTTCCCCTAAACTTATACCCACTCCCAGAATCATTCACAGCCTAATCTGCCTTCTGGGGTAGTTACAAGCTGGGATGTGTCCCCTGATTGGGCTTCCCACACTGCCCTATGAGAAGCCTCTCACCGAAGCCAGTGGGGATACTTCCCCTTCAGCAGGCACATCTGGAAGCCCTGACACCCTACCTAACAAATCACAGCCCTGCTGTTAGGCAGACAAGGCCCACTATATACTTACCTAGCACCTACCTGTAGGGTGCTACAAGACAAATAGAGGGTGTGTACCAAGTTAATGTAATCACCCGTAAAGGCGGGCACATAGGCGTAAACACAATACTTTAATTGCTCTAAATATAGAAACAAAATCAAGTATATAAAGAGCCTCTGCCAATATCTTGAATGGCACGAGTATCAATTCTACCATCTGTGTAGTAATAACTATGTAGTAAGTTATAAAGTGGCAGATGCAAATATGTAAAATCAGCATTTTTTGCTAGAAAATTACTTAGAACCCTAAAACATTTTTTTTAAAGCAAGGGCATGAGAGGATTAAATTGTGGGTGTTGCAGTTTTTTTATATCACACGGTATTTGCGCAGCTGTTTTTCAATTGCTAATCTTTTTGGGGGGCCAATAATACGTTTTAATGCACAAAAACACAGTAGAATACCTAATGGTTTGGTCAAATATAAATGATGTTAAGCCACGTAAATAGACACCTAACATGTCAAGCTTTAAAATTGAGCAAACAAATGGAACGACACAATAAATTATTCATAGACGATGCTTTAAAAGCCTTTACAGTTTACCAGTTTAGTGTTACACAGGACACTTAGCGCTATAATCATTGCATATAATATTCTTGCTACAACGTTTGAGGCAATAACTCATATGTGATGTGCGGTGGGAACGCCATTGATATATATGTGTGTGTGTGACCTACATATGCATTTGCCTTTGCGCATGACCAGGGGGGGACAGGGGGGATTTCCATTTTTTTTTTATTTTAATTTTTTTTACAATTTTTTTGTTTACTTTTATGGCTACTCAGAAGGGATGAACAATATTCCTTGTGATAGCTGGAGCAGTGCCAGGTCCTCTTTATAGAGATCTGGGGATGTTCCGATCTTCAATCATCCCCTTCAATGCAATGAACACTGTGCTGTGCCCCCACAATGCAGAGTTCAGCGTGCATGCCCCCTTCAATGCAACTGTGCTGTGCCCCCTTCAATGCAATAAACACTGTTCCGTGCCCCCATCAATGCAGAGTTCAGCACGCGAGCCCCTTTCAATGCAGAGCGCCACAGCATTGTCCCCAATCACTGCAGAGCACCACAGCATTGTCCCCAATCACTGCAGAGCGCCACAGCATTGTCCCCAATCACTGCAGAGTGCCCACAGCATTGTACCCCAATGATTGCAGAGTGCCACAGCATTGTCCCCCAATGATTGCAGAGTGCCACAGCATTGTACCCCAATGATTGCAGAGTGCCCACAGCATTGTACCCCAATGATTGCAGAGTGCCCACAGCATTGTCCCCCAATGATTGCAGAGTGCCACAGCATTGTACCCCAATGATTGCAGAGTGCCCACAGCATTGTACCCCAATGATTGCAGAGTGCCCACAACATTGTACCCCAATGATTGCAGAGTGCCACAGCATTGTACCCCAATGATTGCAGAGTGCCCACAGCATTGTATCCCAATGATTGCAGAGTGCCACAGCATTGTACCCCAATGATTGCAGAGTGCCCACAGCATTGTACCCCAATGATTGCAGAATGCCACAGCATTGTACCCCAATGATTGCAGAGTGCCCACAGCATTGTACCCCAATGATTGCAGAGACCAGTGTGCGTGCTCCCTTCAACCCAATGTACTTACCTGGCGGCGGCTCGGCTATCGGCGGCGGCTTCTCCCCTCCTCGATCCTTCGTCCTCTTCTGCGGCGGCGGGAAGGTGAGCGGCGGCGGGAAGGTGAGTGGCTTCTCCCTCATCCTCTTCTGCGGCGGGAACCGGCGGGAAGTTAGCGGCGGTGATGGTGAGTGACTGGCGCACGCACCGGCACCTCCCCCATTGCGACGTCAGTGATCGATGTCCTGGATGATGATTGGTCCAGGCTGTAGACTGGACCAATCACAGCCAGGATATCACGAAGGTGGGGGTGGCCAAGCGCTCTTTCCTGCACCCAGGTTACGCCCCCAGAAGGCAGCCAATCGGCGCCTTTCTGGGTCGTAAACCCCACCCCCCCTATGCACGGGCCGCCACTGATGTGAACGTAGCCTTATGGGTGGCAATTTCTGGGCACTGATGAGGAGACTGTTGGGTGAAAGGTGTAATTGGGGGGGGGGGGGAGGGGGGGCTGGGGAATGTGTGGGGACCTTTATTAGTGTGCTTTTACTTTTACAGGTGTACAGAGCAGTAACTCACTGTTTCTGGCTCTGCTCTCCTCACACTGGAAACTGTGTGTGAGGGGAGAAGAGCTAGTAACAGTGAGTTACTGCTCTGTGTTTACATTTTGTGATCGGCTGTGAATGGATTTACAGCCGATCACATAGTAAACAGTCACTGTCAGTGGCTGTTTACTACCGCCGGTGACTAGCTGGGTTCCTAGGGAACACAGAGCCACCGACATGACCGCGCTGCGCACTCCCGATCGCGCATACGCGGTCATCTTCTGGGCTTTACTATTGTGATCGGCTGTGTGATTAGATCACAGCCGATCACGTGGGAAACAGCCATGCCCATTGGCTGTTTCCCCCATGACGGTGACGCGCTGTGTCCCGGGGACACGCCGCCACCGACAGTGCAGGGCGGCGCGCACACGATCGCACGCCTGCCCTGCCTGAATGGGCCGCCGTCATATGACGGCAGCCCAGAACATTTGTCACACCGCTCCACCGTCATTTGACGGTGGGCGGGCGGCAAGTGGTTAAAGACAGCCCTGATTCTAACAGTCTATTCAGTAGGACTATCAGCTGTGTATCCACCTGACTTCTGCACAACACAACTGATGGTCCCAACCCCATTTATAAGGCAAGAAATCACACTTATTAAATCTGACAGGGCACACCTGTGAAGTGAAAACCATTTCAGGTGATTACCTCTTGAAGTGTGACTCTACAATTTCCATAGTCATGAAAATAAAGAAAACTCTTTGAATGAGAAGGTGGGTCCAAACTTTTGGTCTGTACTGTATACATATATACACAGTATATATATATAAATATATACACGTATATATGTACAGTATATATACTTTAACTTATTTATAGTCATTTATTATATTATTTTTTGATTTTGTGTTTCAAACTTTATCATACCCGAGATGTTATAAAGAAGAACGCACAGTAAAAAAAAAAAAATCATATGTAAATAATTGGTTTGGGCTGCTCGTCATTAAGAATTACTAGCAAAATAATTCTACCGCTATCAGCACCTAAAATCGGAAAGAATCATACCACCAGGGAGATTAAAGAAGAACTACAATCACCGGCCACTTTATTAGGTACACCTTGCTAGTACCGGGTTGGACCCCCTTTTGCCTTCAGAACTGCCTTAATTCTGGCATAGATTCAACAAGGTGTTGGAAGGATTCCTCAAAGATTTTGCTCCATAGTGACACGATAGCATCACACAGTTGCTGCAGATTTGTCGGCTGCTCATCCATGATGCCAATCTCCCGTTCTACCACATCCCAAAGGTGCTCTATTGGATTGAGATCTGGTGAGTGTGGAGAACATTGGAGTACAGTGACCTCATTGTCATGTTCAAGAAACCAGTAATGAGATGATTTGAGATTTGTGACATAGACTTTATCCTGCTGGAAGGAGCCATCAGAAGATAAGTACACTGAGCCATCAGAAGATGGGTACAATGTAGTCATAAAGGGATGGACATGGTCAGCAACAATACTCAGGTAGACCGTGGTGTTTAAACAAAGTTTTTTGGTACTAAGGGGCCCAAAGTGTGCCAGGAAAATATCCCCCACACCATTACACCACCACCACCAGTTTGTATAGCTGAAATTGCATTGCATTGGAACTGAAATGGTGGAGGACCCTTTATTTGGTCCGCACTGCAATTGGATTGCATGGAGTTCAGACCCATGCAATCCGATCCCTGGCCAATTTCACAGTTCGCACTGCATTCTACAAACTGATTTGGGGTGTCATTAAGATTACATTGACATCCGCAGTGGTTAGCAGAGAGCAGTGTGAAGTGCCTGTGAGTCAGATGCAATGCAGGAACCCACACAGAAATTGTGGTGGTTCCTGCATCACATCAGTGTGAACCCAGCCTGAATGTACGCACAAGGATTACATATAGAGGTGTCAAACACAAGGCCCGTGGGCTGAATCCACCCCTCAATGCTATTTTATGTGGCCCTCGCACCTCTCCTGCAGCTACAGGAGAGTTCTAACCCTCCTTTGGTCCTCCTCTAGACCCTGCTCTTTCTTCTTTCCAGCAACTCCCCAGCTTCTTCCCAGCAGCAGCACAAGGTAAGGGAGGGTGGGGAACTCTTAAATTCTGATGGTGGGGGGGGGCTCTTGACATCTGATGTAAGAGGGGTGGGGTGCTCTGGACATCTAATCTTACAGATTCAACCAGCCCTTTGGGGGCAATCATAATGCTGATGCGGCCCGAGAAGAAACTGAGTTTGACACCCCTGCACAAGAAGATTTCTTGTATTAGTATGTGATCTGAACAATACTACATTTACCACAGTTAATCTCTATGCGCCTAATATGGGTCAACAGAAATTCCTTAACACTCTATTCAAAAAGGTCCAGCGATTGCAACGTGGGCGTCTATTTGTGTAGCGGGGACTTCAAAGAAGATCTCAACATGTCTCCTTCTATTCTTTGGCGCAATAGCACATACTTCTTATCCGTGAAACAAAGGAAACAAACAAACTCGAGATCAACTGGAACCGTTCTTGCAAGAATTTTCTAACCAGTGTGGACACTATTGTTTTCAATGTCTGGTGTGCTCATAAAGTGTACAGTAGAGGCGTGTTGCTACAGTTAGCGACAAGAGAGAGGAGGAGGATGCAAGGTGTCGACTCATTGCTGTCACAAATTAAATCCTTAGAGGTACAGTACAATCTAAAACTTCACCCACTTCTACCCTTACTGAAAATCTTTTGTGGTGTAGGCAACAACTCCTGCTACTTCTGTTGAATGAACAGGAGAAAGCATTAAAGACTGCAAAAGCGACATTTTATGCCCAAGGTAACAGAGCAAGCAAACTCTTGGCCAGCATGCTGAGGACAAGGCATCCAAAGTCCTGGCTTCCCTTTGTAGTGGATTTGCTAAGGAATTCACAAGTCTCCCATCCAACTGATATTGCTAATGCTTTCCAGAAGTACTACTCCACATTATACAAATTAAAGGATTATCCTACCACTGCCCAGCTTACGGATGCTGCTATCTCTGCATTTCTAGATACATACAACTTCCCAGAGTAGACCCCACCGTGTAAGCCAAACTGAATGCACCTATTACCTCTTCTGAAATCCTTTAATTTTTTTATGGTCTACTTGAGTTGAGCCCAAATCTATGTTTGATTTAACCACTTTCCCACTGCTCACATTGCTGCTACTGCAGCAATGTGGCTCGTTATCGTCCAGTGACGTAGACCTACGTCGCTGGACTCCTCCCCCTGTAGGCGGCGCTCGTGCGCCGCCGGAGGCGCGCTCCCGCTGTTTTCAGTCACAGCGGGAGTCGGGCCAGGGGAGGAGCGGTCGCCGCCGCCGCTCTTCCCCGATCGTCGGGGAATCGAGTGAGGAGATCCGCCCGCTTGTGTAAACAGAGCGGGCGGATCTCCTAAGTGACAGGCAGGGACAGATCGCAGTGTTCAGCATAGCTGAACATCCGATCTGTCCTTGTGTCACTCAGTCACCCCCCCCCCCCACACGTTAGTAAGCACCAGGCATACATTAACCCCTCCCTCTCCAATAAAATTAACCCCTTCCCTGCCAGTGTCATTTTTTTACAGTAACAGTGCATATATATAGCACTGATTACTGCAGTAATGTCACTGGTACCCCCAAAAAAGTCAGTCAAGGGTCCGATCTGTCCGCCGCAATGTCGCAGTCCCGCAAAAAAAAATCGCTTTTTTTTTTTGGGGGGGGGGGGGAATTTCATATAAAAAAGTTAAAAATAGTTATTTTTTCAAAATAAACGCTCTTTTTTTTTATAGCGCAAAAAGTAAAAATCGCACTGGTGATCAAATACCACCAAAAAAAAATGGTGTTGTGGTGTACATGGCATGCTTTCCTTGTTGTTTCTCCTTTCTTTTCTTCTTCTTCTTTTCCTTCTCTTCTGTTTCAGTCTTTGTTTTCCCTAGTAATGGGGAATGTCTGTTCTTGGATGTTTTTCTCTTTTGAAAGCCCCTCTGTCCAGTTGAGAGAGATTATGAGTGGGCTTGGTTCTTAATACACTATATTGTCAAAAGTATTGTGACACCTGCCTATACACGCACATGAACTTTCATGGCATCCCAGCCTTAGTCCGTAGGAGTCAGTATTGGCCCATCCTTTGCAGCTATAACAGATTCAACCCTTTTGGGAAGGCTGCCCATAAGGTTTAGGAGTGTCTATGGGAATGTTTGACCATTCTTTCAGAAGCACATTTGTGAGGTCAGGCACTGATGGTGGAAAGAAGGCCTGGCTCACAGTCTGCGCTCTTATTCATCCCAAAGGTCTTCTATCAAGTTGAGGTGCACAAAGCAAGGTCCATAAAGACATGGATGAGTGAGTTTGGGGTGGAGGAACTTGACTGGCCTGCACAGAGTCCTAACCTCAACCTGATAGCACACCTTTGGGATGAATTAGTCCGAGCCAGGCCTTCTCGTCCATCATAAGTGCCTGACCACACAAATGCGCTTCTGGAAGAATGGTCAAACGTTCCCATAGACACACTCCTAAACCTTGTGGACAGCCTTCCCAGAAGAGTTGAAGCTGTTACAGCTGCAAAGGGTGGGCTAACTCAATATCGAACCCTATGGACTAAGACTGGGATGCTAATAAAGTTCATCTGCATGTAAATACTTTTTTACAATATAGTATATATTGTATTATGTATGCCTTATTTTCCTTACCTGAGAGCGGTGTGCTCATTATGTAATCCAATGGTGTGACACATTGTCAAATGCGATGTCCAGTTGTGTCTGGTGTATTTTATATTCTTTCTTTGTAAAAATTCAATAACATTTATTGGATCATAAAGATATGAGTGCCTATGAATCCCTGGCCATAGAGATGAAGCACCCATTTTCTTTTTGAAGTCTTTGCAATACGATGGACTTTATTTGCCTTCATGTTGCTGCACTTTGTTCTTAAAAATGGACAATACAGTTGACTGTTGTTACTGCACTTGTATTCATTCTCAGGCCTTTGGGCCCATGTACTGTATCCGCACTTTTTTTTTTTATTCAAATAAAGTACTTGTGGAATATATAAAGAAATGAGTGACCAGCAACTGTTCAGTATGAAGTGAGTCAAAGGTTTTATGAAGAAAAGCTTTGCAATGGTTTTTCCTGAATGTTAGAGTAAAGTAATGTATGTAGGAGATTGTTGACCCGGATCCATAATCCGTTTACCTTTGGACACCAGATATGTGGCATAGTGCCCTCCTGGAGGCATGCTCGGTAACACGTATAAAGTAGGCCAGATAGGCTGGTATAAAATAAGGCATAAGATTTTGTGTTTGGATTCCAAGCAGAAACAAGGTGCAGTCATTGAGTTCTTGATGAAGGAGGGATGCAGGCTGTCTGACATCCACAGAAGGCTACAGACAGGGCCGGACTGGGAATAAAATTCAGCCCTGGAAATATTTTCATACCAGCCCCATAGCATTATTATACCAGCTCAACAGCATGTCATTATATTCTTGTTCATAAAAAGGAAAACCATGCATTTTTAAGCACATCTGAAGAGTGTATTATAGATAAGACAGATATGAAAGCATATAGGGCTTTATATATATTAACTCCGGTTCAAAGTGGAAAAAGTGCCATACATGGTACAGGAGGTGGTCATAGGCTGTGTGGACATGGCACAGGAGATGTCAGAGCCTGCGAGCATTGTACAGGAGGATATGTCAGAGGCTGGGGGCATAGTACAGGAGATGCAGGGGCTGCGGGCATGGTACAGAGATGTCAGGTTGCGAGCATGGTACAGGAGATGCAGGGGCTGTGGGCATGGTACAGGAGATGCAGGGGCTCTGGACATGGTACAGGAGATGCAGGGGCTGCAGGCATGGTACAGGAGATGCAGGGGCTGCAGGCATGGTACAGAAGATGCAGAGGCTGCGGCACAGTACAGAAGATGCCGAGGATGCAGACATGGTACAGGAGATGCAGGGGCTGTGGGCATGGTACAGATGATGCAGGGGCTGCGGACATGGGGCAGGAGATGCAGAGGCTGAGGCAGGAGATGCAGAGGCTGCAGGCATGGTACAGGACATGCAGAGGCTTCGGGCATGGTACAGGACATGCAGAGGCTGCGGCATGGTACAGGACATGCAGAGGCTGCGGACAAGGTACAGGAGATTCAGAGGCTGCGGGCATGGTACAGGAGATGTGGGGCTGCGGGCATAGTGCAGGAGATGTTGGGCTGCGGGCATAGTGCAGGAGATGCAGGGCTGCGGGCATAGTGCAGAAGATGTGGGGCTGCGGGCATGGTACAGGAGATGCAGAGGCTGTGGGCATGGTGCAGGAGATGCGGGGCTGAGGGCATGGTGCAGGAGATGCGGGGCTGAGGGCATGGTGCAGGAGATGCGGGGCTGAGGGCATGGTGCAGGAGATGCGGGGCTGTGGGCATGGTGCAGGAGATGCGGGGGCTGCGGGCATGGTGCAGGAGATGCGGGGGCTGCGGGCATGGTACAAGCGAATCTCCTAAGGAGATGCAGGGCTGCGGAGTGGTCTTACCCATCGGTGAGGTGCCGTACATTTAAAAATGGCACCGCCCGGCGCCTTTACGTCACTGCGCATGTGCCCTCTGCCCGAGAATGGCCGCAGCGCTGGATGCACAGTGTACATGTTGGGCCGGCCGCAGCCATTTTTTTTTTTACAGGTGCCAGTGATGTTCAGGCAGCCCCAGGGAAATTTCCCGGTATCTCGGTAGGCCAGTCTGAATGTTAACAGAGATGACACCATTGACAACAGTCCCCAATGACAAGACATTGCTTATGTCAATGATGTCATCTCCATAAACATTCTGTAGCCTTCTGTGGATATTGGACAGTCTGCACCTCTCCTTCGTCAAGAACTCTGTGACAGCATGTCATTGCCTCTGCTTGGAATCCATTATTTATCTGCAATGAAAAAGAAAAAAGTTACTATGGAGAAAGGGTTACTCTACCAACGTGTGAAATTTGAATGACCTGCTGTATGTACAGTATGTTAATAAAAAACATGTCCCCTTTTTAATTCCGGTACAGCCCTTGTATCTTATACATCACTGTCTAATTAACGTATCCTGGAAATCCTCTTTGACTCCTTTAACCACATGCAATATTCAAACTCTGAATAGGTACAAGTGTCTTAAGCCCCCAAAACGCAATGGAAGTTTTATGTAAACATATGAATAATTACAGTATTTAGGCTATTTGGATCCTTTCAATGTTTGGTCTGGTGCTCCTAATATGTTGTCTGTTTAGCCAATGGGGGATTTATTTCCTGTTTTCCTAATGACCACTGTCAAAAGGGCAGAAAATAATGAGAAATCTAACATTGCCCAGCTGCCACCATAATGCCTGGTACACAATAAGATTATCGCCCGCATGATCTTTTTTTTTTTTTTTTTTTTTTTGCATACTAGTCTCATATCAAAAATTAAAGAGGTTACTAAAGTTACGAAAAATCTTGTACGACAGAATAAAAATTTGAAAGTGATGTATTTTCGGACGACAACTGTACTGATTAAACAAAAATCGTATGATCTGGTATTGTACAAGAAAAATTTCCGTGCATGTCCCTTCGGATAATTCCGGATGAACTGTTGTGATCGACTCTCGAAAGCTGTGTACCAACGATCAGATTATTGTACGATGAATAGAAAGCGGTATTTTTCGTACAATTTTCTGATCGTGCATACGGGCCATAACAGAAGGTGAGGGTAAATCTTCAAATTGGGACACCTGATTGTTCAATGTGAAGTTTTTCCTTTATTTTGAAGGAATTTCCTCTGACTTCTTGTTGTGTCTCCAGGCCAGAAAGTGAATTGATGTCTTTCCCAAAAAAAAAAAAAATAATTTTTAATCAAGAATTAACTTTATTTAAAAAATCACATTATTTTGCAGTACAAGAATATAGTGCATCTGATATTTACAGCATGTCCAAAATCAGCCATTGACTCACCATTGCTCTAAACATTTCAAACTGATACAGGTCACACGTCATGTCATAGGCATAAAACAGATATCTCAGTAACAATTCAACTCAACTCAAACACTTTTTATTTGTGGAGGAATCACTTTTTATTTGTGGAGTAAGCATGGGCCTGATAAAAAAAACTCTATGCCATTAATTTACCAAAACAGGAGAATGCTAAAACTGGTGCACCTCTGCTGGAGAATGCTAAATCTGGTGCATCTCTGCACAGAAACCAATCAGCTTCCAGTTTTTTTTATTTTTTATCAAAGCTTAATTGAACAAGCTGAAGTTAGAAGCTGATTGGCTACCATGCTGCACCAGATTTTGCACCCCCCAGTTTTAGTAAATAAACCCCATTGCATATTATTTTTAGCACCTTTTTGAACCTTAGCAATAATTTTGTACAAGGAAATACAATATGAAAAGCAGCTGTAAATAAATATATTGTTAAGTGTTTATAAAAATTGTTGATTTGTTGGATAGTGTGGATGTAGAGGTTATATTTTCACCCAAGATTCACCCATTTTTCACATCAGGTTTAATTAGAAAAACCATATCTCTCTTGGGTGAAAGTCCTGTGAAGTTTTGCGAAACTCTAATAAATAAACCACTAAGAGAATTTCATTGTTAGGGTTTACAAACAATTTAAAGTGTCTGTAATGGAACCGCGACCCCACAATGTGCTTGTGTGCTTCCGTCAGAATACCGCTTCCTTCAGTTTTGAACAGAGATATCAGATATTCTAGCCGCCCCCCATACAAAACTAGCCAATAATAGCTTGTATAATATCTGGAACTTTAATTGAACAAACTCACACCGAATATATACACCACCAGGTCAGGTGCCTGATTACATTATCCTATGCATATGAAATTGCGTACAGAAAAACATTAGTCGACAACACTATATGGAATATACGGTACTTACAGAACGTCCTTTTTAAAAAAAAAAAAGAACATTTCTAGATTTTTGCCCATATACATGGTGAGAAAGACTTTATTAAATCCTCCTCAATGCTAGCTTGGGAGTTGGATCTAAACAAAACTTTTGATGGCGAGGAATGGCGTAAGGCTATTGCCTTCACATTTAAATCCAAGTGTGTCAACCACTGGGACAATTATCTGAAAACCTTACATAGGAGTTACCTAACCCCTTTTAAATTATCTTGAATATTCCCGGCCACACAACCAGAATGTTGGAGACAGTGCGGTGCAGTTGGCAACTTGCTCCTTATACTATGGGGATGCAAAAGTGTGGAAGACAGGTGGTTGAGCTGATGACATTAGCATCTGCCATGAGTCTGACTCAGCAGTCCCCTATTGGCAATTGACAGATAGGCCTTTAACATGGATCCTAAGACTAGAGTCGCAGAGTCTGTGTGTCCTGAGGAGATGTGGACTTAAATCAAAAGTAACTTTACTCCAAGGGTCCCCCCAGCATACACCCCACAAAGAGCAATGTTCCCTCACAAGCCAGGGTCCATAGTCAGTAGGCAAGAGGCTAGCCTGCAGTCCCCTCCAAAAGCCCCTGTCCTGAGTGAGTTTGATACAGTGTCAATTCACGTTTGTACAAAAAATAAAAAGGTGAATTAACACCCTAAACTTTCCAAACTCACTGGTCTCCGGTGCACTCAACTCCGTGGGTGATTGGCTGTACCTGCCAAAACAGCTGGTACAGTGGTCCAGGGATTTGAAAGCCCCGCTCTTCTTCCCTTTTTTATTTTAGGGCTTCCTGTTGTCACCAGGGACGTGATCATTTTCCCGTTGTCACCAGGGACGTGACCATTTTCCTGTTGTCACCAGGGACGTGATCATTTTGACTTAAGCTGGGTTCACATGTATGCAAACTGAATGTGGGTTTCCCTGCATCCAATTCGCATGGCAGGCGAGCGTGACCGGCTCTCAAAGAAGCTGGTTTACACAGGTCCGGGACGGCTGCGGTCTGCATTCAAAAATGGTCCTGTGCGTCTTTAGCTCAGATTCAGGTGTGAATTCAGGCAAAAATTCAGACCTAATTCGCACCTGGACCGGTGAACAGGGACGCACTGTACCCCAGGCACGAACTCACAGCTGCATATGTGTGAACCCGGTCTAATCAAAATTGCTTTGATCCATCCTGGAAGCAATAAGGAAAGGAGAAGAGATGGGCATTCCAATCCCCAGACGGCTCATACGTCAATGATGTCATGAGTGTTCCCTCCCCTTTGTTACGTGCAACTATGGGGCATCTCCATCACGCAACTCATTGGGCAAGCTGACAGGCAATCATGTGGCAGCTTCCCACATATTGGAGAAAATTGGGTTTGAACCACGTTTGGATCCATACCTAGTTGTCACCCAAGGACAGAAAATGTGTTTCTGGCAGAAACACCAGGTAAAAATAAAGGACAGAGAGAAAACAAATGCAGTCACTACAGCTAAGAACTGGTTAGCTGCAATATATTACATTTTTGCACTTGGGTTCAGGCTAAATTCACACCAAGTTTTGTAGGACTGCATTGAGTGGTTATTCTATTGCAGTGTCATCAAAAGATTCGGTGTTCCCTACCTGGCTGGTTCATACCACCACATTGCAGTGGTGTGCACTTAAGAAAAGTATAGCAAGCCATACTTTTTTCCAGATCATCAAGACAAACCATCTCCTCGCACTGCATGGCGGCCAATAGAACTTTGTGAAATGGCACCTTGTGAGTGACATTTCCATGGATTTTATATACAAAGAAAAAGTGAACAGTGCGCTGTACTGTGATTGGCACTTTGGCGTATTTCCACCACACACCAGCCGGTGCTTTGTAACACAATGGCCAGTGTGAATGTACCCCTAAATAAACTGTAACTTTATTCTAAAATGCTGGACATTATCATAGTTTGCACTGAAAGCAATGACATTGACCCCTTTCCCCCAGCCAATACCAACTAATTCACTCCAGTCGTTTTATCTGGTATGAAGGTGATATTGTGTCATTATTAACATTGTGACTCATAAGCATTTATTAAGCATTGTGTTAAAACAGGCTTGATTACTTTTTCCTGTGTTATCTTTCATTGTATTCAATTCTATTGTATTCTGTCTTTGTGGCTTCTTCTTCTTCCCTTATTGGGCAGTATAAGGGGGAGGCTGATTAGTGGGGACTTCAGAAGTTGGGTATGATAGCAGTGCTGAGGCCATGGCATTTTTCTGAATTAGGAACACCTGGAAGAATGACACAAATACAGAAGCTATAATACAGACATCAAACTGTTTTAAACATCATTATACCTTAGCTATAGCGTATTTGAAAATTGACACATTAAAAAGACCAATAGGCTTATGATAATGACAACATACAGTATCTGTGTCTCATTTACTTAACGTCTCACTAAACCCACATCATAAACTATAATTATAATAAATGGTGTATCACATGCTCTTCATACTCACTCAGTCACTATGAGATTAATTTTCAGTATTCTGCAAAAAACCTGGTTGATCCCGCTGCTCACTATCTCCCCCTTCTGTCCAAGTCCCCAGTTCAGCTAGGGATTTTGCCAGACTAGAACCTTCAGGGCCCCAGTGCAAAAAACCATGAGGGCCCCCCCCCCCCCCGGGCCCCTGGCCATCAAGCCTGGGGCTCTTCCCACTGATCCTGGGGCCCTTTACTCTTGTTGTGGGGCCCTTTCACAAGAGTGGGCCCCTTACTGCCATCTAGGGGCCTCCCCACGGTGGTGAAATGCCAGGGCCGGGCCGCAAGTGTGACCTTTGCGATCCTGGAAATTCACCCAATGGTGTCAGTAGTTTTTATTTTTTGGTATTTTAATTGTATTATTTGTTATTTTATTTAATTTTTTTTTACAGTGTCACTGACTATGACTCTGTCCATTTAGAAAAAGAAGGAGCTGGTAAATTACATATTTACCGACCCCTTCCTGGTTCTCTATTGTGTCACATCCCCTGCAGCAGCCAGCAGGAGAGGGAGCACAGTGTGTGTGTGTGGGGGGGGGGGCAGGGGAGCACACAGGGGCCCAGAGACAGAAGAACACAAGTGAACTGGATAGGAGGAGTGGCAGGGGCAGCATACAGAGGAACCAATCTCCTCCATTTTCCTCTTGCAGCTACAGGAGGTAAAAGGAGGACAGTGATTTCTCTACATGCTGCCCCCGCCACCCCTCCTATCCAGGTTACAGGGGTGCCGCATAGGCCCCTGGAGCATGGGGCCCGGTTGCAATTCCAACCCCTGTAGTTACGCCCCTGAGCATTTTGCACCTGTATATAAAGAGGAGGTATAGGTGGCGTTTTCTGTATAATATGTGCAATCCTTAAAAAAAAAATCAGACACTAGTGAAAAAAAGTTTTACAAGGGATAAACTAAATGTAAAAATGTGTATGTGTGGTCCTATTGCACAAACCCCATATGAAAACAATGATAAGGTACAAACATAAAAAAAGCTTAAATACTATAATAGTGATCCACACTTATAAATTACTAGACACACTCTGTAATAATAAATACAGTGCTACAGAAGAGTGCTCTCCATGCAGAAATGTGCCAAAAAAAGTGCAATGTTCAAATGAGTCCATAAAACAATCTAATAAGTAAAAAAATTCAAAAAAATTGGTAACGTGCTATGGTGCAAAAAATATGTTCTCCAAGGTGCAGCATCAGTCTCTTGGTGATAAAAACAGGAGGTGAATCCCCTCGTGCTCCCCCCTCAGCTCCACACTCACCAGAGGACTGAACCCCTGCCCAACAAATGGTATAATACACGATCCTGTATCTCCTCCTCCGTCTCACCGGGTCTGTTCAATGGGAATTCCCCTCACAGGGTATATGGTCAAGAGAGGCAACTCATCATGTGAGTCCGTAACAAATGCATTTATTTTAAAACCAGAAAACACATTTACAGCAGTTCAAGGAATATAAGCGGTCTGCAAAGTACACTTGGTCACTTACGTTTCTGAGTTTCTGATCCATGGAACGCACAGCGTTCAGGACATAGTGTACTTTGCAGACCGCTTGTATTCCTTGTACCACTGTAGGTGTGTTAGTGCATCTGACCCCTGCAGGGTTTCAGTCCTCTGGTGAGTGTGGAGCTGAGGGGGGAGAACGAGGGGATTCACCTCCTGTTTTTATCACCAAGAGACTGATGCTGCACCTTGGAGAATATATTTTTCGCACCATGGAGAATATATTTTTCGCACCATGGAGAATATATTTTTCGCACCATATAATTTTATCATTTTTTATGAGTTTTTTTACCTATTGGATTGTTTTATGGACTCATTTGAACATTGCACTTTTTTTTGCACATTTCTGCATGGAGAGCACTTTCCTGTAGCACTGTATTTATTATTACAGAGTGTGTCTAGTAATTTATAAGTGTGGATCACTATTATAGTATATAAGCATTTTTCATGTTTGCACTTTATCAGTGTTTTCATGTGGGGGTTGTGCAATAGGACCACACATACACATTTTTACATTTAGTTTATCCCTTATATAACTTTTTTCACTTGTTTCTGTTTGATTTTCATAGGGATTGCACAAATTATACAGGTAGAGCCACCTATACCTCTTCTTTATTTTCATTTCCATACCCCACTAGGTGGGATATGTGAGGTTTGCTGCAGCCATTTTGTTCACACTGTAGTGCGGAACATTACCAATTTCAGATTTTGCACCTGCGGTGGCAACTCTGCACATGCTCAGTTTTCAGTGAGCTTCTATGCTGAGAATTTCCTCCCTATGACATCAGAGCAGCCAATGTGACTATAGAGTCACACATATGGGCGTATTATACACAGTGGTAAATGACAGCCCACTCCCTCCCTTTACCTTCACGCCCACTAACCAGCTAAACACAATGGGGGCAGGATACTATATGTAGATTGATGGAGGCTTCACCTTGCTTTTTATTCTAAGACACAGGCTGGAGGGGCGTGACACAGATTGTGACTGGTGGAAATCCGACTACACCATTATATTGCCAAAAAATAATAAAGATTTGTATGACAATCTTTAACCACTTACTGCAAATCGATGTAGCTCTATGTCGGCTGCAATAAGTGGGTGATGCCTACAGCTAGAGGCATCATCCTGGTACCATTATTTAGAGTCGGCTTTCAGGTGGTAACAACTGATGCGGCTCAGGAGCTGCTCGGTTGTTACCCCAGTGAGTGGGAGGAGACGCCCCCCTCCTGCCGCTTTCCGCGGCTCTGCCCGGGTCTAGACAGGCTAGGAGAGAGTTGGGTCATGTGACTGCTGTATTAGGAAAAGGGTACTTAGATGTTTTTCTTATTAAAATAATTACAGTGCCATCATCCACATACAGAAAGAGATGGGAAAATGTCAATTAAATAGTGTGTGTTTAACATCACTTAAAGCGGAGTTCCAGCCATTTACTCACCTGTCCAACGGTCCAGCGATGCGGCCGCCGGAAGCCTCGATCCTCTCCCTCGGCGCCGGCATCACTGCTGTGGGCACCCGGCTGTTACAGTTTGCGGCTTCACAGCCGGGTACCCACTGCGCATGCGCGAGTCGCGCTGCGCGCCGTGATTGGCCGGCAATCTTCTGGGACCTCTGACGTGTCCCAGAAGATTGCAGGGAGGGAGGGGGAGAGGAGAACTTCCGCTCAGGGCGCCGCGGCGCTCCGAGCGGAAGTGGGAGCGGGTACCTGTCAAAACTAGGTACCCGCTCCCCCCCCCAAAAAATGACATGCCAAATGTGGCATGTCGGGGGGTCAGGACTCCCTAAAGCGGAAGTTCCACTTTTGGGTGGAACTCCGCTTTAACCACTTAAGCCCCGTAGGATTTGGCTGCTCAATGACCAGGCCCTATTTTGCGATTTGGCACTGCGTGAATTTAACGGACAATTGCGCGGTCGTGCGACGCTGTACCCAAATGAAATTGATGTCCTTTTTTCCCACAAACAGAGCTTTCTTTTGGTGGTATTTGATCACCTGTGCGATTTTTATTTTTTGCGCTATAAACAAAAAAAGGCCGACAATTTTGAAAAAATAACAATATTTTTCACATTTTTTTTATATGAAATTCTCAAAAAAAAAAAAAAAAAAAAGAAGTAAAAATCTAAATTTTCTAACATTTTAGGCCAATTTGTTTATTGCTACATATTTTTGGTAAAAAAATTGCAATAAGCGTATTTTGATTGGTTTGCTCAAAAGTTATTGCGTTTACCAACTACAGGAAAGATTTATGTCATTTTTATTGTTTTTTTTTTAACTAGTAATGGCGGCGATGCAATTTTTTTTGCGGGACTGCGACATTGCGTCGGACAGATCAGACCCCTAACTGACATTTTTTACATTTTTAGGGGGACCAGTGACATTACTACAGTAATCTGTGCTAAAAATATGCACTGTTACTATAATAATGACACTGGCAGGGAAGGGGTTAACGGTGTGGGTGATCAAGGGGTTAAATGTGTACCTAGGGGCGTGGCTTGTGGAATGACCATAGAGACCTGTGATCCGATCTAAAAGGTTCTGTGATCATTCCAGGGAGAAGAACGGTTGGCTGTGTTTACATACAACAGCTGACCGTTCTTCTCTCTCTCAGCGGGGAACAACTGCGGGGGGGGGGGCGTGGCTTGTGGAATGACCATAGAGACCTGTGATCCTATATAGAAGGATCACAGGCACTCTATGATCATTCAACAACGGGCTATAGCCAGCAGCAGTGATCGCACTAAAATAAAACTGACAGGCTGGTTGTGCTGAAGTCGATCGATAGATAGATCAACCTCAGTATAACCAGCTTGCCCATGGATGAATCGAAATTCGACTGGTGCCTGCTGAACTGGCTGAATTTCATAGTTACATAGATAATCTGGTTGAAAAAGACACTTGTCCATCCAGTTCAACCAACATAAATAAAAAAATAATAATAATAGAAATTATTTTGATTCGTCTATGGCCGGCTTAAGGAACACACACCTTTTAATGTTTTTTTTTTTTTTTTTTAATTGTCCCTCAATGTATAACTATTATCAATCATGTCGTCTAAGAATGTAGGTCCACGTCAATCACAATGTATGACAGCTGCCAACCCGCATAAACCCACACCTGACTGATCCAGACGCTTTCTGCGTGTCGCGTGACGTCTCTGGTAATCCCCACTGATAAAGTAAACAAAGGGGTGTGGTCACCCTGTGATGTCAGTGACCAAATATGGACATGGCCATATAAATGTAGTCAGGTGCCGGCTATCATAGTATGAATACAGTGGACATGACCTCATTGCTGCAGTCTGCTCCTGTTTCCCTCTAGTTCTGCACTTAGATTGTTTGCATCACATTTCTGAGCCAAGAAGCAAAGGACTGTGGGATTTGTAGTCCTGTGTTCAGCCATAACTGGACTCCTGAGTCTCTCACAAGCTGCTAAGGGCGATTATGGGAGAGGCTATTTAATCACTTGCGGCAGGTTGGCCCTGTCCCGCGAAATGACATAGCTGTACGTCGTTTTGCGGGACCGCTAGTGGGGGCGCGCACACGCCAGTTGACTACAGAGGGAGCCAAGCAGTGGGTCCGGTGGCTACGATGTCCAGTAGGCACCCGCGATCGTTCCCCATGGAGACAGAGCGGCGGTCTGCCGTTGTAAACACAGCAGACCGCTGTTCTGTCAATAATGAACACAGGGATCCTGTGTTCCTCTTATTTAGGAACACAGGTCTCTGTGGTTATTCAGCAAGCCCATCCCACACACAGTTAGAAAGCACCCCCTAGGGACACATTTAACCCTCTGATCGCCCCTGGTGTTAACCCCTTCCCTGCCAGTGTCATTAGTACAGTAACAGTACAAATTTTTAGCACTGATTACTGTAGTAATGTCACAGGTCCCCCCAAAAGTGTAAAAAATGTCAGTTAGGGGTCTGATCTGTCTGCCGCAATGTCGCAGTTCTGCTACAAATCGCTGAGCGCAGCCATTACTAGCAAAAAAAAAAAAATAATAATAAAAATGACATAAATCTTTGCCCTGGTTTGTAGACACAATAACTTTTGTGCAAGCCAATCAATATACTCGTATTGGGATTTTTTTTTTTTACCAAAAATATGAAGCAGATGACATATTGGCATAAAATGATAAAAGAAAAAGGGGATTTTTACATTTTTTTTGTATTGGGAATGTTTTATAGCAGAATGTAAAAAATATAGTTTTCTTTTTTTTTTTTCAGAATTGTCGCTCTTTTTTTGTTTATAGCGCAAAAAATTTAAATTACAGAGGTGATCAAATACCACCAAAAGAAAACTATTTGTGGGGGAAAAAAAGCACATCAATGTTATTTGGGTACATCGTCACACAAAAGTATAACAGCCCGGAGTTTGAATTTTTATAATCTTTATGACTGCAGAAGTATAAGGGTTAAAGCCAGAACTGAACATTCAGTTTAACCACTTGCCGACTGCCTAACGACTATTTACGTCGGCATTCAGCCCCTCACAGGCAAAGTGACGTAGGGGTATGTCACTAGCCTGTGAGGCTCTAGGGAGCAAGCGTGCGCCGCCGGAGGCGCGTTCCCGCTCGCTCACGGACCCCCCCGCGCGTGTAAGCGGCGGACCCGATGTCCGCCGGTCACTCGCGATCGTCGGTTACACCGGGAGAAAGGCAGGTGGCTAATGTAAACAAAGCCGTCTGTCATTCTCCCCTGTGTAACAGCAGAGATCATACAGTCCTGCTATGTAGGACCGTAGATCTCTGCTGTTACATGAAAAGCCACATCCAATCACAGTTAGAATCACGCCCCTAGGGACACACTTAACCCCCCCTTCTCCAATAGAGTTAACCCCTTCCCTGCCAGTGTCATTTTTACAGTAACAGTGCATATGTATAGCACTGATTACTGTAGTAATGTCACGGGTACCCCCAAAAGTGTCAAAAATGTCAGTCAAGGGTCCGATCTGTCCGCCGCAGTGTCGCAGTCGTGCAAAAAAAAAAAAAAAACGACAAAAATCTTTCCCTTAGTTAGTAAACGCAATAACTTTTGCGCAAACCAATCAAAATATGCTTTTTGCGAATTTTTTTTTACCAAACATATGTAGCAGAAAACAAACTGGCCAAAAATGTTAAAAATTTTTGATTTTTACATTTTTTTGGGGGGGGGGAAATTTCATATAAAAAAATGTGAAAAATATTGTTATTTTTGCAAAATTGTCGCTCTTTTTTTGTTTATAGCGCATGATCAAAAAAAAAAAAAAAATCGCACAGGTGATCAAAAACCACAGAAAGAAAGCTCTGTTTGTGGGGAAAAAAAGGATGTAAATTTCATTTCGGTACAGCGTCGTACGACCGCGCAATTGTCCGTTAAAGTCACGCAGTGCCGAATCGCAAAATAGGCCCTAGTCAGGAAGGGGGTAAAATCTTCCGGGGCTTAAGTGGTTAAGGCCCCTTTCACAACATCAAGTCTGCCTGTCAGTTTTTCAGGCAGACCCAATCAGACCACCCATTATTCTCTATTGGGCAGCGGATGTCAGTGGACATGTGTCTGGTGACACCCGCCAGGCATCTGATCCGATAAAGCTCCCTAAAAATAGACATATGGCGATACATTAGCCATCCGTCCAGCGGATTGGATGACAATCAGATGGAAATGGACATGCAGTCCATTTCCATCTGACAGCCCCATAGAGGAGAGCGAGCTTTGTCCGTTTACGCCAAAAACAAAAAAAGGATGGCGCAAACGCCTAGTGTATTACCTTTAACACCATAAAAGATTTATTGGAAATGCCAAAAACATACCTATAAACATGAGAAGATAAAAAGCATATCAGTCACAACTCCAGCATTGGGGAAATGAGATCACTGCAGTTGGAAAGCTGACGCGTTTCGGGAGACATGCTCCCTTTCTTAGAGCCCATGTGTCTGTGTACACTCTGCATAGTGGAGTGGACATGGACCTGTCATCCGCCCGCTCAGAAGGGATCAGTGGAGAGATCTCCCGCTGGGCAGGTGGATTCCGCTTGGACAGATCCGCTCCATCTGAAAGGGGCCTTAACCAGCTAAATATGTTTGAGGTGCATTAAAACAAAAGATGTGGAAGGGTTACCCTTTGTTTTCTTTACAAAGCAGCCACAGCCTGAGTAGAAAGGCTGGTCCTCTGCCAGCATGCTGGGAAGAAGAAGGAGCCTTGCTCTCTGTGTGGAAGCGGTGCTCTCTCTGAAAAGGTCTAGCTTACCCCCTACTTAACTAGAGCTCTCCCTATGGATTGGAGAGCTCCAACTCTGGCTCAGCAGGGAGTGTGTGGGACCTCTGCAGAAAGTCCACTGCTTTCACACAGACAGCAAGGGTCCTTCTCTACAGCATGCTGGTATGGGGCAGGATTGCCATATAGACTGTGACGGCTTTATAAATAAAATTAACTGTAAGCGGCCCCTCCCCTTCCATTGCAAGCTTAAAATGCTTGTCATGTCTAGGGGGTAGAGGAGTTTAATTAGCCTTTACACACTGGGATGTAAAAAATAAATGTAGCTTCTACAAAATGCCATGCAAAATGAAGGCCTTTTTTATTTTCAATCTTTATTTATTTATTAATTACATCCAGAAATAAAACAAAAAAAAATGAACATTCATAGGGAAAAAAAAAAAAATGGTGCAACATTTGTCGTGAACCACAAATATTCAAACAGCTTCACAGTTAAACTATTATCCAGTATGCTGAAGAAAATAAAGCTCCAAGTTGCTTTAATGAAAAGGTCATGACCAGGTGGGGACAGCCCAACCCCGACCCCGCCGCTTAACTGTAAATGTGGCAGCGGGGCCTGTGGCCCCCGACCAAGATGACTGGCCAATAAATGTGCCCACAAAGTCGCCATGAAGGGGCTGCCCCATTGAGGTGCGGGTCAAACCGCGTCAGGTATTGGAAGCATACGTATTGATAAACCACCCTCAAATGAAGGCCTTTTTTAAGCTTCTTGATAGTGATAACCAGGTTCACTCCCCTGACCATTATATATTTGTTATAATGGAATATTTTCTGCTATTCTCAGAGGTCAGTAAGTCACCTTGCCACCACTGGAGTTCTTAGATGCCGCTATTGTGAAAGATCCAGCAATGATGTGCTGTTAAAAAACAAAGAATAATTAAGTGTTATAATGATGTAGCACCTTCCTAAATAGGTGCTAGGAAAACACATTTGTGGCTCTGTTCTGCTTCTCAGGAGAGACAGATCTGTTAGTTTAGGTGCGCTAATCAATCAAATTGTGTAAAAGTTCAAATGAAATCACATGAATGATATCAAACATGAAAGAAGGGTCTGGAATAAAACCGACCAAATGTGCTTAAGGGTCATACATAACAGTGAATAAAATAAAAAACTGCTGGTACAAATAACATTGATACACAAATATTGCCGTGAATTCACCAGTGAATATCAAAAAATTTGGGTGACAACACAAATGAAATCGTGACAGAAACAGTCCCAAATAATATACAAAATGAAATCCAATTGACAATGTCCGTGATGAGACCGCTGAGTTAAGATGAGAAAGCCAAGTGAATAGTGTTCAGTATCCCACCACCAGCATAGCTTCTTACCAGAAAGATGAATAATAAGGTCATGTAAATGAGAAGATCCACTCCAGAGAACACACACCAAAAGCAAGCAAAAGGGATATCCACTAATGCCTCCCGGGTGAGGTGGGAGGAGGTAAGCCTCTTACCAGATTTAAATATGTGTAGGGCTGTAATCAAACGAACACTCCTCTCCTTACTAGAATGTGACAATGGATGGATTCCTGATGGGTAATCGCTGCTCTTGTCCTCAATAAAAATGGGGAAAGAAGAGGGACCGCCAATAGTGCATTATCATAGATACCATTTATTGAAGAGTAAAATTGCACTTACATGCATGAAGACAATACACGCTTTCGGTCACCCTTGCAGGATTACAGATGACAGCAGTCGCCTGCAGTGCGGACCGCCGTATTACGCTGTGAGTGATGACGCGGCGCCTCCTCTCTCTAGAGGCACATGGAGATGAGTGACGCTTGCAAGAACCCTGTGACAGGTATCCAGCCATATAAATAGTGTTTAAATGAGAGTGCCCTTCCTTACTTAACTAAGTACTAAGACACAAAATTCATATAAATCCCAAAAATGTGTCCTATTTCTCTCAAAGTGGCCCTCTTACAATACCAAAGCTTTAAAAACGAAAAAACAAACACAAGGGCGCACTGGCCTAGTGCATTATCCTCTACAAAGATTTGTTCAAATAAAAGGTATAAAAATACTCACAAACGAGTTCTTGGTAAAAGCACATCAAATAGATACGTTGTCATCCGCATCAAGATCAAAGGCCAAACCCCTGAAGCTGGAAAGGCTTACGCGTTTCGAGGCTTAGCCTCTTCCTCAGAGCCTTCACGTTCCAGTAGTTTTAAAAATTGCTTTTATTTTGTTTTCATTTATTTTATTCTGCAACTTTCATTAACATAACTCCCACTGATCCTGCCATGAAGGCGCTTATTTGGACCTGTTATAGGGTGATAACATCCCTGTATACTGCAATATCAGTGTCACATGCTCCCCTGGTAGAGACTACAAGTGGTGGTGCCCACACACTTTGTGCAGGTATGGTCCACTGTTGCCAGTAGGGATGATCGAACGGTTTGAGTCGACCATCAGTTCGACCCGAACATTGGCTGTTCGAAATTCGGCCGAATTTCAAACTTTTTGCCGGAAAAGTTCGGAATTCGGCGACCAGAACGGCCCAAAATGCCTGGGTCAGGAAATGGGCTTAAAAAGCCTGTGATTGGCCCAGAAACATTAGGAAAAGCTGATTGGAGTGACTAGGGGGTCCAGAGGCCAATCATTAGTGAATACGCCCCCCAGTATATAACCTAGCCCCGCCAAATCTCTAGCACAGTAATACAGGGGCTGTGGAATAGAGTGCAAGCATTAGTGTTACTCCTGCTGTTCTTTTAGTGTGAGGAAAGGGATATGCAGTGTAGTTAGTGTTCTGTATAACATTATAGTTAGATTTAATAATTTCGTTTCTGTAGGGACAGTAAAAGTGTTAGGGTGACCGTAGTGACCAGACCCTGCCATACCAAGGTGACCCTAATGAAGTTTAGCTGACTTAGCCTGCCATACCAAGGTGACCCTAATGAAGTTTAGCTGACTTAGCCTGCTGCCATACCAGGGTGACCGAACTCAGGGTGACCATAATGTAGTTTAGAGTGAACTGACTCTACTATGCCAGGGTGACCAAACTCTTCCATGCCAAGGTGACTGTAATGTAGTTTAGGGTAAATTGACTCTGCTATGCCAAGGTGACCATAATGTAGATATATATATGGAATCAAAAATTACACTTTCATTAGGATTTAGGTTTTCCCTGCCCACAGCTTGCTTAACCACTTGCCGACCGCCCGCCGCATATATACTGCGGCAGGCAGGCTCAGCTGCGCGAATCGCCGTACCTGTACAGCAGTTTGTGGGAGAACTCCTGGGGGAAGAGCGCGTGTCCCCGCCTCCTTGCATCGGCCCCCACTACGCAGCAGGGATGCCAATCCACGAGGCCGGCGGCTGCGATTGCTGCTGTGCACCCACGATCGCTCCCCGCTGAGAGAGAACACTGGTCAGCTGTTGTAAACACAGCAGACCGTTCTTCTCTCTGAAATGATCACAGAGCGTCTGTGATCCTCCTATATAGGATCACAGGTCTCTGAGTTCATTTAACAAGTCCCTCCCCCATACAGTTAGAAAACACTCACCTAGGCTCACACTTAACCCTTTGATCGCCCCTGGGTTAGCCCCTTCCCTGCTAGTGTCATTAGTACAGTAACAGTGCATATTTTTAGCACTGATTACTGTAGTAATGTCACTGGTCCCCCCAAAAGTGTCAAAAATGTCAGTTAGGGGTCCGATCTGTCCGCCGCAATGTGGCAGTCCCGCTAAAAATCGCCGCCATTACTAGTAAAAAAAAAGAATGACAAATCTTTCCCCTAGTTTGTAGACTCGATAACTTTTGCGCAAACTAATCAAAATGCACTTATTGGGATTTTTTTTACCAAAAATATGTAACAGAATACAAATTGGCCTAAAATGATGAAAAAAATAGATTTTTACATTTGGGGGGGGGGGGGGGGGGAATGTTATATAGCAGAAAATGAAAAACGGAATTTTTGTAAAATCTTACCTGTAAAATTCCTTTCTCTGAGTCCTCCGACAGTCGCCGCCTCTTCATATTCGTCACTATTGGGGTTATTGACCTTTGCTCCGTAGGAGTAGCTAGGCAACAGAATATGTTAATATCAAAGCTCTTAGCATATCCCCCCCCCCCCTAGGGGGTGGTCCCCTCAGTCAATACCCTCCTGCTTCCTGCATTCCTACCTCAGTTTCAGTAGCATAGCAGTAGAGTACATAAACAAACCCCAAAAGAGGGGCGGGGGCGGCGACTGTCGGAGGACTCAGAGAAAGGAATTTTACAGGTAAGATTTTACAAAAATTCCGTTTTCTCTTACGTCCTCCGACAGTCGCCGCCTCTTCATATTCGTCACTATTGGGGACGTCCCAAAGCAGTGTAGACCTGAGGGGTGGGAAAAAAACGCAGCCGCGCCTAAGGCAACGCAGTACCCACATCAGAAAAAAACAAACCTTACCAAAGGAAGGAAACCAACTGGGCAACTGGAAAAAAACTTGCTCAACAGGAGCAACAACCCAGGAAGAACAAGTAACCTAGGGATAAAAACATCCCAACAGCCAAGGACCCAAAAATAAGGGACCCTAAGGCCTTGCCGCACTAAGAACCTTGCGGCCAAAGGAAGCATCTGCCGATGCCTGAACATCCACTTTGTAGAATTTTGAGAAGGTGTGAACGGACGACCAAGTCGCCGCCTTACACACCTGGGCCACAGAAGCTCGATGATGACAGGCCCAAGACGTACTCAGAGATCTGGTAGAGTGCGCCTTCACAGGCATGGGGGGAACTTTCCCATTCAAAGCATAGGCCTGTCTGATCCATTTGGCGATGGTAGAAGCCGACGCCCCTCTGGAAGGACAAATAGAGAATCCGTTTTGCGAAAAGACTCAGTCGACGACAGATAAACCCTGATCGCCCGAACAACATCCAAGGAGTGCAAGGCCACCTCCTTTGGATGTTTAGGCTTCGCGCAAAGCGAAGGCAAGACAATGTCCTCATTAAGGTGAAATTCCGAAATCCTTTTCGGAAGAAAAGACGGGTTAGGTCGCAAGACCACCTTATCCAAATGAACCACCAAATACGGAGATCTGCAAGACAAAGCTGCCAGCTCCGACACTCTGCGAGCCGAAGTGATCGCCACCAAAAAAGCGACCTTCTTGGACAACATAGACAACGAGATCTCCCTGATCCTTTCAAAAGGAGCATGTTGCAACACGGACAGAACAAGGTTCAAGTCCCATGGAGGCAAAGGCTCCCTCCTATGAGGGACCAGATGTCGCACCCCTTGAACAAAAGTGCTAACCAAGGAATTAGACGCCACAGGGCGTTGAAAGAGAACGGCCAGCGCAGAAATCTGACCCTTAATCGTGGCCAACGCCAAACGCTGGTCCACGCCCGTTTGAAGGAAAGCCAACACTCTTGATACCGAATACGAGCGAGGGGAATACCCCCTGGACTCACACCAGGCAAAATAGGCCTTCCAAGTACGGTAGTAAACCTTCCCCGAAAGAGGTCTTTCTAGCCTTGATCAAAGTGTGAATGACCTCAGGGGAGAGACCCCTATCCTTCAGGACCTCGCTTTCAACAGCCAGGCACTCAAAGCGAGGGACTGCAAAGCAGGATGGAATATCGGCCCTTGAGACAGGAGATCTTCTCGAAGAGGCAGACGCCACGGAGCGTCGATCGCCAGATTCACGAGATCTGCGTACCAAGACCGGCGAGGCCAGTCTGGCGCCACCAGAATCACCGTGTGCGGTTCCGAGGCTAACCTGCGAAGGAACCTGGACAGCAGCTGAATCAGCGGAAAGGCATACCTCAGAAGATACTGATGCCAGGGAGCCACTAACGCGTCTGCTCGAGGATCGCGCGTCCTTGCCACGAACCTTTCCACCTTGTAGTTTAGACGAGACGCGAACAGGTCCACATCTGGTGAACCCCACTTCGCGCACAACATCTGGAAGACATCCGGGTGAAGGGACCATTCCCCCTGGTACAGGGTCTGGCGACTCAGATAATCCGCCTGCCAGTTCTCCACCCCCGGAATGTGAACTGCCGTTATCGCCGGGACGTGTGTCTCGGCCCAAGACAGAATGTCGGCCACTTCCCGAGCCGCGCGGGCACTCCTGGTGCCCCCTTGGTGGTTGATGTAGGCCACCGCAGTGGCATTGTCTGTCTGCACCCGAACCGGACGGCCCTGCAGTCTGTCCATCCAACGCCGAAGGCAGAGATTTATCGCTCGCAATTCCAGAATGTTGATCGGAAGGGAGGATTCCTCCTCCGACCAAGTTCCCTGGGCGGACAGAACGCCCAGAACACCACCCCAGCCCGACAGGCTGGCATCCGTGGTGATCACCGTCCACGAGAAAGGGCGAAAAGACTTGCCCCCCGACACCGCCGGGGACTGCAGCCACCACAGAAGATCCCTTCTGGTGCGATGGCTCAATGAAACCTGGAGATCCAGAGATTGCGGTCGCCCGTCCCACCTGGACAGAATCTCCGCTTGGAGACCCCGCGTGTGAAACTGGGCGAAGGGAATCGCCTCGAAAGCCGAGACCATCAGCCCCAGACACCTCATACACGTCCGGAGGGACGAGCACTGACGGTCCCTGAGGGACATGACTTCTTCCTGAAGCGTCCTGAGCTTGTCTTCCGGCAGGAAGACCTTCGCCTGAACAGAGTCCAGGATCATTCCCAGGTAGGGAAGACGAACCGACGGACACAGCGTCGACTTCGGAAAATTTATCGTCCAACCAAACTCCTGTAGAGTCTGCATCGTGACGGACAGGTCGTTCACCAGACCCTGACTGGTCGCAGACCGAACCAGAATGTAGTCCAGATACCCCAGGACAGAGATGCCCTGAGCTCTCAACAAAGCCAGAACCGGCGCAAGCACCTTGGTGAACACCCGCGGAGCCGAAGCGAGAACAAAGGGTAACGCCACGAACTGGTAGTGATCCTCCGCAATGGCGAATCGAAGGTACCTCTGGTGACCCTCGAAAATGGGGATATGAAGATACGCATCCTTCAGATCGATGGACACCATGAATTCCCCCGGAACCAGGGCAGCCACCACCGAGCGCAGGGATTCCATGCAGAACTTGCGAACCCGCACAAAGCGGTTCAGAGCTTTCAAGTCCAGAATTGGACGTACCTTGCCCTCCTTTCTGGGCACAGTGAACAGATTTGAATAAAACCCCCGGAACCTGTCCCGAAGAGGCACCGGAACCACCACGCCCTGGGCCCGCAAGTCCCGCACCGCCAGGTGCAGATCCTGCAAGCACTCCGGAGACAGCTGAAGATTCGAGGGAAAAAATCTGCTCGCCGGCCGAGAGAGAAACTCAATCTTGTATCCAGATCGAACGATTTCCTGAACCCACCTGTCCCGAACGCGGACCAGCCAGGGTTGAAGAAAACCGAGCAAACGTCCCCCCACCCCAGAACTGGGTGAGGGCGCCCCTTCAGGCCGCATTGTTATGGGCAGTGGACCCGGACTGGCCCGACTTCTGCTTACCTGCCCACGGCTTCTTCTGGGAGCCTTGGCCTTTGAAGGGCTTGCCCTTATAGTACGACCGAAAGGCACGAAAGGACCCCTGAGAGGGTCTAAATGAGGTAGTCTTCTTACCACGAACAACTTTAGACTTGTGAGTCTGGGGTAAGAGCGTGCTCTTACCCCCGGTAATTCCCTTTATCAGAGTATCCAAAGAATCGCCAAAAAGGCGAGATCCCGCATAGGGCAAATTAGCTAAAGTCTTGCGAGAAGCTTGGTCAACAGACCAACACTTTAGCCATATCAGACGGCGTGTCAACACCGCCACACTTTGGACGCGTGCAGCCAAAGGGACTAAATCCAAGTCCGCATCACACAAATACATGACACCCTGATGAATTTGATCCACCATAGCCAAAGTTGTCGGCGGGGCAGAGTCAGCCACCAGGATGCGCCTGAGCACCTGCGTCCAATCCGGGACAGCCTGGGCTGCCATAAGGGAAGCAAAAATAGGTTTCAGCATGGAACCAATAACCGTATAAGTATGACGGGCAAGAGATTCTAATCTCCTGTCCGTGGGGTCCCGGAACACCGGGGTATCCTCCGCCAGAATCGCAGTAGACTTATTCAAAATAGCCACCGCGTGATCCACCTGAGGTGGTACACACCAAGGCTCATCAGTAGCGGGCGTAAAGGGGTAACGCAGCTTGAACCTACTCGGCACAGCAAAAGGCTTCTTTAAATTGCGCCATTGCTCATCAACAGCGCGCTGAAATTCCGCAGAGCAAGGAAAAAACCTGCGATGTTTTGCGTTTCCTCTGCGTCCCATAAGAGGACAGCAAAGCAGGAGGACATGGTTCCTCCTCCAAATTCAGCGTGTGCTTGATAGAAGCAACCAACTCATCCATGAGTGCAAGCTCTTCAGACGAGCCAGGGGGGGGGGGGGATTATCAACCCTTTCTACCTCAGCCTCCCCCTCAGACCCCACAAGGTCTAGAAATGAACGGGACCCTGAGAAGGGTCCACCAGCCATAGCAGCCCCATCGCCCTCTGAATCAGAGGAAATTGACACTCTGGGCCGTTTTGTGGATCGATCAGCCACAAGCATCTGCACCTGAGCAGCTAGGTTTGCCACAATAGCAGCCAAATCAGCCCCCTCGGGGGAAGCAGCAGCCCCTTGGCCCCCCACCAGGGTGGGAGGAAACTTGCTTTCCTGAGAATCCATGCCCCAGTGTTTTAGGAAAAAAAGGAGTACTGCCCCTTTAAGATAGCGGCGAGCGTAGCCCACCGCACCCACTGACCCCCACAGGGAGAAGAATACTAGGCAAGGAATACAGGAATATGGAAAGGTAAAACCTGGAGAGATCACACAGGCTGCTGCACCGATCGTTGTCCCAGAGCAAAAGGAAGTGATGCAAGACTGACCGCCCCTATAAAGCCTATGTAAGGCTACACAAACATGGCCGCCGGCAGGGGACTTCACAGGTAGATAGAGAACAGCACTGACATGTGGCCTGAGCGATCGCCGCGCTTACCACACAGGACCGGCCACCTAAGCTTGCTGCAAAAAAATGGCGGACCGCAGCAGCGGTCGCCGCACAGTATGCCCAAAACATGTCTCACAAGCATGTCCCACACAGCATACCGCATGTCTCACAGATAACACAGCCTGTCACACAGAGCAGAGCAGAGCAGGAGAGCCCCCCCCCCCCTTGCAGCCCACAGAAAGGCAGCTATACCTGACAGGGAGCTCAACATATTACACAGACATGCAGGGTCCCACAGTCCCAGACTGACACCCAAAATAGACAGGTCCCCACACAGAATACACTTACCATCCGGATGACGTGGGGAGCCCGCACAAGCGATCAAACTGCTGCACCAAGGACAGGGAGAGTCGCAGCCAGGACGCAGTGGAACTGCGGTGCGAAACCGCAAATGCCGTCCGGTGAGGTAGCCACCTCACCGCAGCATCCCTGCAGCAAACAGGGATGGGTCGTTCAATATGCCAGGGAAACCTGAGCTGAACGCTCGATGGCAGGCTGGGAAGCCACTGGCCCTGAGAACCCTGAGGATCCTGGAAAGCCAGCCCGAGACCCAGCACCGCACGATCATCTTCATCCGAAGAACTAACTAATGCTGAAAAATAACAGCTAAGTAAAAGAAAGAGAGAAATACTTGAAATAAAATTAAAAAAAAAGGATAGAAGGCTGAGACTGAAAAGCCCCAGCACAGGAACCCAGCTAACTTCTAAGCTAGGCAAATTGAAACTGAGGTAGGAATGCAGGAAGCAGGAGGGTATTGACTGAGGGGACCACTCCCTAGGGGTGGGATATGCTAAAAGCTTTGATATTAACATATTCTGTTGCCTAGCTACTCCTACGGAGCAAAGGTCAATAACCCCAATAGTGACGAATATGAAGAGGCAGCGACTGTCGGAGGACGTAAGAGAAAATAGTTTTTTTTTTCCCCAGAATTATCGCTCTTTTTTTGTTTATAGCGCAAAAAAAAAAAAAAAAAAAAAATCACACAGGTGATCAAATACCACCAAAAGAAATCTCTATTTGTGGGAAAAATAGGACATTGATTTTATTAAGGTACACGACTGCGCAATTGTCCGGTAAAATAACGCAGTGGTGAATTACAGAAAATGGCCTGGTCATTAAGGGGGAAATCCTTTCCGATCCAAAAGTGGTTAAAGCCTTACCAATGCATAATAAAAGCCTGCTATACAGTCTGCTGTGCTGTCTGGCAGAGGTGTATGAACCCCAACTGTTAAAAAACATTTAGGAGAAGTAATGAGAACATTTGATACTTGATAGTTACTTTCTATATATCTCTATATTGAAACTACCAACATCCAGGCGCTAAGAGGATGTAATTGAGGGTGTGAAGCCGAAGAAAGGTCACTAACCCAGCTGCTCAGACTATTCCACATGAAGTTGTGGAATGACAATCCAAAAGAAACACACAACTCAGAGCGCTATATGAAAAATGACCACAAGATGGTGCTATAATGTATCGCTATGACAGTTCTCTGTGGTAAGATCTCATAAATAAATCATATGTTCAAATAATTCAAAAATAAATAAAATGTTAATTTCAAATTCAAAGACGACATCATGAGCCTTGTAGGGTAAAATATTTTACAACGGTAAGCTTGTGTAAGCCTGTATGATGTGGGAAGAGCATAAGATGTTGCATACCAGCCCATGGAGGTGGAGGAAACCCAGGAGGACTGTTGTATTATTCAATCGATGATATGCCCAGGGGAACTTAAGGGGGGCTCCAGGGGGGGTTCCCACCAATGAATGGATAAGGGGAGCAGTGGCCTACAAAGCGCTGGAGATGTCACAGCGGGCTTGAAGCGACCAATTAGGAACTGCTGGAGAGTTGGGAGGATGCCACACCCACTGGACCAAAACAAGGCTTGGATGGCATGCTACCAGGTTACCCTCATAGGTGGGGTTTCCTCCACCTCCATGGGCTGGTATGCAACTTCTTATGCTCTTCCCGCATCATACAGGCTTACACAAGCTTACAGTTTTAAATGATTTTACCCTACAAGGCTTATGATGCCGTCTTAGAATTCTAATAAACATTTAATTTAATCTTGGATTATTTGAACATATGATTGATTTGTGAGATCTTACCACAGACAACTGTCATATGGAGACATTACAGCACCATCTTGTGGTCATTTTCCATATAGCGCTCTGGTTTGTGTTTCTTTTAGATATCTCTATATTGCCCAACTATAAGAGAGAATGATGAATGACTACAATGGGATCATTTGAGAAAAAATATCCATGTGTGGCTGTCTTCCAGCTTGCTATACACATACTGGCTGAGCGGAAATACAAATACTGTGGCAGGTGAACCCATTCATGTTTTTGTATTTTACAAGTGTATTTAGCTGGTTGAGAAAAAAATTAAACTAGAGCGCTCGGTAATTAAATGGAATAGAAATCAACACATCCAATAAAAAATGTTGAAAAAAAACAAAAAATATACAGGTGAAAAATAAATGTGCAACACCTCAAAAGTAAAGGGCGATGACATGCATTATAATAAAATATTATATAAGGTGAATAATTCCAAAAATAATTAAATGTGACACGGGAATCTTCACTGAAGTGTTCCATATATTATATATATCCTTTCTTAAAGGTCAGCAGGTTCAGACATCCCATGTAGCACAACATGACCCAAACAATGCAGTGTGATGGCTCCTTACCGACTTCCCAGCGAAAATTAGCATATAAGTCTATATCAAATCACTGGAAAAAGGTCCACGAGCCACAGTGTCGTCCCAACACTCAATGTGACACCACGTGTTAACAAAATAAACGTGCCTCTTACCAAATAACCATAAAGGAAAGCTTGGAATAAAGGGACCACAGTGGGACCGCGGAGATGGATGAAGGTGGGTTAAGCTGTTACTATCCACACAGGCGGCCTCGCAGGGGCTCTCTCATATAAACAGATGCTGCTCCTATACAGTAACCCTAATAGGCGCTGGATAATAGACTACAGCACTGTGCCATTAACAGCTAAACCCACCTTCATCCATCTCTGTGGTCCCTTTATGGGAATCATTATTCCAAGCTTTTGTTTATAAATAGATATATACATATATAAAACTCCAAAGTGACTGTGCACTGTGTGCAAAACTGCAAATGAACAATATCAGTCCTTCATGCATATATCGTGACTAATCACAAGTGAGTCAATAATGTTCAATTGACTTAAAAAGTGTTCTTATGATTGATAGGTGACAATACTTGGTGTAAACTTCTGTGGGATAATCCAAAAAAGTGCTCTTTGTGCTTAAAGAGGTTGTAAACCCATACAACTTTTTTTTTTTTTTTGCAACCTGAAAGAGAAACACATAATGAGCTAGTATGCACAGCATACTAGCCTATTATGAAATACTTACCTTAGAATGAGCCCCGCCGTGCCGCCCGCTTACCTGTATGACGGGCGACATGTCCAGTATCTGATTGGCCGGATGCCGCGGTGACGTCACTCCCACGCACGTGCGTGGGAGCCGACAGTCACGGCACCAGCGGCCGTTCCTTCAGAGCGCATGCGCCAGTGATGTCACTGGCTGCATGTAAGGTAAATATCTCCTAAACGGTACATGTTTTGGAGATATTTACAGTACCTATAGGTAAGCCTTAATATAGGCTTACCTATAGGTAAAAGTGTCAGAGGAGACTTTACTTCCTCTTTAATAAAGTGACCATGAACAACACTTGATATAAGCTCCAGTGGGATTAGTGCATCTATGTTGCCTCCACCGCAATCACAGCCCACTTACCAGATGACCCCTTGAGTACCAGATGACATACTGAAGTATGTACTGTGACATACTGAAACAGAGCATGATCCCCTCCTATCGGAGACTGGGCCGCAGGGCAGTATTCCAACATGATAATGATCCCAAACACACCTCCAAGATGACCACTGCCTTGCTAAAGAAGCTGAGGGTAAAAGTGATGGACTGGCCAAGCATTTCTCTAGACCTAAACCCTATTGAGAATCTGTGGGACATCCTCAACTCGAAGGTGGAGGAGCACAAGGTCTCTAACATCCACCACCTCCGTGATGTCGTCATAAAGGAGTGGAAAAGGACTCCAGTGGCAACCTGTGAAGTTCTAGTGAACTCCATGCCCAAAAGGGTTAAGGCAGTGCTTGAAAATATTGGTGGCTACACAAAATATTGACACTTTGGGCCCAATTTGGATATTTTGACTTAGGGGTGTACTCCCTTTTGTTGCCAGCAGTTTAGACATTAATGGCTGTGTGTTGAGTTATTTTGAGGGGACAGCAAATTTACACTGTTATACAAGCTGTACACTCAATACTTTGCATTGTAGCAAAGTGTCATTTATTCAGTGTTGTCACATAAAAAGATATAATAAAATATTTAAAAAAATGTGAGGGGTGTACTCACTTTTGTGAGATACTTAATATATTAATATAGACACACACAGGGCAAAAACAAAAAAACAGAAAATTGAATTGGAATGACGTGTGATGACGAAACCAGGACATGTGTATGTGTATACCTGATACGCATTGGGAAGGACAAAGGACAAAATTGTTCACCGGATCAAGTATGCTATAGATGACGGTTATGATTGGTGATTTATCCTTGACCACTTACGGACCGCCCACTGTGTATTTACGAAGCTACTTTGATGTTAATTACCGGGGTTATGGCAATGTACATGGTAATCTCTGTACGTTGCAAGGATTTTAACAAACATTGTTGCAGATTTCTAACGTTTATTGTTCTGAAGAAATCATTGTTTGTTCTTCTGTGCCTCTGTGATGAGTGGATCAAATGGGAGTGGTTTCATAATTATCTGTCAGCTGTGGCAGCTGCAGGGCTCTAATGAGGAAATCCGCTGGACCTGCATCCCTTTAGACATGTTCCTATTGGGAGTATCTCACCAAAAATGAAATTTTGTTGCAGGGGATGCCAGAAATCTGACTTTTATCTTATGCATACTTCTGGGAAAATTGGTGAGCCACACATAAGCAGGACATTTCTTTTTCTGGGGTGTGGTCAGTACACAATCTGTGTACAAAACAGCTTCAGGTAGCCATATTGCATTGCATTTTCATAAGATTGCAGATTGAAAAGGAAAGGTCATTTTTAATAACATTCAATTACAATATGAATGTGTCACAGTTGTATACGCTATATTGTTTTTTCTTTATTTGTTATTTTATTCCCCCCACGAAAGTGGAGTTACCCTTTAAGGGAGGGCTCCTTTCTAAGGGAGGGCCCTGCCAAAAGGGGGCTACAAGGGCAAGAAAGGAGTTTAAAAAAAAAAAATACGTCAAGTTCTTCCACCTCCGATTCGCTCACCCTGGTCTTTATGGACCTTGCTTTGTGCACTGATGCGCAGTCATGTTGGAACAGGAAGGGGCCATCCCCAAACTGTTCCCACAAATTTGGAAGCATGAAATTGTCCAAAATGTCTTGGTATGCTGACGTCTTGAGTTCCATTCACTTGAACTAAAAGACCAAACTTACTCCTAAAAAACAACCCCACACCATAATCCCCCCCCCCCCCTCCACCAAATTATTTAGACCAGTGCACAATCAAGGTCCATAAAGGCATGGATGAGAGAGTTTGGGGTGGAGGAACTTGACTGGCGTACACAGAGTCCTGGTCTCAACCCAAAGGGACACCTTTGGGATGAATTAGAGACTGTAAGGCAGGCCTTCTTGTCCAACATCAGTGCCTGACCTCACAAATGCGCTTCTGGAAGAATGGTCAAACATTCCCATAGACACACTCGGACTACTAAACCTTGTGGACAGTCTTCCCAGAAGAGTTGAAACTGTTATAGCTGCAAAGGGTGGGCCAACTCCATATTGAACCCTACTTACTAAGATTGGGATGACATTAAAGTTCATGTGCGTGTAAAGGATGTGCGTGTAAAGGCAGGCGTCCCAATACTTTGGTGATATAGTGTATGTCAACCATGACTGTCTGACAGGATTGGACTCACCTTAGCAACACTGTTATTCATATAATCTCTACCCTGGTCTTCTATCATTTTCTTTGCAAGGTAGACATGAATACCCTAAGACAGAAGGTAGAGTGTTAGAGTTACAGTACTGTGCAAAAGTTATAGGCAAGTGTGACGAAATGCTGTAGTAAGTAAGAACGCTTTAAAAAAATATACAGTATATTTTCAAATCTTTCTTTTTATCAATTTACAAAATTAAAACGTAAGAGAACAGAAGAAAAATCTAAATCAAATCAATATTTGATGTGACTACCTTTTGGTTTCAAACCAGCATTAACCACTTTACCACCGGAGGATTTTGCTGTCTTACGTCCAGGCCACTTTTTGCGATTCGGCTCCGTGCGACTTTAACGGACAATTGCGCGGTCGTGCGACGCCGTACCCAAACAAAATTTACGTCTTTTTTTCCCCACAAACAGAGCTTTCTTTTGGTGGTATTTGATCACCTCTGCGATTTTTACTTTTTGCGCTATAAACAAAAAAAGAGCGTAAATTTTGAAAAAAACAATACTTTTCACATTTTTTTCATATGAAATCCCCCCCCCCCCCCCCAAAAAAAAATGTAAAAATCAAAATTGTTTTAAATTTTTGGCCAATTTGTTTTCTGCTACCTATGTTTGGTAAAAAAAAAAAAAAATCACAATAAGCGTATTTTGATTGGTTTGCGCAAAAGTTATTGCGTTTACTAACTAAGGGAAAGATTTCTGTCATTTTTGGGGCTTTTTTTTTTTTAACGCGTAATGGCGGCGATCTGCGATTTTTTTTGCGGGACTGCGACATTGCGGCGGACAGATCGGACCCTTGACTGACATTCTTGACACTTTTGGGGGTACCAGTGACATTACTACAGTAATCAGTGCTATAAATATGCACTGTTACTGTAAAAATGACACTGGCAGGGAAGGGGTTGACACTGAGGGTGATCAAAGGAGTTAATGTATGCCTAAAAGTGATTGACTGGGGGGGGGGGGAGGGCTCTGTGATAGGCACAGAGAGATCGGGGTTTCAGCTTAGCTGAAACTCCTGATCTCTCCCTGCCTGTCTGACAGAAGACTCGCCTGCTTAGTTTACATAAGCAGGCGGGTCTTCTATCAGTTTCTCAGACGACTGCGGGAGGCCAGCTGTAATTGCCGCTGCTCCTCCCATGGCCCACCTTCCGCTGTGTCTAAACACCTCATGCCTCGGCCTCGTGTACAAAATCACATAGACCTATGTGATTTTGCGCAGCCGAGCTGCCCTGCCCCAGTAATACTGCCGCAGTAATACTGCAGTTGCTGGTCAGCAAGAGGTTAAAGACCCCCCAGCATTGGTGTCAGTGGATGAAATAAAGACCCCCAGCATTGGTGTCAGTGGACTCATTAAAACCCGCAGCACGGATGACATTGAACGCATTAAAACTCCCAGCATTGATGTCAGTGGACGCATTAAAACCCCCAGCATTGATGTCAGTGGACGCAATAAAAACCCTGAGCATTGATGTCAGTGGACGCAATAAAAACCCCGAGCATTGATGTCAGTGGACGCAATAAAAACCCCGAGCATTGATGTCAGTGGACGCAATAAAAACCCCCCCATCATTGATGTCAGTGGACGCAAACCCCCCCCCATCATTGATGTTAGTGGACGCAATAAAACCCCCCAGCATTGATGTCAGTGGACGCATTAAAACCCCCAGCATTGATGTCAGTGGACGCAATAAAAACCCCGAGCATTGATGTCAGTGGACGCAATAAAAACCCCGAGCATTGATGTCAGTGGACGCAATTAAAATCCCCCCCATCATTGATGTCAGTGGACGCAAACCCCCCCCCCCAATCATTGATGTTAGTGGACGCAATAAAACCCCCCAGCATTGATGTCAGTGGACACATTAAAGATGCCCAGCATTAATGTCAGTGAATGCATTTATAGACCCCCAGCATTGATGTTAGTGGACGCATTACATCACCCCCCCATCATTGATGTCAGTGGACGTATTTATAGACCCCCCAGCATTGGTGTCAGTGGACGCAAAAAAGATCCCCACCATTGATCATCAGTGCACACATTAAAACTCCCCGGTATCGGTGCCGGCGGACGCATTAAAAACCTGGTCAAGAAGCCATATAAGGTCATATGTATAGCTTATACCTTTCTGATGTAAGGCTTGAGGAATGCAGGATGACCAAGCCCACCCTTCCCCTTAAAAGGTGAAATCACTGTCCAAACAATGGATAAGCGAGCCCTTTCTCCTCAGGAATGTGAATGTCATATTGTTGCTTACAAGGGTGTTGGCCAGGGGTGTTTTTTTCCATTTACAAGTCTAAATACCACTGCCCAAACTGGTAAGACTTTAGTCTCACCCAGAACAGCCATGAGGCAAGTGTCTGGTCCTCATTACCTGTGCCATGTTGCATAATAGCAAATGGGACTCCATGGAAGGAAACGTCTTTAGTTAAGTATTCTTGTTAGATTTTCTTTATCTTTATCTGTATCTGTCATTACTTTTAATAAATGTTATACTTTTAAGTATGTGTGTGATCTCTCTTTGCACATATTGAACACAACCCCAAAAACATGACAAAACAAACCCCCAGCATTGATGTCAGTGGACGCATTAAAGACCCCCAGGATTGATGTCAGTGGACATAATGACCCCCCAGCATTAATGTCAGTGGACGCATTAACCACTTAAGCCCCAGCCCTATTTCGGACACTTTTTGTTTAAAGTTAAAACCAGTATTTTTTCCTAGAAAACTACTTAGAACCCCCAAACATTATGTATATTTTTTTAGCAAAGACTCTGGAGAATAAAATGTCGGTCATTGCAAAACTTTTTGTCAAGCGGTATTTGCGCAGCGGTCTTTAAAACGCCATTTTTTTGGAAAAAAATTGAAAAATCACATTTCACTGCATTTAAAAAATACTAAACAGTAAAGTTAGCCCATTTTTTTTTGTATATTGTGAAAGATGATGTCACGCCGAGTAAATAGATACCCAACATGTTACGGTTTAAAATTGCGCCCCCCCGTGGGATGGCGACAAACTACGGTCAATAGAGATCTCAATCTGCGACGCTTTAAATTTATTTAACGGTTACCAGTTTAGAGGTAGAGTGTAGCTCTTTTTTTTAAATTATTGCGCACGCTCCGGCGATCGCGGCAATACCTCACATGTGGGGTTTGAACAGCGATTAAATTGCGTATACGTTTCTTTTTGTGCGCGAGCTAACGGTGACGGGGGCGGCAAATTTTTTTTTTTTTTTTTTTTCCTATTTATTTTTTATTTTTAAACTTTATTACAGGTTTTTTAAAAAAAAAAAAAAAAATCTGATCACTTTTATTGCTGTCACAAGCAATGTAAACATCCCTTGTGACAGCAATATGTGCGACAGGTACACTTTATGGAGGGATCGAGGGTCTAAAAGACTCTAGACCCCTCCACTACACTTCCCTGTATGCAAAACGCCAAAAACGGCATTTTTGCATACAGCCGTTTTTTAAATTTGCCGCCTTTTGCAGCACAGTAACCCGGAAGTGACGTCATGGACGCCGCCTCCGGGTTACGTCATTGGAGCCCCGATCGATGCCGTTTCCGGCATTCATCGGGACTCCATCCAGCCGGCGGACGTGCCTGCTGAGTGCTCTGGGCTCCCGGTGGGACGGGAGCCCCGGACAAAGCCCCTCCCGCCCCCCCCCCCCCCGGGTAACGATCGAGCGGCTCCCGAGCCGCATCGGTCGTTACCGACGGAAAGCCGACCGTCGGCTTCAAACCACGGTACCGGGATGATGAGGCATCATCCCGGTATAAACCCGCAAAGTGTACCGACGTATCGGTATGTTACTATGCGGTAAGTGGTTAAAGAACCCCAGCAATGATGTCAGTGGACGCATTAAAGACCCCCAGGATTGATGTCAGTGGACATAATGACCCCCCAGCATTGATGTCAGTGGACATAATGACCCCCCAGCATTGATGTCAGTGGACATAATAAAGACCCCCAGCATTGATGTCAGTGGACGCATTAAAGACCCCCAAGATTGATGTCAGTGGACACATTAAAGACCCCCAGGATTGATGTCAGTGGACATAAAAAAGACCCCCATCATTGATGTCAGTGGACGCATTAAAGAACCCCAGCATTTATGTCAGTGGACATATTAAAACCCCCAGCATTGGATGCATTACAACTCTCCAGCATTGATGTCTATTGATGCATTAACCACTTCTGGACCGGAAGGATTTGCCCCCTTAATAACCAGGCCATATTTTGTGATTCGGCACTGCGTTAATTTAACGAAGAATTGCGCAGTCCTGCGACGCTGTACATGAATAAAAATGATGTCCTTTATTTCCCACAAAAAGAGCGACAATTCTGAAAAAAAAAAAAAAATAAAAAAAAAAAAAACAATATTTTTCACATTCTGCTTTATAACATTAGCATTTTTTAACATTTTAGGCCAATTTGTTTTCTACTACATATTTTTGGTAAACAAAAATCACAATAAGCGTATTTTGATTGGTTTGCGCAAAAGTTATCGCGTCTACTAACTATAAGATTTATGTCATTTTTATTTATTTTTTTTACTAGTAATGGTCACGATCTGCGATTTTTAGCAGGACTATGACATTGTGGTGGACAGATCGGACCCCTGACTGACATTTTTGGGGGGACCAGTGACATTACCTCAGTAATCAGTGCCACAAATATGCACTGTTACTGTGCTAATGACACTGGCAGGGAAGAAGTTAACACTGAGTGATCAGGGGGTTAAATATGTACCTAGGAATGGGTTTCTAACTGTGGGGGGGGGGGGGGGTGTGGCTTGTGAAATGATCACAGAGACCTGTGTTCCTATAAAGCAGGATCACAGGGGCTCTATGATCATTCCAGGGAGAAGGAAGGACGGCTGTGTTTACAACAGCTGACCGTTCTTCTCTCTCAGCGGGGAACAATCCCGGGTGTCAAGACGGCAACCGGAGCCGCTTGCCCTGTGCATCGGCTTTCCCGCTGACGAGCGCTCGCCCTCTAGCTGCCTGCGCCTGAGCGACATATAGCTACGGCGGTTTGCCCAGGAGCGGCTGCCTGCCACAGTATAACTGCGGCAAGCGGATGTAAATTGGTTAAAGACCTCCAGCACTGAGATCAGTGAAGGCAATAAAGACCCCTCCCCCCAGCATTGATGTCAGTGGACGCATTAAAACCCCCCATTATTGATGTCAGTGAACGCAGTAAAGACCCCCAGGATTGATGTCAGTGGACATAATAAAGACCCCCCATCATTGATGTCAGTGGACGCATTAAAGACCCCCCAGCATTGATGTCAGTGGATGCAGTAAAGACCCCCATCATTGATGTCAGTGGATGCATTAAGGACCCCCAGCATTAATGTCAGTGGACGCATTAAAACTCCCCAGCATTGAGGTCAGTGGACGCATTAAAACCCCCAGCAATGATGTCAGTGGACGCATTAAAACCCCCAGCATTGGTGCCGGTGGACACATTAAAATGCCCAGGATTGATGTCAATGGATGCATTAAAACCCCCAGCATTGGTGTCTATTGATGCATTAACCACTTCTGGACCGGAAGGATTTGCCCCCTTAATAACCAGGCCATATTTTGTGATTCGGCACTGCGTTGATTTAACGAAGAATTGCGCAGTCCTACGACGCTGTACATAAATAAAAATGATGTCCTTTATTTCCCACAAATAGAGCTTTCTTTTGGTGGTATTTGATCACCTGTGCGATTTTTATTTTTTGCGCTATAAGGCCCCGTTCACACTGGGGCGATCCGACTTCCAGGGGCGACTTCCGAGGTCGCGGTGCAAGCAGCGCGCCGCGACCTCGGAGCGGCCGGCACGGACTTCATAACATTGAAGTCTATGCAGGTCGCTCCGGGTCGCCCCAAAGAAGCTCCGGACACTTTTTCTAAGTCGGAGCGACTATTAGAAGGGGTCCGCAGCTTCTCTATGGAAGGCGACCTAAGGCGACCTGTGAGGCGACCAGGTCGCCTCACAGGTCGCCCCAGTGTGAAGGGGGACTAAAACAAAAAAAAAAGAGCGACAATTCTGAAAAAAAAAAAACACAATATTTTTTACATTCTGCTATATAACATTCCCCAAAAAAAATTTAAAAATCTATTTTTTTTTTACATTTTTGGCCAATTTGTTTTCTGCTACATATTTCTGGTAAACAAAAATCACAATAAGCGTATTTTGATTGGTTTGCGCAAACGTTATCGCGTCTACTAACTATGGGAAAGATTTATGTCATTTTAATTTTTTTACTAGTAATGGTCGCGATCTGCGATTTTTAGCGGGACTACGACATTGCGGCGGACAGATCGGACACCTGACTGACATTTTTGACACTTCTGGGGGGGACCAGTGACATTACTACAGTAATCAGTGCTAAAATATGCACTGTTACTGTACTAATGACACTGGCAGGGAAGGGGTTAACACTGAGTGATCAGGAGTTAAATGTGTACCTAGAGGCGTGGCTTGTGAAATGATCACAGAGACCTGTGTTCCTATATAGCAGGATCACAGGGGCGCTATGATCATTCCAGGGAGAAGGAAGGCCGGCTGTGTTTTCAACAGCTGACCGTTCTTCTCTCTCAGCGGGGAACGATCGCGGGTGTCAGGCGGCAATTGGAGCCGCTTGCCCTGTGCATCAGCTTTCCCACTGACAAGCGCTCGCCCCCTAGCTGCCTGCTCGTGAGGCGGGCGGTCATAAAGTGGTTAAAGACCTCCAGCATTGAGTTCAGTGAACGCAATATAGACCCCCCTAAGCATTGATGTCAGTGGATGCAATAAAGACCCCCAGCATTGATGTCAGTGGATGCAATAAAGACCCCCAGCATTGATGTCAGTGAAGGCAATAAAGACCCCCCTAAGCATTGATGTCAGTGGATGCAATAAAGACCCCAGCATTGATGTCAGTGGATGCAATAAAGACCCCCAGCATTGATGTCAGTGGACGCAATAAAGACCCCCAGCATTGATGTCAGTGAACGCATTAAAAAACCCCAGAATTAATGTCAGTGGATGCATTTAAGATCCCCTAGCATTGGTGGCAGAGGCTGCATTATTAACCCCTAGCACAGGTGCCAGTATTATTAAATCCCTCCCCCACATTAACCCCAGCAACGATGTCAGTGGATGCATTAAACCCCCCCCCCCCCCCCCAGCACTCATGTGCAGGTGGACGCATTAAAACCCCCAGCATTGGTGTCAGTGGATGCAATAAAGACCCTCAGCACTGAATTCAGTGGGCACAATAAAACTCCCAGCATTGATGTCAGTGGATGCAATAAAGACCCCCAACATTGATGTCAGTGGACACATTAAAACCTGCAGCATGGATGACAGTGGATGCATTAAAACCCCCCATTATTGATGTCAGTGGACGCATTGAAGACCCCCAGCATTGATATCAGTGGACGCATTAAATAACCCCAGCATTGGTGTCAGTGGACGCATTAAAACCCCCAGCAATGATGTCAGTGAATACATTAATAGCCCCCACCATTGATGTCTGCGGATGCATTAAAGACCTCCAGCATTAATGTCAGTGGATGCATTAGAGACCCCCAAGCATTGGTGTCAGTGGACGCTTTAAAACCCCTCAGCATTGGTGTCAAGGGACTCAGTAAACACCCCCCTCCCCCAGCATTGGCGTCACTGGACGCATTAAAACCCCCCAGTATTGGCGTCAGCGGACGCATTAAAATTGACCAGAATTGGTTTCAGTGGACGCATTAAAAGCCCCCCCCCCCCCCCAGCATTGGTGTCAGTGGATGCATTACCACTTAAGCCCCGGAAGATTTTACCCCCATTCCGACCAGGGGGTATTTTGCGATTCGGCACTGCATGACTTTAACGGACAATTGCGCGGTCGTGCGACGCTGTACCTAAACGAATTTGGCGTCCTTTTTTTCCCACAAACAGAGCTTTCTTTTGGTGGTATTCGATCACCTGTGCGATTTTTTGATCACGCGCTATAAACAAAAAAAAGAGCGTCAATTTTGCAAAAATAGCAATATTTTTCACATTTTTTTATATGAAATTCCCCCCCAAAAAAAAGTAAAAATCGAAATTTTCGGCCAATTTGTTTCATGCTACCTATGTTTGGTAAAAAATATCGCAAAAAGCGTATTTTGATTGGTTTGCACAAAAGTTATCGCGTTTACTAACAAAGGGAAAGATTTTTGTCATTTTTGTTTTTTTTTTTTAACGCGTAATGGCGGCGATCTGCGATTTTTTTGCGGTACTGCGACATTGCTGCGGACAGATCGGACCCTTGACTGACATTTTTGACACTTTTGGGGTTACAAGTGACATTACTACAGTAATCAGTGCTAAATATATGCACTGTTACTGTAAAAATACACTGGTAGTGAAGGGGTTAACTTTATTTGGGAGGGAGGGGCTGTGTGTGTCCCTAGGGGCGTGCTTTCTACTGTGATTGGCTGTGGCTTGAGCTGTAAGGACACTGATCAACGAATCTACATAGTAGATCCATGTGATCAGTGTCTTTACAGCGACCCCCAGCATTGATGTCAGTGGATGCAATAAAGACCCCCAGCATTGATGTCAGTGGATGCAATAAAGACCCTCAGCATTGATGTCAGTGAAGGCAAAAAAAACCCCCAGCATTGATGTCAGTGAAGGCAATAAAGACCCCCAGCATTGATGTCAGTGGATGCAATAAAGACCCCTAGCATTGATGTCAGTGAAGGCAAAAAAAAACCCCAGCATTGATGTCAGTGGATGCAATAAAGACCCCCCGCATTGATGTCAGTGGATGCAATAAAGACCCCCAGCATTGATGTCAGTGGATGCAATAAAGACCCCCAGCACTGATGTCAGTAAAGGCAATAAAGACCCCCAGCATTGATGTCAGTGAAGGCAATAAAGACCCCCCTCAGCATTGATGACAGTGGATGCAAAAAAGACCCCCAGCATTGATGTCAGTGGATGCAATAAAGACCCCCAGCATTGATGTCAGTGAAGGCAAAAAAGACCCCCAGCATTGATGTCAGTGAAGACAATAAAGACCCCCAGCATTGATGTCAGTGGATGCAATAAAGACCCCCAGCATTGAGGTCAGTGAAGGCAATAAAGACCCCCCTCAGCATTGATGTCAGTGGATGCAATAAAGACCCCCAGCATTGATGTCAGTGGATGCAATAAAGACCCTCAGCATTGATGTCAGTGAAGGCAATAAAGACCCCCAGCATTGATGTCAGTGGATGCAATAAAGACCCCCAGCATTGATGTCAGTGAAGGCAATAAAGATCCCCAGCATTGATGTCAGTGAACGCATTAAACCCCCCAGTATGGGTGTCAGTGAACGCATTAAACCCCCCAGTATTGGTGTCAGTGAACGCATTAAAACCCCGCAGAATTGATGTCAGTGGACGCATTAAAGATCCCCCAGTATTGATGTCAGTGAACGCATTAAACCCCCCAGTATGGGGGTCAGTGAACGCATTAAACCCCCCAGTATTGATGTCAGTGGACGCATTAAACCCCCCAGTATTGGTGTCAGTGGACACATTAAACCCCCCAGTATTGATGTCAGTGAACGCATTAAACCCCCCAGTATTGGTGTCAGTGGACGCATTAAACCCCTCAGTATTGGTGTCAGTGAACGCATTAAACCCCCCAGTATTGGTGTCAGTGGACGCATTAAAACCCCCCAGTATTGATGTCAGTGGATGCATTAAAACCCCGCAGCATTGATGTCAGTGGATGCATTAAAACCCCGCAGCATTGATGTCAGTGGATGCAATAAAGACCCCCCTCAGCATTGATGTCAGTGGACGCAATAAAGACCCCCAGCATTGATATTAGTGGACATAATAAAGACCCCCCCCCCCAGCATTGATGTCAGTGGATGTAATAAAGACCCCCAGCATTGATGTCAGTGGATGCAATAAAGACCCTCAGCATTGAGGTCAGTGAAGGCAATAAAGACCCCCCTCAGCATTGATGTCAGTGGATGCAATAAAGACCCCCAGCATTGATGTCAGTGAAGGCAATAAAGACCCCCAGCATTGATGTCAGTGGATGCAATAAAGACGCCTAGCATTGATGTCAGTGAAGGCAATAAAGACCCCCCCAGCATTGATGTCAGTGAAGGCAAAAAAGACCCCCAGCATTGATGTCAGTGGATGCAATAAAGACCCCCCTCAGCATTGATGTCAGTGGATGCAATAAAGACCCCCCTCAGCATTGATGTCAGTGGATGCAATAAAGACCCCCCTCAGCATTGATGTCAGTGGATGCAATAAAGACCCTCAGCATTGATGTCAGTGAAGACAATAAAGATCCCCCAGCATTGATGTCAGTGGATGCAATAAAGACCCCCAGCATTGATGTCAGTGGATGCAATAAAGACCCTCAGCATTGATGTCAGTGGACGCATTAAAAAACCCCCAGCATTGCTATTAGTGGACATAATAAAGACCCCCCCCCCCAGCATTGATGTCAGTGAAGGCAATAAAGACCCCCCTTCAGCATTGAGGTCAGTGGATGCAATAAAGACCCCCCTCAGCATTGATGTCAGTGGATGCAATAAAGACCCCCCTCAGCATTGATGTCAGTGGATGCAATAAAGACCCCCCTCAGCATTGATGTCAGTGAAGGCAATAAAGACCCCCAGCATTGAGGTCAGTGAAGGCAATAAAGACCCCCCTCAGCATTGATGTCAGTGGATGCAATAAAGACCCCCAGCATTGATGTCAGTGAAGGCAATAAAGACCCCCAGCATTGATGTCAGTGGATGCAATAAAGACGCCTAGCATTGATGTCAGTGAAGGCAATAAAGACCCCCAGCATTGATGTCAGTGGATGCAATAAAGACGCCTAGCATTGATGTCAGTGAAGGCAATAAAGACCCCCCCAGCATTGATGTCAGTGAAGGCAAAAAAGACCCCCAGCATTGATGTCAGTGGATGCAATAAAGACCCCCCTCAGCATTGATGTCAGTGGATGCAATAAAGACCCCCCTCAGCATTGATGTCAGTGGATGCAATAAAGACCCCCCTCAGCATTGATGTCAGTGGATGCAATAAAGACCCCCCTCAGCATTGATGTCAGTGAAGGCAATAAAGACCCCCAGCATTGAGGTCAGTGAAGGCAATAAAGATCCCCCAGCATTGATGTCAGTGGATGCAATAAAGACCCCCAGCATTGATGTCAGTGGATGAAATAAAGACCCCCAGCATTGATGTCAGTGGATGCAATAAAGACCCTCAGCATTGATGTCAGTGGACGCATTAAAAAACCCCCAGCATTGATATTAGTGGACATAATAAAGACCCCCCCCCAGCATTGATGTCAGTGAAGGCAATAAAGACCCCCCTTCAGCATTGAGGTCAGTGGATGCAATAAAGACCCCCAGCATTGATGTCAGTGAAGGCAAAAAAGACCCCCTTCAGCATTGATGTCAGTGGATGCAATAAAGACCCCCAGCATTGATGTCAGTGAAGGCAATAAACACCCCCCCCAGCATTGATGTCAGTGGATGCAATAAAGACCCCCAGCATTGATGTCAGTAAAGGCAATAAAGACCCCCAGCATTGATGTCAGTGAAGGCAATAAAGACCCTCAGCATTGATGTCAGTGAAGGCAATAAAGACCCTCAGCATTGATGTCAGTGAAGGCAATAAAGACCCCCAGCATGGATGTCAGTGGATGCAATAAAGACCCCCAGCATTAAGGTCAGTGAAGGCAATAAAGACCCCCAGCATTGATGTCAGTGGATGCAATAAAGACCCCCAGCATTGATGTCAGTGGATGCAATAAAGACCCCCAGCATTGAGGTCAGTGAAGGCAATAAAGACCCCCTTCAGCATGGATTACAGTGGATGCATTAAAAAACCCTATAGCATTGACGTCAGTGGACGCATAGAAGACCCCCAGCATTGAAATTAGTGGACATAATAAAGACCCTCCAGCAATGAGGTCAGTGAAGGCAATAAAGACCCCCAGCATTGATATCAGTGTACATAATAAAGACCCCCAGCATTGATGTCAGTGAAGGCAACAAAGACCCTCCAGCATTAATGAAAGTGGACGCAATAAAGACCCCCTAGTATTAGTGTCAGTCTATGCAAAAAAGACTCCCAGCATTGATGTCGGTGGATGCATTAAATAACCCCAGCATTGATGTCAGTGGATGCATTAAAGACCTCCAAGCATTGGTGTCAGAGGCTGCATTATTAAACCCTAGCACAGGTGTCAGTATTATTAAACCCCTCCCCCACATTAATAACCCCCAGCATTGGTGCAGGTGGACGCATTAAAGACCCCCCAGCAGACGACTATCTACGTCGGCGGTCAGCCGCTCACAGGCAAACTAACGTAGGGCTACGTTGCTTGCTTGTGAGGGTCTAGGGAGCGAGCGCGCGCCCCCGGAGGCGCGCTCCCGCTCCCGCGTGGTCACGGACCCCCCCGCGCGTGTGACCAGCGGACCCGATGTCCGCCGGTCACTCGGCGATCGGCGGGGGAGAGGGAGAATGTCAGGCAGCTTGTGTAAACAAGCTGCCTGTCATTCTCCTCGCTGCAAAGACACTGATCACATGGATCTACTATGTAGATCCGTTGATCAGTGTCCTTACAGCTGAAGCCACAGCCAATCACAGTAGAAAGCACGTCCCTAGGGACACACACAGCCCCTCCCTCCCAAATAAAGTTAACCCCTTCACTACCAGTGTATTTTTACAGTAACAGTGCATATATATAGCACTGATTACTGTAGAAATGTCACTGGTAACCCCAAAAGTGTCAAAAATGTCAGTCAAGGGTCCGATCTGTCCGCCGCAATGTCGCAGTACCGCAAAAAAAAAAATCGCAGATCGCCGCCATTACGCGTTAAAAAAAAAAAACAACAAAAATGACAAAAATCTTTCCCTTTGTTAGTAAACGCGATAACTTTTGCGCAAACCAATCAAAATACGCTTTTTGCGATTTTTTTTACCAAACATATGTAGCATAAAACAAATTGGCCGAAAATTTTAAAAAATTTTGATTTTTACATTTTTTTTTGGGGGAATTTCATATAAAAAAATGTGAAAAATATTGTTATTTTTGCAAAATTGACGCTCTTTTTTTGTTTATAGCGCGTGATCAAAAAATCGCACAGGTGATCAAATACCACCAAAAGAAAGCTCTGTTTGTGGGAAAAAAAGGACGCCAAATTCGTTTAGGTACAGCGTCGCACGCAATTGTCCGTTAGTCACGCAGTGCTGAATCGCAAAATACCCCCTGGTCGGAATGGGGGTAAAATCTTCCGGGGCTTAAGTGGTTAAACCCCCCAGTATTGATGTCAGTGAAAGCATTAAACCCCCCAGTATTGATGTCAGCGAACGCATTAAACCCCCCAGTATTGATGTCAGTGAACGCATTAAACCCCCCAGTATTGATGTCAGTGAACGCATTAAACCCCCCAGTATTGATGTCAGCGAACGCATTAAACCCCCCAGTATTGATGTCAGTTAACGCATTAAACCCCCCAGTATTGATGTCAGAGGCTGCATTATTAACCCCTAGCACAGGTGTCAGTATAATTAACCCCCTTTCCCACATTGGTGGTCAATGGCATTGAAATGTAACCCATTCCATGACCACCAATGTGGGGGGAGGGGGTTATTAGTACTGACAGTACCACAAATGCAGAAGAGGGGAGGTGGGTTAAAATTAGTGGCGATCGACGGATATCGTTTTTTTAATGCCGATACTGATGTTTTGGTGATCGGATATTGGTATTTTTTTATTCTTTTTTTTCTGCAGGTACTCCTTGTGGAGGGATATGGGTGTCTAAAAGACCCAACCCCCCCCCCCCCCCCCCAGCACCGACAAGCATTCAAAACACCAAGTTTGGCTGTTTTGAATGCAGTCAGTTTTTTTTAATTCGGCGTCGACTACCCAGGGGGATGGAGAGCACAGGGGGAGAGGGGGGGGGGGGACTGGAGAGCATTGTCTGGGGGGAACTGGAAATCACTGAGGGGGGAGCCAGGGAGCTGGAGAGCACTGGGGGAGCCAGAAAGCATGGGGGGGGGGGGAAGAGATGAAAAGCACTGTGGAGAGCTGAAGAGCACCGGGGGGGGGGGGGCTAAGAGCACGGGGGGGACTAAATGCACTGCGGGGGACTAAGAACACTGGGGGGGGGGTGCGGTTTCCTTCCGGGTCCGCAGTTTGCCCTTACTGTCAGTCAGTGGCCAGCAGCAGCCGAGGAGATGACCCAATCAGGCAGCGGGGAGGGCCGGCCGCAGTTTGCCTGGAGACACTGTGACTGGCTAGCAGCAGCAGTAACAGCCGGGAGATTATCAACCAATAAGGCAGCGGAAGCGTCACTGGAGGGCGGGCCGGCCACATGAACGTGATGAGGCGGGGGTGCGGTTACTGAAACGGTTACCGCCCCCTTCCGCGTCATCATCACTATGTTATGTGTGCTATGGGGTATAGGAGAGTGTTGGGAGACGCATGGAGTGTGCTATGGGGTATGAGGAGAGGGGAGGGTCTGAGGAAGAGGGAGGTTCTAAGGAAAGGGGGGGTGAGGAAGAGAGGGGGTTCTCTACTAAGACAGATAAATTATTTTTACTGCACAGCCTGCAAAGGGGAATTAGTGACAAAGGACAATAATGATCCTGAAGACCCCTATATATCTAACATCAGCTCTTTTTATTGGAAATATCACAATGGGGGTACAGGGTCAGAGCCAACAGCCCCCCCCCCTCCCCCACCCAGGCACCATAGCAGCTGCATGGACTGTGGTGGCAATTGTTACTTCACTGCATACAAAATCCATGAGACCCCCTCTTTTCAATCAACGGGTGTCCTCATTTCTGAGCATACATCCCCTCCCCCACCACTATTATTGATGCATAAAATATATTTTTA